>NC_133740.1:10908037-11089558 GCF_048934315.1 Petromyzon marinus | reverse complement strand
CAATTTATTATTTTATTATCATTCTACGTGGTGACTTTACCGAAAGAACCAAAGAAGATGAATCATTGCAGTCACGAAAGCTTTAAATCGAAAAAAAGGTAGAAGATTTCGATTTAAAGCTTTCGTGACTGCAAGGATTCATCTTCTTTGGTTCTTTCGGTAAAGTCACCACGTAGAATGAGAATAAAATAATAAATTGATAAAATAAAAGAACACAACAATATTCTCACGACGTTTCCGCCACAACACAAGCGGCCTTCGTCAGGTGAAGGGACGAGACTGTCTGGAGGACAGCGAGCGCTGGAGTGAGAAAGCCACGCTGAGATCACGACCTTTAAGCTGTGTGAGAAGAAACAAAGCGCCTTGACAAAGGAATTAGGTAGAAGATACCATTTGGTACCCGGCTAGCTTCTAGGACACAAGCAACGCGGAAGAAAAATCTGAAAATCTTGAGATTTTTTTTATTTCAAGGTCCCCAAATCTCTATTTTTTTGTTAGTGGCCCATAAACACGTCTGTTGCCTGGTGACATTCAGAAAACCGTTCCAAATATAAGATGATGTTTTTATTGACTTATTTCGTTTGACAAGAAAGCGTTAGATGGCGAAGAAAATGAAAGCGAGAACCGCTGCGGTTGGGTTCTTTCTCCGATAGTTTTTTTTTAGATATTTCGGAGTCAAGCAGTGGGTTTTGAACGACAAAAATTGACGGCATTTGATGACGTTCACATCTGAATCATTCGCAAAAGGGTAAAACATTGGAGAGTTCGTCCTCGCAAAGTATTAAGTTCAACACATTCTCCTGCGGAGGGAGCTGGTAGGAACGTTGGGTTGCTCGGTCAATGGCCAGGGTCAACGGCGGCACCA
Organism: Petromyzon marinus; assembly: GCF_048934315.1. NCBI lineage: Eukaryota > Metazoa > Chordata > Hyperoartia > Petromyzontiformes > Petromyzontidae > Petromyzon > Petromyzon marinus. The sequence goes on along the minus strand of NC_133740.1, from coordinate 11,088,693 downwards.
CCACGTGGTGTGTTCAGCACAATATGCCCGACTGTGAGGGCGGGCACAAGCCGGCGTGAGTCGGTTAAACGTTGAGTTTTATAAGGGCACCACGGGGTGACCAGCCCCTCCCCACCCAGCACCACCCCTCCCACCCCCCACCCAGCCACACCCTCCCCACCCAGCCCCTCCCCACCCAGCCCCTCCCCTCCCGCCCCCCACCCAGCCCCACCCTCCCCACCCAGCCCCTCCCCACCAAGCCCCTCCCCACACTCCCCACCCAGCCCCTCCCCACCCAGCCCCTCCCTCCCCTCCCCACCCAGCCCCTCCCTCCCCTCCCCACCCAGCCCCTCCCCACCCAGCCCCTCCCCACCTAGCCCCTCCCCACCCTCCCCACCCAGCCCCTCCCTCCCCTCCCCACCCAGCCCCTCCCTCCCCTCTCCACCCAGCCCCACCCCTCCCATTTTTGTATGCACGACGGACGGACGGACACAATAATCCCCCGTGGGCTGCTGGTGGTGTAACAACCAGGAGGTTCCTACACAGTATTCAGTTTGCCGTTCTTGCCAATATCAGCAGAACGGAATCTTTAAATCGAAGAGGTTGAATCAAGCCGTGAACACTTTTGTTGTGTGTGGGTTATCGAATTAAATCCCAAATGTAGCTGTCTGATCGTAGATAAAAATTGTAAAAAAAAAATCAACTTAATTAAATAATGTGAGATTAATTATAATTATATTTCATCAATATGCAGCGTATGAAAAAATAAAGTTTTTGTTTTACCCTTTCTGCCAATAAAACAGCTGTTAAGATGCTCGAACGCCAAATAGAAACCTTTGGCAAGGTTATAATATTACATTTACACCTCGTATTATGTTTTTTTTAAAAATAATATTATTTTTCTCCATCCTACTGATGCTGTAGGAAGAAGAAATTCCCCCCCAGCCCCCCCCCCCCAAAATATTATTTGGGTCTTTCGGTAAAGTCACGTCGATAGATAGGTTCAAATATCTACGTGACTTTACCGAAACACCCAAAGAATATGAATTTCTGCACTCACGAAATCTTTAATTCGAAATGTCCCACACCACCCCCATTTAATCGGCAGCCATCCACACAACAACAACCGCCATTCGCCACTAAGTGGCGGTGACGTCACCACAACGCTTGTGCCAGGCTATGTGCACCGTGAGGCTACGTGAAGTGTCGAACGCCCGCTGGCAGGAGGTCACTGGGCAGACCCAGGTGCCACGGGTCGACTGACTGAGATGACTGGCTGATGCACCACCTGTGCCCCCTACTGTGCCAACCTGCTGTGCTTTAGCCACCCGGCGCTCCGCACGTTGTTCTGAGCGTCGCTCCTCCGCCCTCCGTTGTTGTTGGAGGGCGACTGCCTCCAACTGCCCAGTAGCAGCGTCCTTCACGAGCCTCCTCCACAGAGGCCGATCTTGACACCGCTGGTACCGGTCATCGGCAAGTCCACTCAGCTCCACGTCCTCCTGTACCACATCACTCCATCTCTTCTCTAGCCCGTGCCGCGCCCGCTTAGCCCCCTCAATCCGGCCAAACAAAAGCTGTTTCGGCATGCGGTGGCTGGGCATGCGGGCTACATGACCCAGCCATCGCAGCCTTGCCTGCCGGAGGAGCTCACCGATGGGACCCTGCCCAGATCTTTCAAGGATTTGTGAGCTCCTCACACAATCCAGTCTGGTTAAACCCAGGATGGATCGTAGGCAGGCCAGCCTAAATGTTTCTAACCGGCGAAGATGTTCCATTAGGGGGGTCCACGTTTCGCAAGCGTAGAGAAGGGAGGGAATGACCGTGGCCGAGAAGACCTGAAGCTTAGTGCGGAGCGACAGACCAGGTAGCTTCCACACAGCGTTACGCAACCGATGAAAATATATTGCCGCTCGACTGATTCGGAGTGAGACCTCTGCTGTTAAACTGGAGCCAGTCATAAGCACACTGCCCAGGTATGGGAAACTCTCCACTCTCTCCACAACTGCCCCATCACCGATTGGGAGTTGTGGGGGTGGAGTGTCCGATGGTACACACACACACACGTGCCTGCCTTATCAAGACTACGGTTTACACGGCGGCGCGCTTATCAGCACTGGGGTTTCAAAATGCTGTGGCGCGCGTGGCGTCTGTTTGAAAGGGCCCGCCATCTTGCACAGGTGGTGGTGGTTGTGGTAGTGGTTGTTGTGGTCTCGTTGTGGTTGGTGGTGGTTAAAGAATCGCGGCGAGAAATACAAAGGCGAGCACAGGTACGCCCCCTCCCCCACCTCTGCCGCCGCAAACGCCGAGCGGCCAGTAACAAACAGAGTCGTTGGTGAGTTCGAGCGAGGGCTGTTAGGTGGTGGTTCGTGTGATGAGATCCTGGGAAGAGCAGAGGTGGAGTTTGGTGGGTGGGTGGGTAGGTGAGTGGGTAGGTGAGCGAGTTGGTGGGTGGATAGGTGAGTCAGTTGGTAGGTGGGTAGGTGAGCGAGTTGGTGGGTGGGTAGGTGAGTCAGTTGGTGGGTGGGTAGGTGAGTCAGATGGTGGGTGGGTAGGTGAGCGGGTCGGTGGGTGGGTAGGTGAGCGAGTTGGTGGGTGGGTAGGTGAGTCAGTTGGTGGGTGGGTAGGTGAGTCAGTTGGTGGGTGGGTGGGTCTGTGGGTGGGTAGGTGAGCGAGTTGGTGGATGGGTAGGTGAGCGGGTCTGTGGGTGGGTAGGTGAGTGAGTTGGTGGGTGGGTAGGTGAGCGAGTTGGTGGGTGGGTAGGTGAGTCAGTTGGTGGGTGGGTAGGTGAGTCAGTTGGTGGGTGGGTAGGTGAGCGGGTCTGTGGGTGGGTAGGTGAGCGAGTTGGTGGGTGGGTAGATGAGTGAGTTGGTGGGTGGGTAGGTGAGCGGGTCTGTGGGTGGGTAGGTGAGCGGGTCTGTGGGTGGGTAGGTGAGTGAGTTGGTGGATGGGTAGGTGAGCGAGTTGGTGGGTGGGTAGGTGAGTCAGTTGGTGGGTGGGTAGGTGAGTCAGTTGGTGGGTGGGTAGGTGAGCGGGTCTGGGGGTGGGTAGGTGAGCGAGTTGGTGGGTGGGTAGGTGAGTCAGTTGGTGGGTGGGTAGGTGAGTCAGTTGGTGGGTAGGTAGGTGAGTCGGTGGGTAGGTGAGCGGGTCTGTGGGTGGGTAGGTGAGCGGGTCTGTGGGTGGGTAGGTGAGTGAGTTGGTGGGTGGGTAGGTGAGTTGAGTGGATGGGTGGGTAGGTGAGTGAGTGAGTGGGTTGGTGAGTTGAGTGCATGGGTTGGTAGGTGCGTGGATGGGTTGGTGAGTTGATGGGTGGGTAGGTGAGTTGATGGGTGGATAGGTGAGTCAGTAAATGGGTGGGTAGGTGAGTTGAGTTGATGGGTGGGTAGTTGAGTGGATGGGTTGGTGAGTTGATGGGTGGGTAGGTGAGTTGATGGATGGATAGGTGAGTCAGTAAATGGGTGGGTAGGTGAGTTGAGTTGATGGGTGGGTAGTTGAGTGGATGGGTTGGTGAGTTGATGGGTGGGTAGTTGAGTGGATGGGTTGGTGAGTGAGTGGATGGGTAGGTGAGTTGAGTGGATGGGTGGGTAGGTGGATGAGTGGGTAGGTGGATGAGTGGGTAGCTGGGTGGGTGGGTAGGTAGGTACCATAACTGGCAATGGTTACTCATTGTAATTTGTATACATTAATTAACACCCCCCCCACATCGCTCAAGAAGTGCTCACAAGTGATGCCATCACATCTACCACTCTAAGGAACGCAATTTGGCTGTCCGCCTGATTAAGCTGATCGTAATTACTGGCGAAACGTCGTACTCGGCTTGTAAATGTTGTGGCTTGGCTATCCAACACTTGTCTCCTGGACTAGTATACACTATACACTACACTATACACTACACTATACACTACACGATACACGAGTGCTGTACTAGTATACTACACTATACACTACACTACTATACACTACACGATACACTAGTGCTGTACTAATATACTACACTATACACTACACTATACACTATACTACACTATACACTGGTGCTGTATTAGTATATACTACACTATACACTACTATACACTACACAATACACTAGTGCTGTACTCGTATATACTACACTATACACTACAATATACACTAGTGCTGTATTGGATGTTAGCGTGTTAAGTCAAAGCTATATCTTTGTATTAGTTGTCAGTATCAAAGTATCAAAAGTAACAATTCGATTTGGCACCTTTTCTGGCCTCGCAACATATACAATATCAAGGGTATGTTCACAATGCAGACACGTGATTCCTTTTGAAGGTTAAAATCTATTTACGCAACACCTGTTTCATTGTCAGAAAGGGTACAAAACCTCTTTGTTATTTTTAATATTTTTTAAAGTTTGTGGTTATTCACCTCACGCCAAATTTATGTCAGCCTGAAGCCACTAGGCCTCTGTTGTTGCGTAGAAGCCTGTTTGAAGGCCCGAGCGTGAATGGAGTTCTACATTGCGCGCACAACTAATCTATATACACGTGTATTAAAGTGGTCAAACGCGTGCATCTGTTAACCGATGTAAAGTTAGCACGCACTTTTATATTGGACCTCGAGGTAAAACTTTTTATCGTCGTATTTCGAGGGGCCAAAAAAAGTGTTTTAGTAAGGCCGCAATTCCGAGCCCGCTTGGGCCTTTTCAAGGCTCCAGATGACTTATAACCAAACCCAATCTCATTACGTTTAAGTCTCTCAAACTTAACACGTTGTTACAACAAAAGGTAAGGTTTTATTTGAGGCATGAATCAATGTGCAAAGGAAACGTTAGTTAAGAGGGGGGTCACAAGACTTTGGGGACAACCCCTTGTCTCTTTGATTACGGCCTTAATGTCTCATTAGCCTAATGGGGTTAACATCTCAACACGACTATTGTTTGGTTTGCCAGAAAGGTGTACGCAAAAAAACCTCCCTATTCTTATTTTTCACGACTTTAAAGTTTGTTGTTGTTCACCTCACGCCAAAATTTACGTCAGCCTGAAGCTACTAGGCCTCTGTTGTTGCGTAGAAGCCTGTTTGAAGGCCCGAGTGTGTACTGCGTTATACATTGCGCGCAACAATGACGCAAACAAACGTGTATTAAGCTCATTAAACGCGTGCATCTGTTAACCGACGTTAAGTTAGCACGCACTTTTATGTATTGGACCTCGAGGTAAAACATTTGATCGTATTTCGAGGGGGCCAAAAAAAGTGTTTTAGTAAGGCCGCAATTCCGAACCGACTCGGGCCTTTTCAAGGCTCCAGATGTCTTATAACCAAACCCAACCTCCTTACGTTTAATTATCTAAAACTTAACACGTTGGTACAACAAAAGGTAAGGTTTTATTCAAAGCAGGAATTAACATCTGAACGTCTTTCCGTCTTAACATCTTATCATCTGGACATCTTATGATCTTAACATCTGAACATATCTTAACATCCTAACAGAAGCTTAACATATGAACATCTGAACGTCTTATCGTCTTAACATCTTATCATCTGGTTATCTTATCATCTCAACACCTTAACATCTGAAAATCTTATCTTAACAAAAGCTTAACATCTTAACACACCTCTCGCATGTTTTATTGCCAGAAAGGGGTAAAAACCTATTACTCTTCGTAACTTTGATACTGGCAGCAACATGTTATCGTCTTAACATCTTATCATCTGGACATCTTATGATCTTAACATCTGAACATATCTTAACATCCTAACAGAAGCTTAACATATGAACATCTGAACGTCTTATCGTCTTAACATCTTATCATCTGGACATCTTATCATCTCAACACCTTAACATCTGAAAATCTTATCTTAACAAAAGCTTAACATCTTAACACACCTCTCGCATGTTTTATTGCCAGAAAGGGGTAAAAACCTATTACTCTTCGTAACTTTGATACTGGCAGCAACAATGAATCCCTTTTTTAATGCGACCCTACTGGTGTGGTTGTTCAAGCGTGCAAAACATCGCCACTTGGGGAGAGAGACAAAGGCGGCCGGGAGTGGCGTAGGATCCGGCCACCCCCCCTCCCCCCCGTAAGCTCGCCGGTCCTGGGCCGCCTCTAGGTTGACTCGGCCTTCAACGAGTCAGTACCTGGTGCTGTGTTACAGTGTAAAAACATCGCCGCTTGGGGAGAGAGACAAAGGCGGCCGGGGGTGGCGTAAATCCTGTCGACCCGGCTTTAAACGAGCCGGTACTTGGCGCGGGCGTGCAAACGTCGGCACTATTGGGAGAGACAAAGGCGGCCGGGTTGTGTGCGCGGTGCCGGCCACAACAACAGCAACAACGGCAACAACAACAGCAACAACAACAACAGCCCTCCTCACAGGCGCCGGCCCCCCCCCAACAACCGCGGCCCGCGGGAGGCCGTCCCGGGCGTTGACGGCGTTGGGCGTCTTCGCCGGCAGGCGCGCGACGATGCCCGGCGCTGACGAGGCGGCGATGCTCCGCTCCGTGCTGCTGTCGCGCCGCGGTGGCGTGGAGCTGCGGCGACTGCGCGCCGAGTTCCGGGAGCTCACGGGGCGCGAGCTGCCTGGCGGCGGCGGCGGCGGCGGCGACGGACTCGAGTCGTACCTCGTGTCTCAGCCCGGCGTGGTCCGTCTGGAGCGAAGGAGCGACGGCACGGTGAGGAGGCGGAGGAGGGCGGCGCTCGCCGCAGACGAGGTGGTGGTGGCGGCGGCGGTGGTGGTGTTGGCGGTGGTGGCGGTGGCGGTCGTGGTGGTGGCGGCGGCGGTGGTGGTGGTGGTGTTGGCGGTGGTGGTGTTGGCGGCGGTGGTGTTGGCAGCGGTGGTGGTGTTGGCGGTGGCGGTGGTGTTGGCAGCGGTGGTGGTGGTGGTCTCGAAACACACAGAGACACAACGAGACCCATTGAGACCCACAGAGACCTGTAGAGACCCACAGAGAAACACGGAGACCTGTAGAGACCCACAGAGACACACAGAGACCTGTAGAGACCCACAGAGACCTGTAGAGACCCACAGAGACACAGAGATCTGTAGAGACACACAGAGACCCACAGAGACACACAGAGACCTGTAGAGACCCACAGAGACACACAGAGACCTGTAGAGACCCACAAGACACACAGAGACCTGTAGAGACCCACAGAGACCCACAGAGACACACAGAGACCTGTAGAGACCCACAGGGACACAGACCTGTAGAGACCCACAGATACCCACAGAGACACACAGAGACCTGTAGAGACCCACAGAGACACACAGAGACCTGTAGAGACCCACAAGACACACAGAGACCTGTAGAGACCCACAGAGACCCACAGAGACCCACAGAGACCCACAGAGACACACAGAGACCTGTAGAGACCCACAGGGACACACACAGACCTGTAGAGACCCACAGATACCCACAGAGACACACAGAGACCTGTAGAGACCCACAGAGACACACAGAGACCTGTAGGGACCCACAGAGACACAGATATCTGTAGAGACACACAGAGACACACAGAGACCTGTAGAGACCCACAGAGACACACAGAGACCTGTAGAGACCCACAAGACACAGAGACCTGTAGAGACCTGTAGAGACCCACAAGACACAGAGACCTGTAGAGACCCACAGAGACCCACAGAGACCTGTAGAGACACAGAGTCCCACAGAGACCCACAGAGACACACAGAGACCTGTAGAGACCCACAGAGACCCACAGAGACACACAGAGACCCACAGAGACACACAGAGACCTGTAGGGACCCACAGAGACAGAGACCTGTAGAGACCCACAGAGACACAGAGACCTGTAGAGACCCACAGAGACACAGAGACCTGTAGAGACCCACAGAGACCTGTAGAGACCCACAGCATTGTAGAGACCCACAGACACCTGTAGAGACCCACAGAGACACTGAGACCTGTAGAGACCCACAGAGACACACAGAGACCTGTAGAGACCCACAGAGACACAGAGACCTGTAGAGACCTGTATAGACCCACAGAGACACACAGAGACATGTAGAGACCCACATAGACAACAGATACCTGTAGAGACCTGGAGAGACCCACAGAGACCTGTAGAGACACACAGAGACACACAGAGACCTGTAGAGACCCACAGAGACCTGTAGAGACCCACAGAGACACAGAGATCTGTAGAGACACACAGAGACCCACAGAGACACACAGAGACCTGTAGAGACCCACAGAGACACACAGAGACCTGTAGAGACCCACAAGACACACAGAGACCTGTAGAGACCCACAGAGACCCACAGAGACACACAGAGACCTGTAGAGACCCACAGGGACACAGACCTGTAGAGACCCACAGATACCCACAGAGACACACAGAGACCTGTAGAGACCCACAGAGACACACAGAGACCTGTAGAGACCCACAAGACACACAGAGACCTGTAGAGACCCACAGAGACCCACAGAGACCCACAGAGACCCACAGAGACACACAGAGACCTGTAGAGACCCACAGGGACACACACAGACCTGTAGAGACCCACAGAGACCCACAGAGACACACAGAGACCTGTAGAGACCCACAGGGACACACACAGACCTGTAGAGACCCACAGAGACACACAGAGACCTGTAGGGACCCACAGAGACACAGATATCTGTAGAGACACACAGAGACACACAGAGACCTGTAGAGACCCACAGAGACACACAGAGACCTGTAGAGACCCACAAGACACAGAGACCTGTAGAGACCTGTAGAGACCCACAAGACACAGAGACCTGTAGAGACCCACAGAGACCCACAGAGACCTGTAGAGACACAGAGTCCCACAGAGACCCACAGAGACACACAGAGACCTGTAGAGACCCACAGAGACCCACAGAGACACACAGAGACCCACAGAGACACACAGAGACCTGTAGGGACCCACAGAGACAGAGACCTGTAGAGACCCACAGAGACACAGAGACCTGTAGAGACCCACAGAGACACAGAGACCTGTAGAGACCCACAGAGACCTGTAGAGACCCACAGCATTGTAGAGACCCACAGACACCTGTAGAGACCCACAGAGACACTGAGACCTGTAGAGACCCACAGAGACACACAGAGACCTGTAGAGACCCACAGAGACACAGAGACCTGTAGAGACCTGTATAGACCCACAGAGACACACAGAGACATGTAGAGACCCACATAGACAACAGAGACCTGTAGAGACCTGGAGAGACCCACAGAGACCTGTAGAGACACACAGAGACACACAGAGACCTGTAGAGACCCACAGAGACCTGTAGAGACCCACAGAGACACAGAGATCTGTAGAGACACACAGAGACCCACAGAGACACACAGAGACCTGTAGAGACCCACAGAGACACACAGAGACCTGTAGAGACCCACAAGACACACAGAGACCTGTAGAGACCCACAGAGACCCACAGAGACACACAGAGACCTGTAGAGACCCACAGGGACACAGACCTGTAGAGACCCACAGATACCCACAGAGACACACAGAGACCTGTAGAGACCCACAGAGACACACAGAGACCTGTAGAGACCCACAAGACACACAGAGACCTGTAGAGACCCACAGAGACCCACAGAGACCCACAGAGACACACAGAGACCTGTAGAGACCCACAGGGACACACACAGACCTGTAGAGACCCACAGATACCCACAGAGACACACAGAGACCTGTAGAGACCCACAGAGACACACAGAGACCTGTAGGGACCCACAGAGACACAGATATCTGTAGAGACACACAGAGACACACAGAGACCTGTAGAGACCCACAGAGACACACAGAGACCTGTAGAGACCCACAAGACACAGAGACCTGTAGAGACCTGTAGAGACCCACAAGACACAGAGACCTGTAGAGACCCACAGAGACCCACAGAGACCTGTAGAGACACAGAGTCCCACAGAGACCCACAGAGACACACAGAGACCTGTAGAGACCCACAGAGACCCACAGAGACACACAGAGACCCACAGAGACACACAGAGACCTGTAGGGACCCACAGAGACAGAGACCTGTAGAGACCCACAGAGACACAGAGACCTGTAGAGACCCACAGAGACACAGAGACCTGTAGAGACCCACAGAGACCTGTAGAGACCCACAGCATTGTAGAGACCCACAGACACCTGTAGAGACCCACAGAGACACTGAGACCTGTAGAGACCCACAGAGACACACAGAGACCTGTAGAGACCCACAGAGACACAGAGACCTGTATAGACCCACAGAGACACACAGAGACATGTAGAGACCCACATAGACAACAGAGACCTGTAGAGACCTGGAGAGACCCACAGAGACCTGTAGAGACACACAGAGACACACAGAGACCTGTAGAGACCCACAGAGACACACAGAGACCTGTGGGGACCCACAGAGACCTGTAGAGACACACAGAGACCTGTAGAGACCCACAGAGACACACAGAGACCTGTAGAGACCCACAGGGACACAGACCTGTAGAGACCCACAGATACCCACAGAGACACACAGAGACCTGTAGAGACCCACAGAGACACACAGAGACCTGTAGAGACCCACAAGACACACAGAGACCTGTAGAGACCCACAGAGACCCACAGAGACCCACAGAGACCCACAGAGACCCACAGAGACACACAGAGACCTGTAGAGACCCACAGGGACACACACAGACCTGTAGAGACCCACAGATACCCACAGAGACACACAGAGACCTGTAGAGACCCACAGAGACACACAGAGACCTGTAGGGACCCACAGAGACACAGATATCTGTAGAGACACACAGAGACACACAGAGACCTGTAGAGACCCACAGAGACACACAGAGACCTGTAGAGACCCACAAGACACAGAGACCTGTAGAGACCTGTAGAGACCCACAAGACACAGAGACCTGTAGAGACCCACAGAGACCCACAGAGACCTGTAGAGACACAGAGTCCCACAGAGACCCACAGAGACACACAGAGACCTGTAGAGACCCACAGAGACCCACAGAGACACACAGAGACCCACAGAGACACACAGAGACCTGTAGGGACCCACAGAGACAGAGACCTGTAGAGACCCACAGAGACACAGAGACCTGTAGAGACCCACAGAGACACAGAGACCTGTAGAGACCCACAGAGACCTGTAGAGACCCACAGCATTGTAGAGACCCACAGACACCTGTAGAGACCCACAGAGACACTGAGACCTGTAGAGACCCACAGAGACACACAGAGACCTGTAGAGACCCACAGAGACACAGAGACCTGTATAGACCCACAGAGACACACAGAGACATGTAGAGACCCACATAGACAACAGAGACCTGTAGAGACCTGGAGAGACCCACAGAGACCTGTAGAGACACACAGAGACACACAGAGACCTGTAGAGACCCACAGAGACACACAGAGACCTGTGGGGACCCACAGAGACCTGTAGAGACACACAGAGACCTGTAGAGACCCACAGAGACACACAGAGACATGTAGAGACCCACATAGACAACAGAGGCCTGTAGAGACCCACAGAGACCTGTAGAGACCTGGAGAGACCCACAGAGACCTGTAGAGACACACAGAGACACACAGAGACCTGTAGAGACCCACAGAGACACACAGAGACCTGTGGGGACCCACAGAGACTTGTAGAGACACACAGAGACCTGTAGAGACCCACAGAGACACAGAGACCTGTAGAGACCCACAGAGACCCACAGAGACACACACAGACCTGTAGAGACCCACATAATTGTAGAGACCCACAGAGACCTGTAGAGACCCACAGAGACACAGAGACCTGTAGAGACCCACAGAGACACACACAGACCTGTAGAGACCCACAGAGACACACAGAGACAGACCCACAAAGACACACAGATACCTGTAGAGACCCACAGAGACCCACAGAGACCTGTAGAGACCCACAAAGACACACAGAGACCTGTAGAGACCCACAGAGACCTGTAGAGACACACAGAGACACACAGAGACCTGTAGAGACCCAGAGACACACAGAGACCTGTAGAGACACACAGAGACTTGTAGAGACCCACAGAAACCCACAGAGACATACAGTGAGGGAATAAAGTATTTGATCCCCTGCTGATTTTGTACGTTTGCCCACTGACATAAGAGATGATCAGTCTATAATTTTAATGGTAGGTTTATTTGAACAGTAAGAGACAGAATAACAACAAAAATATCCAGAAAAACGCATGTAAAAAATGTTATAAATTGATTTGCATTTTAATTAGGGAAATAAGTATTTGACCCCCTCTCAATCAGAAAGATTTCTGGCTCCCAGGTGTCTTTTATACAGGTAACACGCTAAGATTAGAAGCATACTCTTAAAGGGAGTGCTCCTAATCTCAGCTTGTTACCTCTATTAAAGACACCTGTCCACAGAAGCAATCAATCAATTAGATTCCAAACTCTCCACCATGGCCAAGACCAAAGAGCTCTCCAAGGATGTCAGGGACAAGATTGTAGACCTACACAAGGCTGGAATGGGCTACAAGACCATTGCCAAGCAGCTTGGTGAGAAGGTGACAACAGTTGGTGCGATTATTCTCAAATGGAAGAAACACAAAATAACTGTCAATCTCCCTCGGCCTGGGGCTCCATGCAAGATCTCACCTCGTGGAGTTGCATGAGAACGGTGAGGAATCAGCCCAGAACTACACGGGAGGATCTTGTCAATGATCTCAAGGCAGCTGGGACCATAGTCACCAAGAAAACAATGGGTAACACACTACGCCGTGAAGGACTGAAATCTTGCAGCGCCCGCAAGGTCCTCCTGCTCAAGAACGCACATATACATGCCCGTCTGAAGTTTGCCAATGAACATCTGAATGATTCAGAGGACAACTGGGTGAAAGTGTTGTGGTCAGATGAGACCAAAATGGAGCTCTTTGGTATAAACTTAACTCGCCGTGATTGGAGGAGGAATGATGCCTATGACCCCAAGAACACCATCCCCACCGTCAAACATGGAGGTGGAAACATGCTTTGGGGGTGTTTTTCTGCTAAGGGGACAGGACAACTTCACCGGTATCAAAGGGACGATGGACGGGGCCATGTACCGTCAAATCTTGGGTGAGAACCTCCTTCCTTCAGCCAGGGCATTGAAAATGGGTCGTGAATGGGTATTCCAGCATGACAATGACCCAAAACACACGGCCAAGGCAACAAAGGAGTGGCTCAAGAAGAAGCACATTAAGGTCCTGGAGTGGCCTAGCCAGTCTCCAGACCTTAATTCCATAGAAAATCTGTGGAGGGAGCTGAAGGTTCGAGTTGCCAAACGTCAGCCTCGAAACCTTAATGACTTGGAGAAGATCTGCAAAGAGGAGTGGGACAAAATCCCTCCTGAGATGTGTGCAAACCTGGTGGCCAACTTCAAGAAACATCTGATCTCTGTGATTGCCAACAAGGGTTTTGCCACCAAGTACTAAGTCATGTTTTGCAGAGGGGTCAAATACTTATTTCCCTCATTAAAATGCAAATCAATTTATACAATTTTTGACATGCGTTTTTCTGGATTTTGTTGTTATTCTGTCTCTCACTGTTCAAATAAACCTCCCATTAAAATTATAGACTGACCATTTCTTAGTCAGTGGGCAAACGTACAAAATCAGCAGGGGATCAAATACTTTTTTCCCTCACTGTAGGTGGTTGAGTAGGTAAGTGGGTGGTTGAATAGTGAGTGAGTAGTTGAGTGGGTGAGTGAGTGGTTGAGTGGGTGAGTGGGTGAGTGAGTAAGTGGGTGGTTGAGTAGGTGAGTGAGTGTGAGTGGTTGAGTAGGTGAGTGAGTGGGTGTGTAAGTAGGTGGTTGAGTAGGTAAATGAGTGGGTGAGTAAGTAGGTGGTTGAGTAGGTAAGTGGGTGGTTGAGCAGGTGAGTGAGTGTGAGTGGTTGAGTAGGTGAGTGAGTGGGTGTGTAAGTAGGTGGTTGAGTAGGTAAGTGGGTGGTTGAGTAAGTGAGTGGTTGAGTTGCTGAGTGAGTGAGTGGGTAAGTGGGTGGTTGAGTTGCTGAGTGAGTGAGTGGGTAAGTGGGTGGTTGAGTAGGTGAGTGAGCGGGTGTGTAAGTAGGTGGTTGAGTAGGTGAGTGGATGGTTGAGTAAGTGAGTGGTTGAGTGGGTGAATGGGTGTGTAAGTGGGTGGTTGAGTAGGTGAGTGAGCGGGTGAGTAAGTAGGTGGTTGAGTAGGTAAGTGGTTGGTTGAATAGTGAGTGAGTGGGTGAGTAAGTGAGTGGTTTAGTAGGTGAGTGAGTGGGTGAGTAAGTTGGTGGTTGAGTAGGTGAGTGAGCGGGTGTGTAAGTAGGTGGTTGAGTAGGTAAGTGGTTGGTTGAATAGTGAGTGAGTGGGTGAGTAAGTGAGTGGTTTAGTAGGTGAGTGAGTGGGTGAGTAAGTTGGTGGTTGAGTAGGTGAGTGAGCGGGTGTGTAAGTAGGTGGTTGAGTAGGTGAGTGAGCGGGTGAGTAAGTAGGTGGTTGAGTAGGTAAGTGGTTGGTTGAATAGTGAGTGAGTGGGTGAGTGAGTGGTTTAGTAGGTGAGTGAGTGGGTGAGTAAGTTGGTGGTTGAGTAGGTGAGTGAGCGGGTGTGTAAGTAGGTGATTGAGTAGGTGAGTGAGCGGGTGAGTAAGTAGGTGGTTGAGTAGGTAAGTGGTTGGTTGAATAGTGAGTGAGTGGGTGAGTAAGTGAGTGGTTTAGTAGGTGAGTGAGTGGGTGAGTAAGTTGGTGGTTGAGTAGGTGAGTGAGCGGGTGTGTAAGTAGGTGATTGAGTAGGTGAGTGAGCGGGTGAGTAAGTAGGTGGTTGAGTAGGTAAGTGGTTGGTTGAATAGTGAGTGAGTGGGTGAGTAAGTGAGTGGTTTAGTAGGTAAGTGAGTGGGTGAGTAAGTTGGTGGTTGAGTAGGTGAGTGAGCGGGTGTGTAAGTAGGTGATTGAGTAGGTGAGTGAGCGGGTGAGTAAGTAGGTGGTTGAGTAGGTAAGTGGTTGGTTGAATAGTGAGTGAGTGGGTGAGTAAGTGAGTGGTTTAGTAGGTGAGTGAGTGGGTGAGTAAGTTGGTGGTTGAGTAGGTGAGTGAGCGGGTGTGTAAGTAGGTGATTGAGTAGGTGAGTGAGCGGGTGAGTAAGTAGGTGGTTGAGTAGGTAAGTGGTTGGTTGAATAGTGAGTGAGTGGGTGAGTAAGTGAGTGGTTGAGTAGGTGAGTGAGCGGGTGAGTAAGTTGGTGGTTGAGTAGGTGAGTGAGCGGGTGTGTAAGTAGGTGGTTGAGTAGGTGAGTGAGCGGGTGTGTAAGTTGGTGGTTGAGTCGGTAAGTGAGTGAGTGGTTGAGTGGGCGAGTGAGTGGTTGAGTGAGTGGGTGAGTGAGTGGTTGAGTCGGTGAGCGGGGTGGCTGAATAGTGAGCGGGTGACGTCGGTTCTAAATGTGGGGTGGGGAAAAAAAAAAGCGGAGGACCACGAATCAAAATCCACGTCCGGGTTGCCCATCGAACGCACGACCTCCTGCTGCACACCCGGCGCGGCGGTTAACATCCCCCCCCTTAGACCGCCGTGCCGCCCCTGCCAAATAATAAACTCGGCGCGGCGGCAGGCCGGCCGTGCGGTCGGCTCGGCGGCCCGCGGGCACCCTTCCGTGCGGCCCCTCCTGCGCAAGCGTCCGCGGGACGCGCCGGAGGGCCGAGCGCGTTGCCGCGGGCGACGGCCCGCGGCAACGCTGACGACACCTCGGCCGTGAGCGGCCCTCTCACACGCTCGCACGCTGGTCGGGTGAGAGATCCGACGGAGGAGGAGGAGGAGGAGGAGGCGGTGGCAGGTGCCGGTTAGCCCCGGCTACCCACCCATAGTCCCCCCCCCCGCCCGCCGATCCGTGCTGTGTGGCGCAGGTCGTGTGCCACGCGGTGGAGACGAAGGAGGTGGCCAGGGTCAGCCGGATGATCTCCGTCACCAGGGGCAAGACGAGCAGCCGGAGCAGGAAGTCGCTGCACGGTAGGGCGGGGCCTCCTCCTCCTCCTCCTCCCCTCGCCACTGCCCCATGCCCTGCCCCCTCCCCTCGCCACTGCCCCTGCCCCCTCCCCTCGCCACTGCCCCTGCCCCCTCCCCTCGCCACTGCCCCGTGCCCTGCCCCCTCCCCTGCCCCCTCCCCTCGCCACTGCCCCCTCCCCACTGCCCCATGCCCTGCCCCCTCCCCTGCCCCCTCCCCTCGCCACTGCCCCATGCCCTGCCCCCTCGCCACTGCCCCTGACCCCTCCTCTCGCCACTGCCCCCTCCCTACTGCCCCATGCCCTGCCCCCTCGCCGCTGCCCCCTCCCCTGCCCCCTCCCCACTGCCCCATGCCCTGCCCCCTCCCCTCGCCACTGCCCCCTCCCTACTGCCCCATGCCCTGCCCCCTCGCCACTGCCCCCTCCCCTGCCCCCTCCCCACTGCCCCATGCCCTGCCCCCCCTCCCGTGCGGTCGTGGTGGCTGCAGCGAGCGCCCCCGCCAAGTCCCCTCTGGGCTGCTCCACGCGACGGGGGGGGAGCGCCGCCCCCGCCTCCTGGCGGCCTCGCGTGACCTCGAGCCACTCGCGACCTCGCCCGACCTCCTCCTCCTCGTCGTCGTCGTCCGCGAGAGGGCGCGTTCCCACCGTGGTGTTCAAGACGACGGCCCTGACGGCGGCTCCGGCTCCTCCTCCTCCTCCTGGCCACGTGGACCTCGGCGGGGACCGCGGCAGCGCCGCAAATCCACCCTCCCTTTCCCGGCGTCTCGGCGACAGGTGGCACGTCGTCGTCGTCGTCGTCGCCGCCATCGTCGTTGTCGTCATTACTGTAGTCGTCGTCGCCGTCGTTGTTGTAATCGTCGTCATTATTGTAGTCATCGTTGTCATCTGCCGAACCGAGTGGACGAACGTGTCGAACGGTCGTTATTAATTCGTCATCGTCGTCGTCATTATCATCATCGTTATCGTCATAATCGTTGTCGTCGTCATCGTTGTCGTCATCATCATCGTGATTGTCGTCGTCGTCGTCATCGTCGTTATTGTCGTCATCGTTATCATCGTCCTCGTCATCGTCGTCATATGCTGAACCGAGTGAACGAACGTGTCGAACGGTCGTTATTAATTCGTCATCGTCGTCATCATCGTGATCATCGTCGTCATCGTGATCGTTGTCATCGTCGTCATCATCGTTATCATCGTCGTCGTTATCGTCGTCCTCGTCATCTGCCGAACCGAGTGAACGAACGTAATTAATTCGTCGTCTTCATCGTCGTCGTCGTCGTCGTCATCTGCTCAACGGAGTGAAACTGCAGGAGCCCGAGGTCTGCGATTGTTCTCATGCTCATTTTCACTTGTCACGCTTTAGGCACGGAGATTCTGAAGACTTTGAGAGTCGCCACAGAGCCTTGTCCAGCCCTGGCGTTGAAGGTCAGAGTGGTGAGCGTTGGGTCTGTGGGTTATCGAGTGGTGAGCGTTGAGTCTGTGGGTTATCGAGTGGTGAGCGTTGAGTCTGTGGGTCAGAGTGGTGAGCGTTGGGTCTGTGGGTTATCGAGTGGTGAGCGTTGAGTCTGTGGGTTATCGAGTGGTGAGCGTTGGGTCTGTGGGTCAGAGTGGTGAGCGTTGGGTCTGTGGGTTATCGAGTGGTGAGCGTTGAGTCTGTGGGTTATCGAGTGGTGAGCGTTGGGTCTGTGGGTCAGAGTGGTGAGCGTTGAGTCTGTGGGTTAGAGTGGTGAGTGTTGGGTCTGTGGGTCAGAGTGGTGAGCGTTGAGTCTGTGGGTTATCAAGTGGTGAGCGTTGAGTCTGTGGGTCAGAGTGGTGAGCGTTGTGTCTGTGGGTTATCGAGTGGTGAGCTTTGGGACTGTGGGTCAGAGTGGTGAGCGTTGGGTCTGTGGGTTATCAAGTGGTGAGTGTTGGGTCTGTGGGTTATCGAGTGGTGAGCGTTGAGTCTGTGGGTCAGAGTGGTGAGCGTTGGGTCTGTGGGTTATCGAGTGGTGAGCGTTGAGTCTGTGGGTTATCGAGTGGTGAGCGTTGGGTCTGTGGGTCAGAGTGGTGAGCGTTGAGTCTGTGGGTTAGAGTGGTGAGTGTTGGGTCTGTGGGTCAGAGTGGTGAGCGTTGAGTCTGTGGGTTATCAAGTGGTGAGCGTTGAGTCTGTGGGTCAGAGTGGTGAGCGTTGTGTCTGTGGGTTATCGAGTGGTGAGCTTTGGGACTGTGGGTCAGAGTGGTGAGCGTTGGGTCTGTGGGTTATCAAGTGGTGAGTGTTGGGTCTGTGGGTTATCGAGTGGTGAGCGTTGAGTCTGTGGGTTATCGAGTGGTGAGCGTTGAGTCTGTGGGTTATCGAGTGGTGAGCGTTGGGTCTGTGGGTTATCGAGTGGTGAGCGTTGGGTCTGTGGGTCAGAGTGGTGAGCGTTGAGTCTGTGGGTCAGAGTGGTGAGCGTTGGGACTGTGGGTCAGAGTGGTGAGCGTTGAGTCTGTGGGTTATCGAGTGGTGAGCGTTGAGTCTGTGGGTTATCGAGTGGTGAGCGTTGAGTCTGTGGGTCAGAGTGGTGAGCGTTGAGTCTGTGGGTCAGAGTGGTGAGCGTTGCGTCTGTGGGTTATCGAGTGGTGAGCGTTGAGTCTGTGGGTTATCGAGTGGTGAGCGTTGGGTCTGTGGGTTATCGAGTGGTGAGCGTTGGGTCTGTGGGTTATCAAGTGGTGAGCGTTGTGTCTGTGGGTTATCGAGTGGTGAGCGTTGAGTCTGTGGGTCAGAGTGGTAAGCGTTGGGTCTGTGGGTTATCGAGTGGTGAGCGTTGAGTCTGTGGGTCAGAGTGGTGAGCGTTGAGTCTGTGGGTTATCGAGTGGTGAGCGTTGGGTCTGTGGGTTATCAAGTGGTGAGCATTGAGTCTGTGGGTCAGAGTGGTGAGCGTTGGGTCTGTGGGTTATCGAGTGGTGAGCGTTGAGTCTGTGGGTCAGAGTGGTGAGCGTTGAGTCTGTGGGTTATCGAGTGGTGAGCGTTGAGTCTGTGGGTTATCGAGTGGTGAGCGTTGGGTCTGTGGGTTATCGAGTGGTGAGCGTTGGGTCTGTGGGTTATCGAGTGGTGAGCGTTGGGTCTGTGGGTTATCGAGTGGTGAGCGTTGAGCCTGTGGGTTATCGAGTGGTGAGCGTTGAGTCTGTGGGTCAGAGTGGTGAGCGTTGAGTCTGTGGGTTATCGAGTGGTGAGTGTTGGGACTGTGGGTCAGAGTGGTGAGCGTTGAGTCTGTGGGTCAGAGTGGTGAGCGTTGAGTCTGTGGGTTATCGAGTGGTGAGCGTTGGGTCTGTGGGTTATCGAGTGGTGAGCGTTGGGTCTGTGGGTTATCGAGTGGTGAGCGTTGGGACTGTGGGTTAGAGTGGTGAGCGTTGGGTCTGTGGGTTATCGAGTGGTGAGCGTTGGCTCTGTGGGTCAGAGTGGTGAGCGTTGGGTCTGTGGGTTAGAGTGGTGAGCGTTGCGTCTGTGGGTTATCGAGTGGTGAGCGTTGAGTCTGTGGGTTATCGAGTGGTGAGCGTTGAGTCTGTGGGTTATCGAGTGGTGAGCGTTGGGTCTGTGGTATATCGAGTGGTGAGCATTGGGTCTGTGGGTTATCGAGTGGTGAGCGTTGTGTCTGTGGGTTATCGAGTGGTGAGCGTTGTGTCTGTGGGTTATCGAGTGGTGAGCGTTGGGTCTGTGGGTTATCGAGTGGTGAGCGTTGGGTCTGTGGGTCAGAGTGGTGAGCGTTGAGTCTGTGGGTTATCAAGTGGTGAACGTTGAGTCTGTGGGTCAGAGTGGTGAGCGTTGAGTCTGTGGGTTATCGAGTGGTGAGCGTTGTGTCTGTGGGTTATCGAGTGGTGAGCGTTGAGTCTGTGGGTTATCGAGTGGTGAGCGTTGGGTCTGTGGGTTTTGTTGTCAACACCGAGAATCAACGTGGTTTTTTTTTCTTTCCCCCCAGTGCCCACGTTGAACTGGGGCCCTGTGAGATCCACGGAGCCCGTGATGCAGGTCAGTGTGGGCCGTGTACCCCCACCACGCTTACCGCTCCACGTGGGGTCCGCTCATCCTCGATATTTCGGGCGAGGCCACGTTGGAGTCATCCCGGCCGAAATCCGTGTCATCGGGAACCCTCCAGCAACACGACGTAGCACTCACTCGACCGCTCGCTCGTTCCTCACCCACTCACTCGCTCGCTCGCTCACCCACTCACCCACCCACTCATCCGCTCGCTCACCCACTCGCTCACTCACCCACCCACTCGTCCGCTCACCCAATCACTAACCCAATCACCCACCCACTCACCCGCGAGCTTGCTCACCCACTCACCCACTTGCTCACCCACTCACAATCGGCGAGCGTCACTAAATCCCCAGTCACCTGTTTCGCAGCATCACACTGTGGTTTTAACCAAACAGAAATATTTCGGAGGAATAATTTTAAAAAACTACGTAATAACAATCTTTATTCAAACCTAATACTTGGTTATGTCTGCTCCATGGTGGACCTTGCTGGAAGGAGGTGGACTCGTGAACAGGTCTACCTTGGTCCATCATGAACCTACTATCTCCCAAGTCCACTCCACATTGACCATCACCCTCCTATCTCAGAGTCCACCCTTATTGGCCTGTTGGCCTCCTGTCAACCTCCTATTTGTGGACCGTACTTTCATGTCCAGGTCCACCATGATCGACTGTCCACCTACCACCAAGGGATTGTTCACCCCCCTCCCCTCCTCTCCCACCGTCGGTTCTTTGCCGTTGTCCACCCTGCGCAGGTGACGTCGGCGTCGTCTGTCCCCTCCACCGTCGCTGGGCCCCGCGCTCACTCGCCCCCCAGCGTGGAAACCATCACGCTCGCCCTGCGGAGGTGGACACTCACGGGTGGTGGCGGTGGTGGCGGTGGTGACCGTTGGTTGACACAGTCAGGTCGCCCCCAGGGAGAGGTGTCCACCCTGGGGGCACCGGAAGTGAGGCCTCCGATGAGGGCGAAGCTGTTCAGGAGTCCATCTCCTTCCTTAAGGTTTGCCGCTGTTGTCCACCATCAACCTTGCATCACCAAGTCCACCCACCTCGACCATCAACCTTGCATCTCCAAGTCCACCCACACTGACCATCAACCTTGCATCTCCAAGTCCACCCACCTCGACCATCAACCTTGCATCTCCAAGTCCACCCACCTCGACCATCAACCTTGCATCTCCAAGTCCACCCACCTCGACCATCAACCTTGCATCTCCAAGTCCACCCACCTCGACCATCAACCTTGCATCACCAAGTCCACCCACCTCGACCATCAACCTTGCATCACCAAGTCCACCCACCTCGACCATCAACCTTGCATCACCAAGTCCACCCACCTCGACCATCAACCTTGCATCTCCAAGTCCACCCACCTCGACCATCAACCTTGCATCTCCAAGTCCACCCACACTGACCATCAACCTTGCATCACCAAGTCCACCCACCTCGACTATCAACCTTGCATCTCCAAGTCCACCCACCTCGACCATCAACCTTGCATCTCCAAGTCCACCCACACTGACCATCAATCTTGCATCTCCAAGTCCACCCACACTGACCATCAACCTTGCATCACCAAGTCCACCCACCTCGACCATCAACCTTGCATCTCCAAGTCCACCCACCTCGACCATCAACCTTGCATCTCCAAGTCCACCCACACTGACCATCAACCTTGCATCACCAAGTCCACCCACCTTGACCATCAACCTTGCATCACCAAGTCCACCCACCTCGACCATCAAGCTTGCATCACCAAGTCCACCCACCTCGACCATCAACCTTGCATCTCCAAGTCCACCCACCTCGACCATCAACCTTGCATCTCCAAGTCCACCCACCTCGACCATCAACCTTGCATCACCAAGTCCACCCACACTGACCATCAACCTTGCATCTCCAAGTCCACCCACCTCGACCATCAACCTTGCATCACCAAGTCCACCCACCTTGACCATCAACCTTGCATCACCAAGTCCACCCACCTCGACCATCAACCTTGCATCACCAAGTCCACCCACCTTGACCATCAACCTTGCATCACCAAGTCCACCCACCTCGACCATCCACCTTGCATCGGCAAGTCCACCCACACTGACCATCAGCCTTGCATCTCCAAATCCACCCACCTCGACCATCAACCTTGCATCTCCAAGTCCACCCACCTCGACCATCAACCTTGCATCACCAAGTCCACCCACACTGACCATCAACCTTGCATCTGCAAGTCTACCCACACTGACCATCAACCTTGCATCACCAAGTCCACCCACCTCGACCATCAACCTTGCATCACCAAGTCCACCCACACTGACCATCAACCTTGCATCTCCAAGTCCACCCACCTCGATCATCAACCTTGCATCACCAAGTCCACCCACCTCGACCATCAACCTTCTATCTCCAAGTCCACCCACCTTGACCATCAACCTTCTATCTCCAGGTCCGCCATGGTTGACTGTCCACCTTCCACCAAGATGAGCGCACGAGATCAACCTCACCGTCCAATCAGGGAGCCGGCCACTGTGGACCGTCCAATCAGGGAGCCGGCCACTGTGGGCCGTCCACTCAGGGAGCCGGCCACTGTGGACCGTCCACTCAGGGAGCCGGCCTTGATGAACCGTCCAATCAGGGAGCCGGCCACTATGAACCGTCCAATCAGGGAGCCGGCCGCTGTGGTCCGTCCACTCATGGAGCCGGCCTTGATGGACCGTCCACTCAGGGAGCCGGCCACTGTGGACCGTCCAATCAGGGAGCCGGCCTTGATGGACCGTCCACTCAGGGAGCCGGCCACTGTGGACCGTCCAATCAGGGAGCCGGCCTTGATGAACCGTCCACTCAGGGAGCCGGCCACTGTGGACCGTCCAATCAGGGAGCCGGCCTTGATGGACCATCCAATCAGGGAGCCGACCACTGTGGACCGTCCAATCAGGGAGCCGACCACTGTGGACCGTCCACTCAGGGAGCCGGCCTTGATGAACCGTCCAATCAGGGAGCCGGCCACTATGAACCGTCCAATCAGGGAGCCGGCCACTGTGGTCCGTCCACTCAGGGAGCCGGCCTTGATGGACCGTCCACTCAGGGAGCCGGCCACTGTGGACCGTCCAATCAGGGAGCCGGCCTTGATGGACCATCCACTCAGGGAGCCGGCCGCTGTGGACCGTCCAATCAGGGAACCGGCCACTGTGAACCGTCCACTCAGGGAGCCGGCCACTGTGGACCGTCCAATCAGGGAGCCGGCCTTGATGGACCGTCCACTCAGGGAGCCGGCCACTATGAACCGTCCAATCAGGGAGCCGGCCGCTGTGAACCGTCCACTCAGGGAGCCTGCCTTGATGAACCGTCCACTCAGGGAGCCGGCCGCTGTGGACCGTCCAATCAGGGAGCCGGCCTTGATGGACCGTCCACTCAGGGAGCCGGCCACTATGAACCGTCCAATCAGGGAGCCGGCCGCTGTGAACCGTCCACTCAGGGAGCCTGCCTTGATGAACCGTCCACTCAGGGAGCCGGCCGCTGTGGACTGTCCAATCAGGAAGCCGGCCGCTGTGAACCGTCCACTCAGGGAGCCTGCCTTGATGAACCGTCCACTCAGGGAGCCGGCCGCTGTGGACCGTCCAATCAGGGAGCCGGCCTTGATGGACCGTCCACTCAGGGAGCCGGCCACTATGAACTGTCCAATCAGGGAGCCGGCCATGATGGACCGTCCACTCAGGGAGCCGGCCACTGTGGACCGTCCACTCGGGGAGCCGGCCACTGTGGACCTTTGGTCTGCGGCCAGAAGCTGGGATGGACGGCTGACCCCCGCATCCCCCCTGGTGTCCCCCTGGCCGCCGTCGGGCTCGCCCGTCGAGCGCTGCGTGGACGTGCTGGTATCCAGCGCCAGGCACCCGGCGCTCTTCGCCGTGCAGGCCTGGAGCCAGCTGCACCGGCTGGAGCGGCTGGAGGCGAGAATGTGGCGCCACTATGGGAACCTCCGGGGCCACGGGCAGGCGGACGTGGCGGAGGAGGCGGAAGATGAAGAGGTGGCGGCTGAGGAGGTGGCGACTGAGCCGTCGTTCGTAGCCTGCGTGCAGGATGACCGGTGAGTGGTGTTGTATAAGTAGGTTATGAGAATTTGATGAGAATAATAAAAATTAAATGAAATTTGGAAAATTGCGTAATTATCCGAAATTATGTTAATTGATGTAATTATGTGCATAAATTATGCTAATCCAGGAGATAATCGTATTCATTTATGTGCGAGTGTGATTATGCTACTGCAAGCCGTTATGGTAATCAGGCCCCGCCTCGCTGACGAGGGTCGGATTATCAATCGGGATCATGCAATTAACGTATGAAAGTATGCAGGTGTGCTGTAAGTATGTCAGATTAAACTCAGCTTCGTTGTTTAACTTCGTATTATTGATCAGTATAATACAATTATTCTCGCTTTAACATTTGCTGAGTGTATGTGTGTTTATGTCAGGTCTCCAGATTCAGATCTCAACGCAGGATACAGCTCTTATGCATGAAATTTGCGGAAAGAAACACGCAACCACTTGTGCGTTAATCAATTTTATTTTCTAACTAAACTTTAACTCTAGAAGATGCAACTCCCGGCTTGGAATTCCAACACAGTATCAACACGGTATCACCAACGACTGCGTCGCTTCACTTTGACAACGACACATGTGACCCATTCCACCGCGTAACGCGAGCTCAGTTGGTGAGAGAGAGAGAGATGGAGTCGTTAAAACATACAGGCACGCTATTCTAACAAAAACCTTAATACTCTATTATGAATGATTATACTTGAATTGCCCACGCAGTACTGCACTCATTATTGATCATATGCAACCCTTAATGCAGTTCTTGTCACGTTGCTAACAGGGCAGCAGGCCGATTGAGTATTATGCAACGATATTCATATGACAAGGCAATCAAACAATTATTAATTCCCAAAAGCACAAGTATCCGTCAATAGATTCGTCGAGGGAGCTAAGAATATGAATGCACATTACAATTCCTTATAGGGGAAACACATATAATTAACGGATTACTAACATAGCATATAATCACTAACACACATTACAACTAATTACTAATCTACAACGCATTACTAATCATAACCATTGACTGATTACTAATCGATTATATAATTACAATACCCCCCCCTCCGCCTCAAATCACTGCACCTGAAATGAGTTAAATGATGACGTCACCCTGCTGCTCAATTTAAAACCGGGAGCAAGCGAGGGCTTTACCATTCTGGCGAATTGCCCGATGACGCTGGATGTATTTACCAGCGAAACGTCGTACTCAAACTGTAAATGTTGTGGATTCACTCTTCAACACACCGGTGGGCTAAAGTAGTGAACTATTTGCCTTTTGTCAACGTGACACTTTTTTTGCTGATTGGCCGTGTCGGGTGGTGGGAGGGTTACGACACATTTATGAATGTGTGAGTGTTGTTGATCTTCTTGCGTTAATTCTTTGCGCAAAGCAGACGCCAAGGTTGGGGGCATCCCTTGTATCAAAAATGTGTTTGTTCCCTGCGGGGAGCGGTGGGGGTGTGAGGGTGTGTGTGTGTGTCAAACGGACAGCGGGGTTTCCTCTGTCACGCGGTCGGCTGGAGTTCGGCTGATGCGGATTGACGAGTGGACACGGTGCTGTAGTCGCGGTGTTCCGTCGGTAGATGGCGCTCACTGGTTGCGCGCTATCTAGCGCTGTGCGCTCTCTGGTGGCTGCTGATTTTGCTCACGGGCGGCTGGTCAGGCTCTTTTCCGCTGCTGGATGGGCCAAGTCGCACGCGCTCTTCGCTGGTTCGCTGACCCTTTTGCTTGCGGGCGGCTGGTCAGGCTCTTTCCGCTGCTGGATGACTGCGCTCTCTCTCTCTCTCTCTGTGGAGATGCCCGAACGCGCGCCCTCTCTCTGGTTCGCTGGCAGCGGGCTCTCTCCGCCGCTGGATGGGCCAAGTCGGCACACGCTTGGCCGCTGGCGGCAGACGCTCTTGCTCGGTGCGTCGGTCGCGCTGCAGCTGTGAGCCGGCACCCGATGTGGAAATAAAAGTCTTTTGAGCGATACTTAGTAGCCTTCCAGCTCTGAACTCGCGCTCGTTGGCGCCTCGCTACTCGGCGAGCCTCGCCATTCTCAGTTGACCGCGGGGCCACCCCGGGCCTGCCGCGCGCCGCACTCTTCTGCAGCCCGCCGGGCTGACAACTTGTTGAACTCGCCGTTCCTTGTTGGACTGAACTTTTGAGATGATGGTTGAGCCGTTACATTTGAAAAGAAATCTCCGCTCTGCGCAGTGGGGGGGGGTGGTCTGTGTGTGTGTGTGTCCGTGATTCAGGATATGTCTGTGAACTGTCAAAAGTCAAGCGGGTCATGGTATGTGGTCCTTTGGCAGTCTGGAGATCCTCCAGATAGTCGTTGACCTTCCTTCGCCCCGGAGTTTATTAATTATTAATCTTTTTAATGGACTTTTTACGGTCTACATCTGCTGTTTGCTGGGTCCTTGGTTTGTGTGTTTTTATTTATTATTTCGGACACAATAAAAAATGTATCGGCAAATATTATTGATATCGATTTTGGAAAAGGCCTATATATCCAACAATGGGCAGCGGTGAGGGGGACGCGGTGAGGGGGATGCGGTGATGGGGACTCGGTGAGGGAGACGCGGTGAGGGGGATGCGGTGATGGGGACTCGGTGAGGGGGACGCGGTGAGGGGGATGCGGCGAGGAGGATGTGGTGAGGAGGATGTGGTGAGGAGGATGCGGTGAGGAGGATGCGGTGAGGAGGATGTGGTGAGGAGGATGTGGTGAGGAGGATGTGGTGAGGAGGATGCGGCGAGGAGGATGTGGTGAGGAGGATGTGGTGAGGAGGATGTGGTGAGGAGGATGTGGTGAGGAGGATGTGGTGAGGAGGATGTGGTGAGGAGGATGCGGCGAGGAGGATGTGGTGAGGAGGATGTGGTGAGGAGGATGTGGTGAGGAGGATGCGGTGAGGAGGATGTGGTGAGGAGGATGTGGTGAGGAGGACGTGGTGAGGAGGATGTGGTGAGGAGGATGTGGTGAGGAGGATGTGGTGAGGAGGATGTGGTGAGGAGGATGTGGTGAGGAGGATGTGGTGAGGAGGATGTGGTGAGGAGGATGTGGTGAGGAGGATGTGGTGAGGAGGATGTGGTGAGGAGGATGTGGTGAGGAGGATGTGGTGAGGAGGACGCGTGTCGCTCTCCCTCAGGGTGTACCGTGTGGAGCTGAAGTGCGCTTGCCCGCCGGGCAAGGCCATGGTGTACCGGGTGGACTACGGCGAGTGGGACCTCGTCCCCTTGTCCACCCTGCGGCCCCTCGTCCCGGCGTTCACCCGGCTTCCCGTGCAGGCCCACCTGGCCCAGCTCGCGGGTGAGGCCCCCGGGTGTCCCCCACCCCCGGGTGTCCCTCACCCCCGGGTGACCCCCCCCCCCCCGGGTGACCCTCCCCCCCACCCCCGGGTGACCCCCCCCGCCCCCCCCACTCCCCGGTTCCCCCCCTCCCCCCCCGCTGACCGCCGTGAATGTCCGCTCCGCCTCCCGCCCTCAGACGTCCCCTGCAGGCGCTGGTCGCCGGAGCTCAGCCAGGTGTTCAGGAAGCTGGTGGAGGGGCGGCCGTTTGTGGCCCGCGTGGAGGGGGCGGGGGGCGACCCGGCGGGGCGAGCGCCCAGGCTGAGGGTGTCCCTGGTGGACACGTCCCATCCCGAGCGGGACGTCGTCATCGGCCAGGTCATGATGGGATTCGCTCGGGATTGGTGACGAGGAGGACGAGGAGGAGGACGAGGAGGACGACGAGGAGGAAGAGGAGGAGGACGATGAGGAGGAAGAGGACGAGGAGGAGGACGACGAGGAGGAAGAGGAGGAGGAGTGCAGCGTCGTCCCACGCACAGCGTCGTCGCCACGCGCAGTGTCACGCACAGCGTCATCACACGCACAGCGTCATCACACGCACAGCGTTATAACAGCGTCATCACACGCACAGCGTTATCACACGCACAGCGTCATCACACGCACAGCGTTATCACAGCGTCATCACACGCACAGCGTTATCACAGCGTCATCACACGCACAGCGTCGTCCCACGCACAGCGTCATCACACGCACAGCGTTATCACAGCGTCATCACACGCACAGCGTCGTCACGCACAGCGTTATCACAGCATCGTCCCACGCACAGCGTCATCACACGCACAGCGTCGTCACACGCACAGCGTCATCACACGCACAGCGTCATCACACGCACAGCGTTATCACAGCGTCATCACACGCACAGCGTCATCACACGCACAGCGTTATCACAGCGTCATCACACGCACAGCGTCGTCCCACGCACAGCGTCGTCACACGCACAGCGTCGTCACACGCACAGCGTCGTCACACGCACAGCGTTATCACAGCGTCGTCGCCATGCACAGCGTCATCACACGCACAGCGTCGTCACACGCACAGCGTTATCACAGCGTCGTCGCCATGCACAGCGTCGTCGCCATGCACAGCGTCGTCGCCATACGCAGCGTCATCACCACGTGCAGCGTGACCACGCACGTCATCACACATGTCATCACATGCGCAGCGTCATCACACGCACAGCGTTATCACAGCGTCATCACACACGCAGCGTCGTCGCCATACGCAGCGTCATCACACGGACAGCGTTATCACAGCGTCATCACACGCACAGCGTCATCACATGCACAGCGTCATCACACGCACAGCGTCGTCGCCATGCGCAGCGTCATCACCACGTGCAGCGTGACCACGCACGTCATCACACGTCGTCACACGCACAGCGTCATCACACGCACAGCGTCATCACACGCACAGCGTCGTCGCCATGCGCAGCGTTATCACAGCGTCATCACACGCACAGCGTCATCACACGCACAGCGTTATCATAGCGTCATCACACGCACAGCGTCGTCACACGCACAGCGTCGTCACACGCACAGCGTCATCACACACACTGTTATCACAGCGTCGTCACACGCACAGCGTCATCACACGCACAGCGTTATCACACGCACAGCGTCGTCACCACGCGCAGTGTCACGCACAGCGTTATCACAGCGTCATCACACGCACAGCGTCATCACACGCACAGCGTCATCACACGCACAGCGTCATCACACGCACAGCGTCGTCATGCGCAGCGTTATCACAGCGTCATCACACGCACAGCGTCATCACACGCACAGCATCATCACACGCACAGCGTCGTCATGCGCAGCGTTATCACAGCGTCATCACACGCACAGCGTCATCACACGCACAGCGTCATCACACGCACAGCGTCATCACACGCACAGCGTCGTCACGCGCACAGCGTTATCACAGCGTCATCACACGCACAGCGTCATCACACGCACAGCGTCGTCACACGCACAGCGTTATCACAGCGTCATCACACGCACAGCGTCATCACACGCACGGCGTCGTCGCCATGCACAGCGTCATCACCACGCGCAGCGTGACCACGCACGTCATCACACACGTCATCACACGCGCAGCGTCGTCACACGCAGAGTCCTCACACGCACAGTATCATCACCACGTGTTGCGTCATCACGCACAGCGGCCGCCCCGGTTAATGCCGCCTGCTGGACTGACCGCGGCGATACTCGGCAGGACCCTCTTTTGAATCGTCTTGAGACTCGGCGAGGCGAACCCAACGGCACCCGCACGACGCGCAGTTTTTTTTGTGCCAATCAAGCTTTTTTGCGAGTCACTCCACGTTAACCAGGGCTGCCTCGGGGTCCCGAACCGCGAGCCTCTGTAGCAGGCCGGTGTTAAAACGCGCTTAACCGCATGGCCACTCGAATCATCATCATCATTATCACCGCCACCCACCCCCCACCACTTCTTTAATCGCATGAGAAAATAATTTCGACGCTTTTGTTGTTCCGTGCCGCGCTTATTTTTGATGTTTGTTGACTGTTGAAATACACGTGGCGATGGCAGGCGCGGGTCTGCGTGTCGGTTCATCCAACGGGGCCGCGGGACGTTGTTATTGCACGGTGCTGCGAACCTGGAAACGCTCCCGAGTTCGAGTCCCGTCCGTGGCGAACATCGGTGGCGAGCGATGCCTTTCACAACCTGTTCCGCCCACCCCCCCAACCTTCACCAACCCTCATTGACGAGCGTGGCGAAGCATGGTCACGTGATCACCACCAGCGGTGGTCACGGCGCACGTGGCCGCTGACCAGTCACTGTGGAGGCAGGCAGCGAGGGTTGGTGGATTGCACACGGATGGGCTGTGTGGAGCCGTACCCCTGGCTCTGGTAGCAGAGGGCGTTCTGGCAGAGTGTGTGGACTAATCTCCATCTGTTCCATCTCACTCCCTTCTAACACCGTGTGTGGACTAATCTCCATCTGTTACATCTCACTCCCTTCTAACACCGTGTGTGGACTAATCTCCATCTGTTCCAGCTCACTCCCTTCTACCACGTGTGTGGACTAATCTCCATCTGTTCCATCTCACTCCCTTATACCACGTGTGTGGACTAATCTCCATCTGTTCCATCTCACTCCCTTCTACACCGTGTGTGGACTAATCTCCATCTGTTCCATCTCGCACACTTCTACCACGTGGGTGGACTAATCTCCATCTGTTCCATCTCACTCCCTTCTACACCGTGTGTGGACTAATCTCCATCTGTTCCATCTCACTCCCTTCTAACACCGTGTGGACTAATCTCCATCTGTTCCATCTCACTCCCTTCTACACCGTGTGTGGACTAATCTCCATCTGTTCCATCTCACTCCCTTCTACCACGTGGGTGGACTAATCTCCATCTGTTCCATCTCCCTTATACCACGTGTGTGGACTAATCTCCATCTGTTCCATCTCGCACACTTCTACCACGTGTGTGGACTAATCTCCATCTGTTACATCTCACTCCCTTCTACACCGTGTGTGGACTAATCTCCATCTGTTCCATCTCACTCCCTTATACCACGTGGGTGGACTCATCTCCATCTGTTCCATCTCACTCCCTTCTACCACGTGGGTGGACTAATCTCCATCTGTTCCATCTCACTCCCTTCTACCACGTGTGTGGACTAATCTCCATTTCCATCTCACTCCCTTCTACCACGTGTGTGGACTAATCTCCATCTGTTCCATCTCACTCCCTTTAGTCCACACACGTGGTATATCTCCATCTGTTCTATCTCACTCCCTTCTACCACGTGTGTGGACTAATCTCCATCTGTTCCATCTCACACACTTCTACCACGTGGGTGGACTAATCTCCATCTGTTCCATCTCACTCCCTTCTACCACGTGTGTGGACTAATCTCCATCTGTTCCATCTCACTCCCTTCTACCCCTGTGTGGACTAATCTCCATCTGTTCCATCTCACTCCCTTCTACACCGTGTGTGGACTAATCTCCCATCTGTTCCATCTCACTCCCTTCTACACCGTGTGTGGACTAATCTCCATCTGTTCCATCTCACTCCCTTATACCACGTGTGTGGATTAATCTCCATCTGTTCCATCTCGCACACTTCTACCACGTGTGTGGACTAATCTCCATCTGTTCCATCTCACTCCCTTCTACCACGTGGGTGGACTAATCTCCATCTGTTCCATCTCACTCCCTTCTACACCGTGTGTGGACTAATCTCCATCTGTTACATCTCACTCCCTTCTACACCGTGTGGACTAATCTCCATCTGTTACATCTCACTCCCTTCTACACCGTGTGTGGACTAATCTCCATCTGTTCCATCTCTCTCCCTTATACCACGTGGGTGGACTAATCTCCATCTGTTCCATCTCACTCCCTTCTACCACGTGGGTGGACTAATCTCCATCTGTTCCATCTCACTCCCTTCTACCACGTGTGTGGACTAATCTCCATCTGTTCCATCTCACTCCCTTTAGTCCACACACGTGGTATATCTCCATCTGTTCTATCTCACTCCCTTCTACCACGTGTGTGGACTAATCTCCATCTGTTCCATCTCACACACTTCTACCACGTGGGTGGACTAATCTCCATCTGTTCCATCTCACTCCCTTCTATCACGTGTGTGGACTAATCTCCATCTGTTCCATCTCACTCCCTTCTACCCCTGTGTGGACTAATCTCCATCTGTTCCATCTCACTCCCTTCTACACCGTGTGTGGGCTAATCTCCATCTGTTCCATCTCACTCCCTTCTACACCGTGTGTGGACTAATCTCCATCTGTTCCATCTCACTCCCTTCTACCACGTGTGTGAACTAATCTCATTAAGTCTGTCAAGGCTACACGGGTGACCTTTGTCTTTAGTTCATAGAGTGCTAACCGCTAACAGCACTTGCCCCCAACTGACCGTTAAGGCTACCCGGGGGACCTTTGGCTTTGTGGTCCCTTCCCTGAGATATCGCGAGACTTCACCCCCCCACCCCCCACATCTCGCGAGACCCGCCAGCAAAGATGGCAAACCCTCACGGAGGTGAACATCTCTCTGTGTGTTGGTGGTGTTGTTGTTGGACTTCTCCCCGTTCATTCGTCTCGCTCATCTTTGCTAAGAACTCTTAGCGGCTCTCCTCGTTAAGAGAACAACAAATCACTCTCGCTTCGCGTCTCCGTCGTCAGCCGCCCCGATGTCGAGGAGGTCGGCGGCGGTGGGTGGGTGGATGGCGGGCGGGCGGGAGGTTTGGGGGGTGAAGCCGCTAGGAAAGCCGCAGGCTCGAGATCTCCGTCGCCAGGGGCCCCCTCCACCGCGGTGCATTGAGCGGGAAGACGCGAAGCTAAAAAAAAGATTTAAAATAAATTTCCTTTTGTTATAAGCCCGAGACGAAGGGGAAAGCGCGCGGTTGTATTGGGGCGCGCTGGATGGGGTCATCAAGAGGGCCGGGGGCATCGCATCGCTTTAGGAGGCCTTTGAAGCGTCTTGCTTGGGCGGTGTGAATCTGTTGGTTGGATGGCCTTGTACATGGTCGGATATCTCCGGCGTTAAATCGATATTCTGATGTTGATTGTTACGTTATTTGTGGTGGTGGCGGTGGTGGTGTCGGTGGTTTTGATGATGGTGCGGTAGTGGTGATTGCAATGGTGGTGATTATTGAGGTAATGGTGGTGGTGGTGGTTGTTGCTATGATTTATGGGGGTGGTCACGAATGATCTGGTTATTATATTATTATGACGGTAATGGTTTGATTGATATGATGGTGAAGATTGGAATGTGCTTTTTTTTGGGGGGGGTGGGGGGTGGGATCAAGGTAGTGGGGGGGGGAGTGTGATGATATTTAGTGCGGATTGCGGTTCTGATGATTATTATCGCATAATGATGCTTCTCCCGTTTGCACTGCTGATGCCTGCCTGCTTATGGTGCAGCTGTCACAGCGGGCTGTGATGTTGGTTCTATTAATCCTGCTGCTACTGCTGCTGCCGCCTATGATGATCTTGCTACTGGCTATCCTGCGGTAGCGAGATGTTAACTACCTCGCTAGGTGTACAGGAGTGGGGGTGGGTTTGAACCCGACCCTGACGCCTGCTGGATATTTGGGAGTTTGCGTGTTCTCCCTAGTGGTCGCGTGGATTTTTCTCCGGGTCCTCCGGTTTTCCCCACCACATTTAGAAACGCGCCTTTAGAGTGATTCGCTGCTATACATTACCGCATGATAAGCCACTTTATTGGGCTATCATTTGTGGCCAGGTCGCTTCTGAAAAAGAGCTATATAGCTCAGTGGACCTTACCTGCTAAAATAACAAACATGTTTACTTTAGTACTGCTCTTATTGCTGCGATTAACACGGTTGGCTACGCATGGTGCGAAAGAAGTTTAACATTGATTATCTTGCAACCTCTGATGCTGCTGTTGATGCCGATAATGCTACTGCTCTTGCTACCGAATGATGCTCATGCCACTGCTGATGATGATGATACTACTGCTGCCAGTATTCACAAATCCGCTTGTGCTGTGTACAGTTGGATCAGCGATCCCCCCCCTCATCCCTGGCCTGCATAAGAGAGCAGCGCTACTGAGTCCCCGCTTCCCCAGTGAGTCCCTCATGGGGGGGGGGGGTGGCGTCATTGATAGAGACTCACACAGAGGCCAATAGACTCACACAGAGACTCATAGACTCACGTGTCCGCCAGTAAACCCACACATAGACCCACAGACTCGCACAAACCCACAGACCTTACCCAGAGACCCATAACCTCACAGAGAGACCCATAAACTCACGCCGAGATCCATAGACTCACACAGAGACTCATAGACTTACAATGATACCTGCAGACTCGCATAGAGACTGGCAGACTCGCATAGAGACCCGTAGACTCGGAGATGTAACTTTACATAGAAGCTCATACGTACAGAGGTCCATAGCGTCACACAGAGATCGATATAAAAACTTGTTTATTTACCAGGTAACACCCACTGAGCAATGTAGCTCTTTTTCAGAAGCTACCTGGCCACAAATGATAGCTCAACGAAGTGGCTTATCACGTGGAAATTGTATAGCAGCCAAATACTCAAAACCAGTGGTTCTTCTTGACGTGGGGGTGCGAGACATGGCAATATTTTTGTTAGAAGGTAAGTCATCAAACAAAAATTAAGCACAGGCACGTGAGTACAATCAAACCTATGTATTTGTTAACATATTTTTCTACGATTGAGAACCAGAGGGGGTGGAAGGCTGCAATAAAGGTTAAGAACCACTGTTGTTAACGAATGTTTCTTAACATGCAGGGAAAAACCGGAGGACTCCCCCAGATAGCCTCACACACACAGACCCCGTAGACTTACACAAAGACATATCGACAGACACTCCAGAGACTCGACTGCCCCACGCTGTCCCGGTGCCACGTTAACGCTCCCGCTCTTGTCGCCCTGCAGTGCTGGGGAGTCCAGCTATGGGCCGCGGGGGTCTCCTGCCTTCGCCAAACCGGTGAGTTTCCCCCATTGGACTCCGGTCTCAACCAACAAGGCAATGGTGAAATTTTGAGTCTATGGTGCAGTGTTGAGTCTATGGGCAGTGCTGAGTCTATGGGTAGTGTTGAGTCGATGGGCAGTGATCAGTCTATGGGCAGTGTTGAGTCTATGGCCAGTGCTGAGTCTATGGGCAGTGCTCAATCTCTGGGCAGTGCTCAGTCTATGGGCAGTGCTCAGTCTATGGGCAGTGTTGAGTGTATGGGCAGTGATCACTCTATGGGCAGTGTTGAGTCTTTGGTGCAGTGTTGAGTCTATGGGCAGTGTTGAGTATGGGCAGTGTTAAGTCTTTGGGCAGTGCTGAGTCTATGGGCAGTGTTGAGTCTATGGGTAGTGCTGAGTCTATGGGTAGTGTTGAGTCGATGGGCAGTGCTCAGTCTATGGGCAGTGTTGAGTCTATGGGCAGTGTTGAGTGTATGGACAGTGATCAGTCTATGGGCAGTGTTGAGTCTATGGGCAGTGTTGAGTCTATGGGCAGTGTTGAGTCTATGGGCAGTGATCAGTCTATGGGCAGTGTTGAGTCTTTGGGCAGTGTTGAGTCTATGGGCAGTATTGAGTCTATGGGCAGTGCTGAGTCTATGGGCAGTGCTGAGTCTATGGGCAGTGCTGAGTCTATGGGCAGTGCTGATTCTATGGGCAGTGCTGAGTCTATGGGCAATGCTGAGTCTATGCGCAGTGTTGAGTCTATGGGCAGTGCTGAGTCTATGGGCAGTGCTGAGTCTATGGGCAGTGCTAAGTCTATGGGCAGTGCTGAGTCTATGGGCAGTGTTGAGTCTATGGGCAGTGTTGAGTCTATGGGCAGTGCTGAGTCTATGGGCAGTGCTGAGTCTATGGGCAGTGCTGAGTCTATGGGCAGTGTTGAGTCTATGGGCAGTGCTGAGTCTATGGGCACTGCTGAGTCAATGGGCAGTGCTGAGTCTATGGGCAGTGCTGAGTCTGGACATTGCTGAGCCTATGGTACAGTGTTGAGTCTATGGGACGTGTTGAGTCTATGGTGCAGTGTTGAGTCTATGGTGCAGTGCTGAGTCTATGGTGCAGTGTTGAGTCTATGGTGCAGTGCTGAGTCTATGGTGCAGTGTTGAGTCTGTGGTAGGGGGGACTGCTCAGTGTATTCACAGCACACTGCAGACCTCTTAGCCGAGACCCTACCTACTACGGCAGGTACCGTGACCCCACGTGACGCACGGGGGCGGGCTCACCGTGTGCGTTGTGTGGCGACGGCGCAGGTTCGTCTCTCCCCACGACTCGTTTGATCGCGGCGGCGGCGGCGGCGGCGGCGGCGCCGTCCCGGTCCACTACCGCGCCGTGGGAATCCGCCCGCCGCTCATCCGGGCTCCGCCGCTCATGGGAGTCGTCCCACAGCCTCCCCAGCGCCTCCCGTCCCTGCTGCCGGGACGCATGGTGCCCGGCGCCCCGATCTCGATCCACCCGCTGCTGGTGAGGCCTTCACTCTACGTCCCGGCGTCCCTCGCCTAGGCCGACTCGGCCTCCCAGCAAGCGCCTGGCGAGGCAATGCGTAGTCAACGTCGCCCCCGGCGGGCGATGGCAAACGCGGCCGAGCGTGGTGCCGGGCCACCCACCGCTCCCTCCTCCCCGCCTCTTGTTGCCGTGTCGGCCTTCGTAGGGCGCTCGATCACGGCACTTGCCCCAACGCTCTTTTTAAGGCTACACGGGGGGGGGGGGATCTTTGTTTTTGTCTTGTGGTTGTGTTAATGTGCGAGTGCAGCGGGTAGATGCCGCCGCGCTACGAACAGGGGCTGCGACACCTCGGCTTTAAATGTTAAATGAGTGAACCTCGTGCGGGTCTGTGTGTGTGTGTGTGCCCGTCGGTGTGTCGAACGCCGCCACTGGGGAGGTGAAGGCGGGTCGGCCGTGGTGCTGGCCACACAACCCGTTCGCGCGTCGTGTTGGACTTGATGGGGTGCTCCCCGAACAAGCCCGCGGGTGTGTGGCCCCCAGTCGAGTTGTTTGCAGCGAACGTTGCGACATTTCGGGATGTTTTGGCCGATGCCCGATCATGCTGTGTTCTCCGAGCTCATGGGAGGAAGCCCGGGGGAAGCCGAAGCCAACCCATGCCGATCGGGGAGGAGGGGACATACGGTCACGGTGGCTAGGGAGATGTTAACTCTCTCGCCCGGTATACAGGAGGTCGTGGGTTTGATCCCGACCCCTGACGCCTGCTGTATTATTTGGAGTTTGCGGTGTCTCTCTCTTATCATCATCACGGTGGCTATGAGATGTTAAATACCTCGCCCGGTATGGAGGAGGTCGTGGGTTCGATCCCGACCCATGACACCTGCTGTATATTTGGGGTTTGCGGTGTCTCTCATCGTCATCACCACTGTGGCAAGGAGATGTTAACTACCTCGCCTGGTATACAGAAGGTCGTGGGTTTGATCCCAACCTTGACGCCTGCTGTATATTTGATAAAATACGAATCGGTTTTACCCTTTCTGGCAATAAAACAGGGAGGTGTTAAGATGTTCAAACACCAAATATAATCCTTTTGCAAGGAATCAAGTTACTGCATTAACCACACACAGTACTTGTGGTGAACGTGCAAACAAACTTACTCTGATACTGTTTGATGCATTGTCTTTGATAATAATATAATTGTAATGTTACATGCATTGTCTTTAATAATAATGTAATTGTAATGTTACACGAATTGTCTTTGAAACTCATTGGCCTACACCAGAAACAGCAGCAGCCTTAAATTTTGATTTAAAGCTTTCGTGACTGCAGGAATTCATATTCTTGGTTCTTTCGGTAAAGTCACCACGTAGAAGGGAAACAATAAAATAATAAAAATATAAAACAAAATTCTCACGACGTTTCGACTGCAACACAAGCAATCATCATCAGGTGTGAAAACCGCCACTTTTTCAAAATGTTCTTGCTGTGGTTTTCACACCTGATGACGATTGCTTGTGTTGCAGTCGAAACGTCGTGAGAATTTTATTGTGTTTTATATTTTTATTATTTTCTTGTTTCCCTTCTACGTGGTGACTTTACCGAAAGAACCAAGATTATATTTGTCTCATTAGACCTCCTTTGCCAGTACCAAAATGTAATAATAGGGTTTTTCCCCTTTTTTATTACATTTTGGTACTGGCAAAGGAGGGCTAATGATGTAGATGCTCACCCCGAGCCCTCATTACTTTGATAGTGCATTGTCTTTGAGCTGTGTGACGCCTTTTGGCGTCATCTGGTCGAGCACCAATTGGGTCGAGGCTCAAAAGAAAGCCGTCCCTTGGTGTGGACCAATCAGTTTCAAGGACAATGCCACATATATTATCATAGTGTGTTTTTTGTTTGCATTTTGACTGCAGGTATTGTGGTTAATGCAGCAACATGAATCCTTGTAAAAAAGGTTTCAGTTTTGTTGCCAGAAAAAAGGGGAAAACCCCTATTATTAATATATTTGTCTTTTGTCAACGTGACACTTTTTTTGCTGATTTGCCGTGTCGGATGGTGGAGGGTTACGGCACATTTATAAATAACGCCATCCAACCCAAAAACCTTTATTATGAAAATTGGTGTCTGTTTGTGTTTCTCACTTGTGATGGGACTTTGCGGGATAAACGTTGAGATTTACAAGGGGCACGGGGGGTAGACCAATAAGTTACTGCATTAACCACACGCAGTACTTGTGGTGAACGTGCAAACAAACTTACTCTGATACTGTTTGATGCATTGTCTTTGATAATAATATAATTGTAATGTTACATGCATTGTCTTTAATAATAATGTAATTGTAATGTTACACGAATTGTCTTTGAAACTGATTGCGGCCTACACCAGAAACAGCAGCAGCCTTCTCTATGGCTTAGCCTCACTAGCAGTGTCAGTAGACCAAGTAAAATGTCAAACCTAAAAAAATAAGTAATAATTAAAGAAAACTTTTTTTTTAAAACACGCTTTCATGAAATGTACCGTACTAGTAATGACAGAACTCCACGACTCCAGGAATTGGCCCCAAAGCTTGCCATAACGTAAGGGGCCCGTGGTTATTTACAGCCAACGTCAGTTGAGCGTGGACAATCAGAGCCAAGCCGAAACACAACATGTAAAAAAAGATATTTAAAAATAAAAATGTAAAAAAAATTTAACGATAGAATGTAGTATTGTTATTAGTATGACATCAGTATACCGAGTTTGCAGTCGAAACCACACTGGGAAGTGGGTTAAAATCGAGTTACAAGATTTGAGGATACAACAACAGACAGAGTGAGTTAATGAAAAAAAAAGCAAGCGTGTAAAATAGCGAACGGTTTAGCCGATACAAACTCCGCACGCAGAAAGCTGCCCGAGTTGCCAATCGAGCCCCCCCCCCCTCCCTCCCCCCCCCCCCCCCCCGGGTCCTTTGCTTGCGCCGCGAGGCAACGGGCGCGACCGCAGCGCCACCCTGCCGGGCCGTGAGCGTTGACGGGCCGCCGTACTGTCCCCCCGCAGCCTCGCCTGGGCTTTGGGCGCCCGGGCGCGATGCCGCCGCCCGTGAAGAGGAAGATGATGACGCCGCCGTCGGCGCTGGAGATGGGCGCGCAGGCCAAGCGGGCGCGCCCTCGCCACACACCCAGCCCCGCTCCGCTGCTCAAGACGGTGGCCCGCAGAGGCCACGGTCAGTGACACGCTCGCTCAAGTACTCCCTTGCTCACGTGCTCGCTCACTCACGTGGTCACTCACGTGCTCGCTCGCTCACTCACGTGCTCGCTCGCTCACTCACTCACGTGCTCGCTCGCTCACTTATTCACGTGCTCACTCACATGCTCACTCACATGCTCGCTCGCTCACTCACTCACCCGCTCACTCACGTGCTCGCTCGCTCACTCACATACTCCCTTGCTCACTCACTCGCTCACTCACGTGCTCGCTCGCTCACTCACTCACGTGCTCGCTCGCTCACTTATTCACGTGCTCACTCACATGCTCACTCACATGCTCGCTCGCTCACTCACTCACCCACTCACTCACATGCTCGCTCGCTCACTCACATACTCCCTTGCTCATTCACTCGCTCACTCACGTGCTCGCTCACTCACTCACATACTCCCTTGCTCACTCACTCGCTCACTCACATGCTCACTCGCTCACTCACATGCTCGCTCGCTCACGTGCTCGCTCATTTATTCACGTGCTCACTCACATGCTCGCGCACTCGCTCGCTCACGTACTCTCACGTGCTCGCTCACTCACGTGCTCGCTCGCTCACTCACATATTCCCTTGCTCACTCACTCGCTCACTCACATGCTCGCTTGCTCACTCACGTGCTCGCTCACGTACTCACGTGCTCGCTCACGTGCTCACTCACATGCTCACTCGCTCCCTCCCGTACTCACTTACTCACGTACTCGCTCACTCACTCGCGCACTCACCCGCCCACACACTCTCCACATACTCATCCAAACGTTAATTTGCTCACTCATCACACACTCGTACGCCCGTCTGCTCATAATCTCGCTCGCACACTCATCCATACATACACAACACACGGACACAACCACTTAAACAACCACTCACCACACTCTTCACATCCTCTCTCACATACCCATACACTAGTCTGCTCACTTATTCAAACATTTCTTTGCTCACCGGCTCGCTCGCTCAATTACACTTACACCACGGTGACTCATGTTATCCTGGATCACCACTTGTTTTTTTTCACTTGCTCATTCACCCGCTCACTCACTCAGCAATGCACCAACTCATTCATTCACTCACACACCCATGAATGAGACCACATCACTCATTCACACTCGTCCACACACCACTCTCTCGCTCACACACCACAATACAACAACCGCCATTCACCAAGTGACGGTGACGTCACCACGGCACCTGTGCCAGGCCACACACCGCACTCAATCACCCACACACCGCACTCGCCCACACACCCCCACTCAATCACCCACACCGCACTCGCCCACACACCCCCACTCAATCACCCACACACCGCACTCGCCCACACAACCCCACTCAATCATCCACACACCGCACTCGCCCACACACCCCTGTCACTCACTCACACACCTCACTCACCCACACACCCCGCTCACTCGCCCACACCCCACTCACTCATCCACACACCTCCACTCACTCACCCACACACCGCACTCACTCACCCACACACCCCCACTCACTCACCCACCCACACCCCACTCACTCATCCACACACCTCCACTCACTCACCCACACACACCCCTCTCACTCACTCACCCACCCACACCCCTCTCACTCACTCACCCACCCACACCCCTCTCACTCACTCACCCACCCACACGCCTCTCACTCACTCACCCACACACTCCACTCACTCACCCACCCACACCCCTCTCACTCACCCACCCACACCGCACTCACTCACCCACCCACACCCCTCTCACTCACTCACCCACACACTCCACTCACCCGCACACCACTTCACACTGGGATTGACCCAATTGCTGCGCTTTGACCTGTGTGCGCGTGTGCATGTGTGTGCGTGTGTACACGTGTGTGCGTGTGTGTACACGTCTGTGTACATGTGTGTGTACACGTGTGTGCGTGCGTGCGCGTGTCACTCCGCAGTGTTTGCAGGAGGCAAGATGACACTTTTGGTGAGGACCCCCTGACCCCTGTGATGACCTCATGACCTCCGTTAACCCTCTGCCCATGACCCAGTGTCAGCCACTGCCTCTTGTTAAATGACACTTAACACACACTCACACCCTTTCACTCTCGCTCGCTCAGCCACTCGCCGCTCATTCTCTCTCTCTCACTACCACTCGCTCACTCCCAGCACGGACTCGTCCACTCACCCATTCACCCTTGCTCAACCACTTGTTCACTCGCCACTGTCTCATTCACTCATTGACACACCACTCGCTCCCTCATCCGCTCGACCGTTCACCAGCTCATTCAGGCACCCCTCATTCACCCCCCCCCCCCCATTCACCCTCGCTAATTCACACGCCACTCACTGATCCATGTACCACACTCAAACCCGCTCATTCGCACACAACCACTGACTCACCCATCCGTTTACACACCACACAATCATTCACGCACCACTCGCTCACATTCTCACACACACACACAGTCATTCGCACAACCACTGACTCGCCCACCCCGTTCACACGCCCACACAATAACTCACAGGCCACTCGTTGGTCTCCATGCCAGCCCCTGCCAGGCACGGCAGGGTGTTGTAGGTAGTGGGCTGCAGAGGGCAGTGCAGCAAACACAATTGTTGGACTGTGCTTCTGTGCTTCCACATCCAGGTCAAGTACTGACCCTCTCCCCTCGCCCCGCTTTATGCATGGCATGGGGAGGCCCTCATCCAGCAGTGGACTGTACGTGTCTGTGAATAACACAGTTTGTGTGTGTGTGTGTGTCTGGTGCACGCGGTGCGTGTGCATGCGTGTGTGCACGCGGTGCGTGCCGGTGCCTCTGCGCGGTGCCTCCGTGCGGTGCCTGTGTGCGGTGCGCGGTGCGTTGTTGAAACGCTGCGACTGTTGCAGGTGCCGCCGTCCTCCGGCGGTGCGCCAGTCCCGAGTTGCGGTGAGTTTGTTCGCGCGCCGCTCGTTCACCCGGCTTTCAGGAGCGTCCTGCCAAGTGTTTTTTTGCCGTGTGGGGGATGGGGTTCACGTTGAAAAGTTGCTGCTGCTGTAATGGAGTTAATTTTTTTTGGGTTGGATCGCGTGAATATATGAATGTGTCGGTAAAACCCGCCACCACCCAACACAGGCGAACAGAACGTGCCAATTCGTCACTAGTACAGCACTAGTGTATAGTGCAGTGTGTAAGTGTAGTGTATAGTAGTGTATAGTGTAGTGTATAGTAGTGTATAGTAGTATATAGTGTCGTGTATAGTAGTATATAATGTAGTGTATAGTAGTGTAGTGTATCGTAGTGTATAGTGTCGTGTATAGTAGTATATAATGTAGTGTATAGTAGTGTAGTGTATCGTAGTGTATAGTAGTATATAGTGTAGTGTATAGT
This sequence comes from Petromyzon marinus, assembly GCF_048934315.1. NCBI lineage: Eukaryota > Metazoa > Chordata > Hyperoartia > Petromyzontiformes > Petromyzontidae > Petromyzon > Petromyzon marinus. Next base: position 11,045,869 of record NC_133740.1, on the reverse strand, counting down.
ATAGTAGTGTATAGTATAGTGTATAGTAGTGTAGTGTATAGTAGTATATAGTGTAGTGTATAGTAGTATAGTGTATAGTAGTGTATAGTGTAGTGTATAGTAGTATATAGTGTAGTGTATAGTAGTGTAATAGTAGTATATAGTGTAGTGTATAGTAGTGTATAGTGTAGTGTATAGTAGTATATAGTGTAGTGTATAGTGTAGTATAATAGTACAGCACACCGGTTTGTTGGAGAGCCAAGCCACAACATTTACAATCTGTGTACGACGTTTCGCCAGCAATTACAACTGGCTTCATGAGGCGGCAGCCGGATCTGCTGTTGTTGCTGTGATCCCAATTGAGTCAAATTGACGGTGAGATATTTCAACGGTGGGATATTTGGCCAATAGTTTTGTGTCCGTGCGTGTGTACCAGTAACGATTATCTGAACATGGTCATGGGGCCTCCCCCTTGGTCGACTAGGCCTCAAATGAGTAATCCGGTGCGGTCTGTGGTAAACACCGGCATTGGGAAGACAAAGGCGGCCAGGCGTGGTGGTGCCGGCCACCCACCCCCTCGTGTGCCGTGCCGGCGTTCATAGGGTGCTGTTCTCTACCAGCGCTTGCCCCAACAGTCTGTTAGGGCTGCACGGGGGATCTTTGTCTTTTTTTGCCGTAGGGTTTTTTCACACCTGATGACGACCGTTTGTGTTATGGTCGAAACGTCGTGAGAATTTTTTATTGTTTTATATATATTTTATTGTTTCCCTTCAACGTGACTTTACCGAAAGAGCTAAGAATATGAATATCTTTGTCTTTGTGTGTGTTTGATTTTGAGCAATAATCGCCCTAAATCCATGTTGTTTCTGTCACTCGATTTTACATTAACACCCGCAGCTCCCCCCCCCCACCTCCTCGCCCTCCCCTCCTCTCCCTCCCCTCTCTTCCTCTCTCCATCCCCTCCTTCCTCCCTCCCTCCCTCGCTTCCCTTTCTCCCTCCCCTCTCCCTCCCTCCTCTTCCTCCATCCCCTCCATCCCCTCCTTCCCTCTCTCTCCCTCCCTCCTCTCCCTCCCCTCCCTCTCCCCCTGGCTAGAGCGGTGCGGGGGTTTGAATGGAGCGCCGTGTCTTGTTGCAGATGAGGGCCGGCGTGGTTGTGAGATGCCTGAGAAGAACTGGTGAGTGGGGTCTTGCCGTGGAGCACTCCCATTGGCATAGCGGCCCGCGCAAGCAGATATCACAGAGCTACCACTGAGATCCCTTCAGCTGACACTGATCCACGCGCAAGCGGATGTCACAGAGCTACCACTGAGATCCCTTCAGCTGACACTGATCCACGCGCAAGCGGATGTAACAGAGCTGCCTCTGAGATCCCTTCAGCTGACACTGATCCACACACAAGCGGATGTAACAGAGCTGCCTCTGAGATCCCTTCAGCTGACGCTGATCCACACGCAAGCGGATGTCACAGAGCTACCACTGAGATCCCTTCAGCTGACACTGATCCACACACAAGCGGATGTAACAGAGCTGCCTCTGAGATCCCTTCAGCTGACACTGATCTACGCGCAAGCGGATGTCACAGAGCTGAGATCCCTTCAGCTGACGCTGATCCACACGCAAGCGGATGTCACAGAGCTGCCACTGAGATCCCTTCAGCTGACACTGATCCACACACAAGCGGATATCACAGAGCTACCGCTGAGATCCCTTCAGCTGACGCTGATCCACGCGCAAGCAGGTGTCACAGAGCTACCACTGAGATCCCTTCAGCTGACACTGATCCACACACAAGCGGATATCACAGAGCTACCGCTGAGATCCCTTCAGCTGACGCTGATCCACGCGCAAGCGGATGTCACAGAGCTACCACTGAGATCCCTTCAGCTGACACTGATCCACACACAAGCGGATGTCACAGAGCTACCGCTGAGATCCCTTCAGCTGACGCTGATCCACGCACAAGCGGATGTCACAGAGCTACCATTGAGATCCCTTCCGTTGACACTGATCCACACACAAGCGGATGTCACAGAGCTACCACTGAGATCCCTTCAGTTGACACTGATCCACACACAAGCGGATGTCACAGAGCTACCGCTGAGATCCCTTCAGCTGACACTGATCCACACGCAAGCGGATGTCACAGAGCTGCCACTGAGATCCCTTCAGCTGACACTGATCCACACGCAAGCGGATGTCACAGAACTACCATTGAGATCCCTTCAGCTGACGCTGATCCACACACAAGCGGATGTCACAGAGCTGCCTCTGAGATCTCTTCAGCTGACACTGATCCACACGCAAGCGGATGTCACAGAGCTGCCTCTGAGATCCCTTCAGCTGACACTGATCCACACGCAAGCGGATGTGACAGAGCTACCACTGAGATCCCTTCAGCTGACACTGATCCACACACAAGCGGATGTCACAGAGCTACCGCTGAGATCCCTTCAGCTGACACCGATCCACACACAAGCAGATATCACAGAGCTACCGCTGAGATCCCTTCAGCTGACACCGATCCACACACAAGCGGATGTCACAGAGCTACCACTGAGATCCCTTCAGCTGACACTGATCCACGCGCAAGCGGATGTCACAGAGCTACCACTGAGATCCCTTCAGCTGACACTGATCCACACGCAAGCGGATGTCACAGAGCTACCACTGAGATCCCTTCAGCTGACACTGATCCACACACAAGCGGATGTGACAGAGCTACCACTGAGATCCCTTCAGCTGACACTGATCCACACACAAGCGAATGTCACAGAACTACCACTGAGATCCCTTCAGCTGACACTGATCCACACACAAGCGGATGCGACAGAGCTACCATTGAGATCCGTTCAGCTGACACTGATCCACACACAAGCGGATGTCACAGAGCTACCGCTGAGATCCCTTCAGCTGACACTGATCCACACGCAAGCGGATGTCACAGAGCTACCGCTGAGATCCCTTCAGCTGACGCTGATCCACACACAAGCGGATGTCACAGAGCTACCACTGAGATCCCTTCAGTTGACACTGATCCACACACAAGCGGATGTCACAGAGCTACCGCTGAGATCCCTTCAGCTGACACTGATCCACACACAAGCGGATGTCACAGAGCTACCACTGAGATCCCTTCAGTTGACACTGATCCACACGCAAGCGGATGTCACAGAGCTACCACTGAGATCCCTTCAGCTGACACTGATCCACACACAAGCGGATGTCAGAGCTACCACTGAGATCCCTTCAGCTGACACTGATCCACGCACAAGCGGATGTCACAGAGCTACCATTGAGATCCCTTCAGCTGACACTGATCCACACGCAAGCGGATGTCACAGAGCTACCACTGAGATCCCTTCAGCTGACACTGATCCACACACAAGCGGATGTAACAGAGCTACCACTGAGATCCCTTCAGCTGACACTGATCCACGCACAAGCGGATGTCACAGAGCTACCATTGAGATCCCTTCAGCTGACACTGATCCACGCGCAAGCGGATGTCACAGAGCTACCACTGAGATCCCTTCAGCTGACACTGATCCACACACAATCGGATGTCACAGAGCTGCTTTTGAGATCCCTTCAGCTGACACTGATCCACACGCAAGCGGATGTGACAGAGCTACCATTGAGATCCCTTCAACTGACACTGATCCACACACAAGCGGATGTCACAGAGCTACCATTGAGATCCCTTCAGCTGACACTGATCCACACGCAAGCGGATGTGACAGAGCTACCGCTGAGATCCCTTCAGCTGACACTGATCCACGCACAAGCGGATGTCACAGAGCTGCCTCTGAGATCCCTTCAGCTGACACTGATCCACGCACAAGCGGATGTCACAGAGCTGCCTCTGAGATCTCTTCAGCTGACACTGATCCACACACAAGCGGATGTCACAGAACTACCACTGAGATCCCTTCAGCTGACACTGATCCACACACAAGCGGATGTCACAGAGCTACAACTGAGATCTCTTCAGCTGACACTGATCCACGCACAAGCGGATGTCACAGAGCTGCCTCAGATCCCTTCAGCTGACACTGATCCACACACAAGCGGATGTCACAGAGCTACCATTGAGATCTCTTCAGCTGACACTGATCCACACGCAAGCGGATGTCACAGAGCTACCGCTGAGATCCCTTCAGCTGACACTGATCCACACACAAGCGGATATCACAGAGCTAACACTGAGATCCCTTCAGCTGACGCTGATCCACACACAAGCGGATATCACAGAGCTACCACTGAGATCCCTTCAGCTGACACTGATCCACACACAAGCGGATGTCACAGAGCTACCACTGAGATCCCTTCAGCTGACACTGATCCACACGCAAGCGGATGTCACAGAGCTACCACTGAGATCCCTTCAGCTGACACTGATCCACACGCAAGCGGATGTCACAGAGCTGCCTCTGAGATCCCTTCAGCTGACACTGATCCACACGCAAGCGGATGTCACAGAGCTGCCTCTGAGATCCCTTCAGCTGACACTGATCCACACGCAAGCGGATGTCACAGAGCTACCACTGAGATCCCTTCAGCTGACACTGATCCACGCGCAAGCGGATGTCACAGAGCTACCACTGAGATCCCTTCAGCTGACACTGATCCACATGCAAGCGGATGTCACAGAGCTACCACTGAGATCCCTTCAGCTGACACTGATCCACGCGCAAGCGGATGTCACAGAGCTACCACTGAGATCCCTTCAGCTGACACTGATCCACACACAAGCGGATGTCACAGAGCTACCACTGAGATCCCTTCAGCTGACACTGATCCACACGCAAGCGGATGTGACAGAGCTACCATTGAGATCCCTTCAACTGACACTGATCCACACACAAGCGGATGTCACAGAGCTACCATTGAGATCCCTTCAGCTGACATTGATCCACACGCAAGCGGATGTGACAGAGCTACCGCTGAGATCCCTTCAGCTGACACTGATCCACACACAAGCGGATGTCACAGAGCTGCCTCTGAGATCCCTTCAGCTGACACTGATCCACGCACAAGCGGATGTCACAGAACTACCACTGAGATCCCTTCAGCTGACACTGATCCACACACAAGCGGATGTCACAGAGCTACAACTGAGATCTCTTCAGCTGACACTGATCCACGCACAAGCGGATGTCACAGAGCTGCCTCTGAGATCCCTTCAGCTGACACTGATCCACACACAAGCGGATGTCACAGAGCTACCATTGAGATCTCTTCAGCTGACACTGATCCACACGCAAGCGGATGTCACAGAGCTAACACTGAGATCCCTTCAGCTGACACTGATCCACACGCAAGCGGATGTCACAGAGCTACCATTGAGATCCCTTCAGCTGACACTGATCCACACACAAGCGAATGTCACAGAGCTACCACTGAGATCCCTTCAGTTGACACTGATCCACACGCAAGCGGATGTCACAGAGCTGCCTCTGAGATCTCTTCAGCTGACACTGATCCACACGCAAGCGGATGTCACAGAGCTACCGCTGAGATCCCTTCAGCTGACACTGATCCACACACAAGCGGATGTCACAGAGCTACCATTGAGATCCCTTCAGCTGACACTGATCCATACACAAGCGGATGTCACAGAGCTGGGAACCCTTCAGCTGACACTGATCCACACACAAGCGGATGTCACAGAGCTAACACTGAGATCCCTTCAGCTGACACTGATCCACACACAAGCGGATGTCACAGAGCTACCACTGAGATCCCTTCAGTTGACACTGATCCACACACAAGCGGATGTCACAGAGCTGCCATTGAGATCCCTTCAGCTGACACTGATCCACACACAAGCGGATATCACAGAGCTAACGCTGAGATCCCTTCAGCTGACGCTGATCCACACACAAGCGGATATCACAGAGCTACCACTGAGATCCCTTCAGCTGACACTGATCCACACACAAGCGGATGTCACAGAGCTACCACTGAAATCCCTTCAGCTGACACTGATCCACACGCAAGCGGATGTCACAGAGCTACCACTGAGATCCCTTCAGCTGACACTGATCCACACGCAAGCGGATGTCACAGAGCTGCCTCTGAGATCCCTTCAGCTGACACTGATCCACACGCAAGCAGATGTCACAGAGCTGCCTCTGAGATCCCTTCAGCTGACACTGATCCACACGCAAGCGGATGTCACAGAGCTACCACTGAGATCCCTTCAGCTGACACTGATCCACACACAAGTGGATGTGACAGAGCTACCACTGAGATCCCTTCAGCTGACACTGATCCACACGCAAGCGGATGTCACAGAGCTACCACTGAGATCCCTTCAGCTGACACTGATCCACGCGCAAGCGGATGTCACAGAGCTACCACTGAGATCCCTTCAGCTGACACTGATCCACACACAAGCGGATGTCACAGAGCTACCACTGAGATCCCTTCAGCTGACACTGATCCACACACAAGCGGATGTCACAGAGCTACCACTGAGATCCCTTCAGCTGACACTGATCCACACACAAGCGGATGTCACAGAGCTACCACTGAGATCCCTTTCTTCCTTCAAGTCTGACTGCTTTGCACTCTATGGAGGGGATCTTTGTGTGCGATTGATAGAGATGCAAAGGATGTGTGTGCGCGGTGTGCTTGTGGTGTGCGAGTGGTGCGTGTGTATGGTGCGTGTGGTGTGTATGCATGTTGTGTGGGCGTGGTGCGTGCGAGGTGCGTGTGGTGTGTATGCATGTTGTGTGGGCGTGGTGCGTGCGTGTGCGAGGTGCGTGTGGTGTGTATGCATGTTGTGTGGGCGTGCGAGGTGTGTGTGGTGTGTATGCATGTTGTGTGGGCGTGGTGCGTGCGAGGTGCGTGTGGTGTGTATGCATGTTGTGTGGGCGTGGTGCGTGTGTGTGGTGTGTATGCATGTTGTGCGGGCGTGTTGCGTGTGCGAGGTGCGTGTGGTGTGTGTGGTGTGTATGCATGTTGTGTGTGTGAGGTGCGTGCGTGTCACGTGCGCGTGGTGACGGTAATGCACCGCGACGGTCTGGGCGTCTCCCTGTGTGCGGTGGCGGCGGCGGCGGTGCAGGCTGACGCTGCACTGCGCTCTGTGCTCGTTCCGCACGCTGCACGCCGCCGAGATGGAGGAGCACTACGGCGGGGAGCTGCACGGCAGCAGCCTGGGCCTGCTGCGCCAGGCGCACGCCAGCGACTCGCGCGTCGTCGACTTCCTGCACGTGAGGGCCCCCCTCCAACCCACCACCACCACCCACCACCACGCGAGGAACGATACAGCACATTGCACCACAGTGTGGTGTTGGTGACGATGCTGTGATGATGTATTTACTTATACCGTGATGACAGCGGTGGTGATGGCATGGTGACAGTGCCGGTGAGGGTGCTTGTAATAATGACGCTGATGGTGATGATGTTTCTGATGGTGATGCCGCTGATGACGATGCTGATGATGTTGCTTATGATGATGATGTGTTTGCTGATGGTGATGTTCCTGATGGTGGTGATGTTGCTGCTGATGGCGGTGATGATGATGTTGCTGCTGATGGTGGTGGTGATGTTGCTGATGGTGGTGGTGATGATGATGGTGATGATGATGCTGCTGATGGTGGTGGTGATGTTGCTGATGGTGGTGATGGTGGTGGCGATGTTGCTGAATGGTGGTGATTCTGCTGCTGGTGGTGGCGATGTTGATGGTGGTGATGCTGCTGATGGTGGTGGCGATGATGCTGCTGATGGTGGTGGCGATGATGTTGTTGATGGTGGTGATGATGTTGCTGATGGTGGTGATGATGTTGCTGATGGTGGTGATGATGTTGCTGATGGTGGTGATGATGTTTCTGATGGTGATGCCGCTGATGAGGATGCTGATGATGTTGCTTATGATGATGGTGATGTGTTTGCTGATGGTGGTGATGTTCCTGATGGTGGTGATGTTGCTGCTGATGGTGATGATGATGTTGCTGATGGTGGTGGTGATGATGATGATGGTGATGATGATGCTGCTGATGGTGGTGATGTTGCTGATGGTGGTGATGGTGGTGGCGGTGTTGCTGAATGGTGGTGATTCTGCTGCTGGTGGTGGCGATGATGTTGATGGTGGTGACGCTGCTGATGGTGGTGGTGATGTTGCTGATGGTGGTGAAGATGATGCTGCTGATGGTGGTGATGATGTTGCTGATGGTGGTGGCGATGTTGCTGATGGTGGTGGCGATGTTGCTGATGGTGGTGATGCTGCTGATGGTGGTGGCGATGATGCTGCTGATGGTGGTGGCGATGATGTTGTTGATGGTGGTGATGATGTTGCTGATGGTGGTGATGATGTTGCTGATGGTGGTGATGATGTTGCTGATGGTGGTGATGATGTTTCTGATGGTGATGCCGCTGATGACGATGCTGATGATGTTGCTTATGATGATGATGGTGATGTGTTTGCTGATGGTGGCGATGTTGCTGATGGTGGTGATGCTGCTGATGGTGGTGGCGATGATGCTGCTGATGGTGGTGGCGATGATGTTGTTGATGGTGGTGATGATGTTGCTGATGGTGGTGATGATGTTGCTGATGGTGGTGATGATGTTGCTGATGGTGGTGATGATGTTTCTGATGGTGATGCCGCTGATGACGATGCTGATGATGTTGCTTATGATGATGATGGTGATGTGTTTGCTGATGGTGGTGATGTTCCTGATGGTGGTGATGTTGCTGCTGATGGTGGTGGTGATGATGATGTTGCTGATGGTGGTGGTGATGATGATGGTGATGATGATGCTGCTGATGGTGGTGGTGGTGATGTTGCTGATGGTGGTGATGGTGGTGGTGATGTTGCTGATGGTGGTGAAGATGATGCTGCTGATGGTGGTGATGATGTTGCTGACGGTGGTGATGATGTTGCCGATGGTGGTGGCGATGTTGCTGATGGTGGTGATGCTGCTGATGGTGGTGGCGATGATGTTGTTGATGGTGGTGATGATGGTGGTGATGATGTTGCTGATGGTGGTGGTGATGCTGCTGATGGTGGTGGTGATGCTGCTGATGGTGGTGGCGATGTTGCTGATGATGGTGGTGCTGATGTTGCTGATGGTGGTGGCGATGTTGCTGATGATGGTGGTGGTGCTGATGTTGCTGATGGTGGTGGCGATGTTGCTGCTGATGGTGGTGGTGATGTTGCTGATGGTGGTGGTGATGTTGCTGATGGTGGTGGTGGTGGTGATGTTGGTGGCGATGTTGCTGATGATGGTGGTGGTGGTGATGTTGCTGACGGTGGTGGTGATGTTGCTGGCAGGAGTGCACCGTTCACAAGAATCGGCGGATGTCCAAACGGCGCCAACAAATGAACATCCCTGATGGACGCGTTCCCATGAAGGGTGAGCGAGCGTGTGTTGACGCCTGTGTGAGTCTCTGTGTGAGTCTATGGGTCTCTGAGTCTGTGTGAGTCTACGGGTCTCTGTGTGAGTCTATGGGTCTCTGTGTGAGTCTTTGGGTCTCTGTGTGAGTCTATGGGTCTCTGTGTGAGTCTATGGGTCTGTGTAAGTCTATGGGTCTGTGTACGTGTGTATTTCTGTGTGAGTCTATGGGTCTCCGTGTAAGTTGCCAAGACATTGTAGTAGTGCTTCGACATTCAAATCTTTACACGAATGCTGGCTTACCATGTCTTTCTGTCTCCTTGTGTCTCTGTCTCCATGTCCATCTCCTCCCGTGGTGTCCTTGTCTCCGTGTCCATCTCTTACCCCCCGTGTCTCCCCCTCCGTGTCTCCCCCTGCGTGTCTCCGTGTCCGTGTCTCCCCCTCCGTGTCTCCCCCTGCGTGTCTCCCCGCCCGTGTCTCCCCCTCCGTGTCTCCCTGTCCGTGTCTCCGCCTCCGTCTCTTACCCCCCGTGTCTCCCCCTCCGTGTCTCCCCCTCCGTGTCTCTCCCTCCGTGTCTCCCTGTCCGTGTCTCCCCCTCTGTGTCTCCCTGTCCGTGTCTCTCCCTCCGTGTCTCCCCCTGCGTGTCTCCCCCCCCGTGTCTCCCCGTGTCTCCCCGTGTCTCCCCCCCCCGTGTCTCCCCCGCCGTGTCTCCCCCCCCGTGTCTCCCCCTCCGTGTCTCCCCCTGCGTGTCTCCCCCTGCGTGTCTCCCCCGCCGTGTCTCCCCCCCCGTGTCTCCCCCTGCGTGTCTCCCCCCCCGTGTCTCCCCCTCCGTGTCTCCCCCCCCCGTGTCTCCCCCTCCGTGTCTCCCCGCCCGTGTCTCCCCCTGCGTGTCTCCCCCGCCGTGTCTCCCCCCCCGTGTCTCCCCCTGCGTGTCTCCCCCCCCGTGTCTCCCCCTCCGTGTCTCCCCCTCCGTGTCTCCCCCTCCGTGTCTCCCGCTCCGTGTCTCCCCCCCCGTGTCTCCCCGTGTCTCCCCCTCCGTGTCTCCCCCCTCCGTGTCTCCCCTTCCGTGTCTCCCCCCCCCGTGTCTCCCCGTGTCTCCCCGTGTCTCTCCCTCCGTGTGTCTCCGTGTCTCCCGCGCCGTAGACGTCCAGCCGGACCTGTGCCTGCGCCAGGTGTCGCTGTCCCACTGCCTGGCCTGTGATGTCTTCATGCCGCTCGACCCCAGCTCCGTGCAGGAGCACGTCAAGTCGGAGTGTCACATCGCCCGCAAGGAGGTGACCTGGCCCTACGCTCGCTCTCTCTCTCTCTGTCGTCTGTTGTTATTGTCATTCACACGCGCACGTGCGTTGTTGTCGGAATTTGAATGGGGGGTCATAAATTTCGATTGAAAGCTTTCGTGACTGCAAGGATTCATCTTCTTTGGTTCTCTCGGTAAAGTCACCACCACCACGTAGAATGAGAATAAAATAATAAATTAATGAAATAAAATAACACGATAAAATTCTCACGACGTTTCGGCCACAACACAAGTGGCCTTCATCAGGTGAAGGGACGAGACTGTCTGGTAGGACAGCGCTGGAGCGGGGGGTCATCGGAACTGGGGGGGGGGGTGGGGGTGGGGGGGAGCGGTCCGTCTGTTCTCCGATCTGTGGTCAGACTTTAACCACCCCCCCTTCCCGTCCCGATGCACGCTGTACGTCATCGCGATGTTGTGGCGTGTATGCTGTGCGTGCGTGCAAGCTCATAGCACCAGCGCCATGGTGACGTCACCGCCGCTTAGTGGTCAACGGAGGTCGTTGTTGTACGTTTGTGCTGTGCGCGTGCGTGGTGTGTGTGTGTGCGTGGTGTGTGTGTGTGTGAGTACGTGTGTGTGTGTGAGCGGCGGTGTAGCGGTTAGCGCTACGCTGCGCTATGAACCCGGCGACCCGGGTTCGATTCCCGCTCACGGCCAACACCAAGTGACGATTATCTGAACCGGGCCTCCCCTAGGTCGACTCAGCCTCAAATGAGTACCTGGTGCGGTGTGTATACATTGCCACTGGGGAGACAAAGGCGTTCGGGCGTGGTGCTGGCCACCCACCCCCTCGTGTACCGTTCCTGCCTTCGTAGGTGCTCGCTAACAGCACTTGCCCCTACAGTCTGTTAAGGCTACACGGGGGATCTTTGTCTTTGCGCTACGAACCCGGCGACCCGAGTTCCGTTCCACGCTCTCGCGGCCAACACCACCAGCGACGATCATGTGAACCGGTCCCGGGGCCTCCCACTAGGGTCGACTCGGCCTCAAACGAGTTACCCGGTGCAGCGGCGTGTGTGGTTAAACGCCAACGCCGCTGGGGACGCGAGGCACCTTCGGGGCGTGGTGCTGACCGCCCACCCCCCTTGATGTGCACCGCAGCGGCGGCCTTGAACGGTGCCGTTGCTCGCTGACGGCACTTGCCCCCAACAGTCTGTTGGTGGGCTGTGTACCGGCGGGCGGGCGCGGGGGTCTTCGTGCGCGCTTGCTCCACGCGCGCGTTTGCCGCTGTTGCGCTTGCGAGTTGCCGCCCTCGGCGTGTCTCGGCGCAGGTGTACGAGGCGGCCAGGAGCCAGACGGTGCAGCAAGTAGCTCGACACCTCATCTCCAATAAAGGCACCCGCGCCAAGTTTGAGATGTACAAGAAGGTGAGCTTCAGGACGCCCGGGTTCTACTCCGGGTTTCAGCCGCGCGCCCGCTCAGTGAGCCGGAGACTCGCACGGACGCCCGTAGGCTCGCTCAAGAGACCCGCGCTTACACAGAGACGCACACTTACACAGAGACCCATCGACTCGCTCGGAGAGCCATAGACTCGCATGAAGAGGCGTAGACTTACGCAGAGCCATAGACTTGCTCAGACATCCAAAGACTCACAAAGGGAGCCATTGACACGCACAGAGACCCATTGACTCGCACAGAGAGCTATAGACTCACTCAGAGAACCATAGACTCACTCAGAGAGCCATAGACTCACACAGAGAGCCATAGACTCACTCAAAGAGCCATAGACTTGCACAGACATCCATAGACTCGCAAAGAGAGCCATAGACTCACACAGATAACCATAGACTCACTCAGAGAGCCATAGACTCACTCAAAGAGCCATAGATTTGCACAGACATCCATAGACTCGCACAGAAAGCCATAGACTCACACAGAGAACCATAGACTCACTCAGAGAGCCATAGACTCACACAGAGAGCCATAGACTCACTCAAAGAGCCATAGACTTGCACAGACATCCATAGACTCGCAAAGAGAGCCATAGACTCACACAGATAACCATAGACTCACTCAGAGAGCCATAGACTCACTCAAAGAGCCATAGATTTGCACAGACATCCGTAGACTCGCAAAGAGAGCCATAGACTCACACAGAGAGCTATAGACTCACTCAGAGAGCCATAGACTCACTCAAAGAGCCATAGACTTGCACAGACATCCATAGACTCGCACAGAGAGCTATAGACTCACACAGAGAACCATAGACTCACTCAGAGAGCCATAGACTCACTCAAAGAGCCATAGACTTGCACAGACATCCATAGACTCACACAGAGAGCCATAGACTCACACAGAGCTATAGACTCACTCAGAGAGCCATAGACTCACTCAAAGAGCCATAGACTTGCACAGACATCCATAGACTCGCACAGAGAGCCATAGACTCACACAGATAACCATAGACTCACTCAGAGAGCCATCGACTCACACAGAGAGCCATAGACTCACACAGAGACTCATAGACTCGCACACAGAGAGCCATAGACTCACACAGAGAACCATAGACTCACTCAGACATCCATAGACTCACACAGAGAGCCATAGACTCACACAGAGACTCATAGACTCGCACACAGACATCCATAGACTCGCACAGAGAGCCATAGACTCACTCAGACATCCATAGACTCACACAGAGACTCATAGACTCACACAGAGACTCATAGACTCACACAGATAGTCATAGACTCACACAAACCGAGTTGCTGCAAGTTGAGGGTCTGAGCCCGGCCACCAAAAAATAATCTCCGACTTAAAAATGTCGTTCCGCACTCACTGTTTGCCTGAACTCTCCCAGCCTTGTAAATGAATCCCACACGCACACACAACCTCTCACGACCTCTCAACCACAGGGAGAAGATCCATTCTCAAAGGAGGACGATGACAAGAACAACACTGGTGAGGACGAGGTTGAAGAGGGGGAGGTGGGAGAGGACGAGGAGGAGGAAGATGACGACGAGGAGGAGGAGGAGGAGGAAGCTATCGATTATACCAACACCGACACGGCCACCGTCGCTAGCACCACCACTACAGCCGCCGCCGCTAGCACCACCACTACAGCCGCCGCCGCCGCCGCCGCCGAGCCCAAAGAAGCAGCGCCAACGCCGAAGCGCGGCAGCGGCGAGCGCAAGCGCGGCAGCGGCGAGCGCAAGCGCAGCAGCAGCAGCGGCAGCAGCGGCAGCAGCGGCAGCAGCGGCAGCGGGAGCAGCAGCGGCAGCGGCGGCAGCAGCAGCGGCGGCAGCAGCAGCAGCGGCGGCAGCAGCAGCAGCGGCGGCGCAGGCGGGGGGCGAGACACGGACGCGATATTGGGCTCGGACGACGACGCGACCGCCGGCGCGGCGCCGGCGAAAGAAGCCGACGGTGACGTTGACGAGGACGCCCTGCTCAAGCCGGAGCCGGAGCCGGAGCCGGAGCCGGCGGCGCAACCGCCCGGCCTCGAACCCGGGGCGGCGGAGTCGGCAGACGGCGGAACGAGCGGCGACGGGGGCCAGAGAGATCTGCCTCGAACGCCGTCGGGATCCCCGCCGCCCGGGACGCCGGCCGCCCCGGAGCCGGAGCCGGAGCCGGCGGCGAAAGCGTTGGAGGAGGGGCCGGGAGAGAAGAAGGAGGATGAGAAGGAGGGAGGTGGTGCCGAGGAGGAGGAGGCGGAGGCGGTGGCGGCGGCGGGCAGAGCGGTGACGCCGGGGCGCCGGGGCAAGCCCAGGGTTGGCACGAGCGGAGGGAGCGAGGGAAAGAGCCGGCGCGGGCGCAGGTCCAAGGCCAAGTAAAAGAGGGGCGGGCGATGAGGGGCGGACGATGAGGGGCGGGCGATGTGGGGTCGGGAAAGGCTCGGGGGGGGGGGGGGTGGGGGAGGAGACTCGGGGAAGTCGATTGAGGATTCCTTGGGAAGATTCGCGAATTGTCCCAGGGAAAAAGGTCCCGTTGGGAAGCTCGGAATTTTCCCGGGAAAGACGCAGGCAGGACCGGGGGGGGGGGATGCAAGGATGCCCGAGAAGAACCCAGGAAGGCTTGGGGAACGCTTGGAGGAAGGAATTCAAAGGATCGAGGAGGCCTGGGAGGGCTCGAGAGAGAAGACCCAAGGGAGTTCGGGAAGATAACAAACGTGGGGATTTGGAGTTTCTTGGCTCGGCAAGTATCTGGAATGCCGCCCCCCCCCAACCACGTAGCCTCAACAGAACCTGTGGGAAAGCCTTGGAAGGTCCCAAGACGGCCATGTGGAAGGGCCCCCCCCGGGGGGAAGGCTTTGTGAAGGCCGCCCTCGCAATTAGACCCTTTTGTGTTCACAGACAGTGCTCATAAATAACCTCGTAGAATTTTATTTAGTGATTTAGTAAAACATTAGTCGACGTTTTGCCCTCGATTTAGTTTGACGTTTTGTATGTTTGCCATCGTCGTGAACGTTGTCGTCATTGTCGTTTTTTGTACGAGCCGGTGGGGGGGGGGGGGTGGGGGGGTGGGGGGCGGGGGGGGGGGCTGGGGGTCTGTGCGCGCCATCGCCCGGCGTTGGTTGGGGTCAGGGGTTATGCAGGGTGGTGGTGGATGGGGGGGGGGGGCGGCGTCTCGATTGGACGCCGATTTGCCGTCGTCTCTTTTTTTTCGCCGCATTCTCCTCCGGATCGTTGTGAACCGCAACACGTTGGAGCCACCGATCCCTGCGGAGGGTCGCGGTGGCGGTTCCGCGATCCGACGACCGGCGGACCCGCGGCGCCGGTGGTTAATTCCCACGGGGCGTTTCGGGTCCCTCGTAAGCCGTCGTTCGCAAGAGCCCCGAGGGCCGCCGCGGTGTTGCCACCGTACGTAGACAGCGGTCCTCATCGGAGGTGCCGGGGGCGGTGTAGGGGGGGGGGGGGGGGGAAGGACGACAAATCGTTCGTAATAAAGGTTTTTGTTCGGAGAAGTTGTTGTTAACCCGCCCCCATCACCCGGCACGGCCAGTTAGCAAGGTTGCATCACAATTCTGACAGCAATCGCTCGATGATGCCGGATGTAATTACCGGAGGACTGTCACAGTTCTGAAATTGTAAACGTGGATTTACTCTCCAACACGCCGGTGGGCTGTACTAGTAACCAATTGGCCGCTCGTTGTCTACGTAACAAACCTTAATAATTGGCTGTCGGGGTGGTGGCAGGTTAGCGACACATCTATACTTGCGCGATCTTAGCCCAATTACACTTGATTATGAATCGCATTGGTCGCGAAAGCCTACGTGTCAAACTGACAGCAGGCAAACACGCAACAACAACAACAACAGCAGCAAGAGAAGCAGTTGTAGAGAAATTCGTTTCTTGATGACAGCGCCAATACCAGACATCCTCTGTCGTCGTTATTTGTAGCTACCGTCATCATCCCTGTAAGAAGCTCGCTCGAAAGTAAACTGACAATTTAGACAAGACCCTCAACCTCCTCTCCGAGAAGAAGCCAGATCCAGACATTAAAAAGTTAGATGGTAACAAGATTGTTATCGATCAGAGCAACAGCCCAATTTCCGACAGCCTAAAATCGGTTCTGGCTAAAGGGTTGAATTTTGCAGTCACCCCTAAACACATCCCACTTGATGATATCATTGTCCAGGTCGACGTAGACCTAAAGGGTTTGGGACACATTCCTACAGACGTCGCAAGATCGTAAATCGCTGCAATCCTCAAAAACGCTGAGACACCGATTAGCAACATCAGCAAGGAGGAGCGCCTTGAACTCTCTCAACTAAAAAAGAGAGATGATATAGTCATCCTCTCAGCCGACAAGGGCAACGCCGCTGTCAGCATGGACAAAACCACATACAATAACAAAATTCAGGACCTACTTAATGATGGTAGCTATACCACAATTAATAGAGATCCTACCAACCGCCTGGTTACGAAAACCAACAGCATCACTGATTCGACGTCTTTAATCGAACCAACCAAGCGGTTTTCCTTAAAACCCTCCACTGCTAGACCACCCAGATTTTATGGCTTACCAAAATTCCATAAAGAAGGTACACCACTCCGTCCTATCGTCTCCACCATTGGCTCACCCACCCACAAACTGGCCTGATTTATGTCTTTGACCTTGCAACCATTCACTGGTAAGACCACCTCAGCTGTGCTTAACTCAGCTCACTTTGTTTCTTCAATTAAGGACATCTCACTATCTCCAGGTGATTTACTTGTCAGTTTCGATGTGGTATCTTTGTTTACCAACGTTCCTGTGCCTGACACCATTAACAATCGTTGAAGATTTGGTCCAACAAGGACTGAATGCTGATGTATCGGCCCTGGTTAGACACTGCCTCACCAACACTTGCTTCACCTGAAATGGAACATTCTACAAACAAGTTGAAGGTACCCCAATAGGCTCTCCCTTATCTCCAGTTTTAGCCAATGTTTTCATGGAGAAATATGAGACAGATGCTATCCAGGCATCTACCCTACATCCTTGTGGAAGAGGTACGTACAGTGAGGGAAATAAAGTATTTGATCCCCTGCTGATTTTGTACGTTTGCCCACTGACAAATAAATGATCAGTCTATAATTTTAATGGTAGGTTTATTTGAACAGTGAGAGACGGAATAACAACAACAAAATCTAGAAAAATGCATGTCAAAAATGTTATTAATTGATTTGCATTTTAATGAGGGAAATAAGTATTTGACCCCTCTGCAAAACATGACTTAGTACTTGGTGGCAAAACCCTTGTTGGCAATCACAGAGGTCAGACGTTTCTTGTAGTTGGCCACCAGGTTTGCACACATCTCAGGAGGGATTTTGTCCCACTCTTTGCAGATCTTCTCCAAGTCATTAAAGTTTCGAGGCTGACGTTTGGCAACTCGAACCTTCAGTTCCCTCCATATTTTCTATGGGATTAAGGTCTGGAGACTGGCTAGACCACTCCAGGACCTTAATGTGCTTCTTCTTGAGCCACTCCTTTGTTGCCTTGGCCGTGTGTTTTGGGTCATTGTCATGCTGGAATTCCCATCCACGACCCATTTTCAATGCCCTGGCTGAGGGAAGGAGGTTCTCACCCAAGATTTGACAGTACATGGCCCCGTCCATCGTCCCTTTGATCCGGTGAAGTTGTCCTGTCCCCTTAGCAGAAAAACCCCCAAAGCATAATGTTTCCACCTCCATGTTTGACGGTGGGGATGGTGTTCTTGGGGTCATAGGCAGCATTCCTCCTCCAAACACGGTGAGTTGAGTTGATGCCAAAGAGCTCCATTTTGGTCTCATCTGACCACAACACTTTCACCCAGTTGTCCTCGGAATCATTCAGATGTTCATTGGCAAACTTCAGACGGGCATGTATATGTGCTTTCTTGAGTAGGGTGACCTTGCGGGCGCTGCAGGATTTCAGTCCTTCACGGCGTAGTGTGTTACCAATTGTTTTCTTGGTGACTATGGTCCCAGCTACCTTGAGATCGTTGACAAGATCCTCCCGTGTAGTTCTGGGCTGATTCATCACCGTTCTCATGATCATTGCAACTCCACGAGGTGAGATCTTGCATGGAGCCCCAGGCCGAGGGAGATTGACAGTTCTTTTGTGTTTCTTCCATTTGCGAATAATCGCACCAACTGTTGTCACCTCACCAAGCTGCTTGGCAATGGTCTTGTAGCCCATTCCAGCCTTGTGTAGGTCTACAATCTTGTGCCTGGTATCCTTGGAGAGCTCTTTGGTCTTGGCCATGGTGGAGAGTTTGAAATCTGATTAATTGTTTGCTTCTGTGGACAGGTGTCTTTTATACAGGTAACAAGCTGAGATTAGGAGCACTTTAAGAGTGCTCCTAATCTCAGCTCGTTACCTGTATAAAAGATACCTGGGAGCCAGAAATCTTTCTGATTGAGAGGGGGTCAAATACTTAGTTCCCTCATTAAAATGCAAATCAATTTATAAAATTTTTGACATGCGATTTTCTGGATTTTGTTGTTATTCTGTCTCTCACTGTTCAAATAAACCTACCATTAAAATTATAGACTGATCATTTCTTTGTCAGTGGACAAACGGGCAATATCAGCATGGGATCAAATACTTTTTTCTCTCACTGTAGATTATACGTTCGTCATCTGGCCACATAGCCTACCAGCTCTGGATCAATTCTTCAACCACATCAATTCCATACACCAAGCCATCAAATTCACCATGGAGGTGGAAAAGGATGGCAAGTTACCATTGGACGTTTAAATCGAAAAGAGACTGATGGCTCAATGGGACACTGTCTACAGGAAAGCCACCCACACGGATGCCTAACTAAAACCTGACTCCCACCACCATCCATCCCAGAAGAATGTCCTAATCAAAACTCTACACCATAGAGCTCAATGTATTTCTGACCATCACCACCTAGCCCTCAAGATGAATGGATATTCAGACTACACAATCCGTAAAGCTATCACCCCAACCGTTGGGAAAGAACCATCTTAGGACCCAATCAAAACCATCACCCTGCCATACATTGCAGGGGTCACCAAAAAGATTTCCAAAATCATGAGCAAGTACAAAATCCAGGTACGGTTCAACACAGTACATAAAATTCGTGATTTGACCCCATCTGTGAAGGATGTGATCCCTGACATGCAATACCCCGGTGTCTACAAACTAAGCTGTGTCTGCAGCAGCAGTTACATTGGGGAAACTAAACGACATGTCTCGGACTGGATTCGTGAACACAAGGCAGATCTGAAACACAGTAGGACCAATACCTCAGCCGTGGCTGATCATTATTTTAACGCGGTGGGCACACGAAATTGATTTTGCCAAGACGAAGGTACTCTGCAAACCCACTGGCTATCAGCAATGATTCGTTCATGAAGCCATCCAGATATGTAAACACAATTTCAAACGAGAAGATGGGTACAAACTGAGCAATCGCTGGAAGGACGTTATTAATCAGTTTAGGTCATAACTGGCTGTGATGTTCCTATCCCACCTACCTTTGTTAGCAGTTACATTCGACTCTGAGTTACATTCACTAACGCAGCCAACCTTGAGGTTTGTTAGTAAATGGCGGCTTGCCACGACGTCCTCTGGGCCCTCACCGAGCTTGCATTGACAAGCAAATTTCTCTCCCCTACTCGCTGCTCAAATCTCTCCTCTCTCTCCTACTCGCTCCTCAACTCTCTCCTACTCGCTCAAATCTCCTACTCCTCAAATCTCTCTTTGCCTACTCGCTCCTCAAATCTCTCCTCTCTCCTACTCGCTCAAATTTCTCCTCTCCTACTCGCTCCTCAAATCTCTCTCCGCTACTCGCTCCTCAAATCTCTCTCTCTTACTCGCTCCTCAAATCTCTCCTACTCGCTCCTCAAATCTCTCTCTCCTACTCGCTCCTCAAATCTCTCTCCCCTACTCGCTCCTCAACTCTCTCTCCTCAAATCTCTCTCTCCTACTCGCTCCTCAAATCTCTCCTCTCCTACTCGCTCCTCAAATCTCTCCTCTCCTACTCGCTCCTCAAATCTCTCTCTCCCTACTCGCTCCTCAACTCTCTCTCTCCCTACTCGCTCCTCAAATCTCTCTCTCCTACTCGTTCCTCAAATCTTTATCTCCTACTCGCTCCTCAAATCTCTCTCTCCCTACTCGCTCCTCAAATCTCTCTCTCCTACTCGTTCCTCAAATTCTCTCCTACTCGCTCCTCAAATCTCCCTACTCGCTCCTCAAATCTCTCTCTCCTACTCGCTCCTCAAATCTCTCTCTCCTACTCGCTCCTCAAATCTCTCTCCTACTCGCTCCTCAAAGCTCTCTCCCCTACTCGCTCCTCAAATCTCTCCTACTCGCTCCTCAAATCTCTCTCCCCTACTCGCTCCTCAAATCTCTCTCTCCTACTCGATCCTCAAATCTCTCCTACTCCCTCAAATCTCTCTCCTACTCGCTCCTCAAATCTCTCTCCCCTACTCGCTCTTCAAATCTCTCTCTCCTTACTCGCTCCTCAAATCTCTCTTTTTTACGATCAGAAGAAACAAGAAGATGCTCGGTGTAGTCGGCACTTTGCTCCGTTCATCATTTCAGTTTTTTTTAATGCTTTGCTTTATGTAACCCTCCCCCCCCCCCCTTTTAAGTGAAAGACCCAATTTTTTTTTCTTTCCCCTTCCCTCTCTCTCTCTACCCCCCTCTCTGCCCCCCCTCTCTCTCTCTACCCCCCTCTCTGCCCCCCCTCTCTCTATACCCCCTCTCTGCCTCTCCTCTCTCTCTACCCCCTCTCTTCCTACTCCATTTGGCTCTCTCGCTCTCTTTTTTCTTTATAACTACAACAAGTGCTGCATCTGCACTCAGCCCTTCCCACAGTCAAACGGCCTCCGACGGGTAGCTTAAAAAATCTCTCTCTCCTACTCGCTCCTCAAAGCTCCCTCTCCTGCTCGCTCCTCAAATCTCTCTCCCCTACTCGCTCCTCAAATCTCTCTCTCTACTCCTCAAATCTCCCTCTCCTGCTCGCTCCTCAAATCTCTCCTACTCGCTCCTCAAATCTCTCTCCTACTCACTCCTCAAATCTCTCTCCCCTACTCGCTCTTCAAATCTCTCCCTACTCGCTCCTCAAATCTCTCTCTCCTCTACTCGCTCCTCAAATCTCTCTCTCTCCTGCTCGCTCTTCAAATCTCTCTTTCCTACTCGCTCCTCAATAAGAATATTTTTTTATCATGTTACAGTGTATTATTGTCCGTTCTTTTTCCAGTTTAAACGATAGTCCCATGTAAGTGTTATAATTTTTCGTATAAGCGTGGTCGCTTGAGAAACAGGGACGATGGTGACCAGGCCTGCATCACGACGGGGGGAGGGGGGGGGGGAATGATTCCGAATCGTAACGGAGCAGCTTGCAAGCGGCAGCGGCGGCGGCGTCTTCCGGGACGAGAACCTCCCTCTGCCACCACACGGGGGGAGGCCGGTCTCTGGAGTAAGATTCTGATTGGCCCTGCTGTTCGTTTCGTCAAGCCGCGTGCCCTAGTCACGTTATTCTTCCCTTCCCCCGGCTGAATACGTTCAATAATCCGGAGAATACGGTGGGGAAACAAAACTTCTTTTTTTTTGTCCGTTGTTGTGGTCGGCATAAGCTAGCTCTCTAGGGAGTGCGTGTGGCTGTGTGGAACTGGAGCATTTTTTTTTTTACTCGGGATCGAACGTTCCGTCGGCAGATTTGGCGTGGAGACGATTTCGAAACCGAGGCCGTTGTTTGCGTGTAGGTGGGGGGGGGCTGAAAATAGAGCTCCAGGGAGTTCCAACTTAATTGAAGAAAGCGGCCGTGCCGACGAGCGGCAGTGGGGGTACTCGGCACGGACGGAAGGACTGACGGACTGACCACCAGTCCGTGAGACTGACCATCCGTCCGTCAGACTGACCATCAGTCCGTCAGACTGACCATCAGTCCATCAGACTGACCACCAGTCCGTGAGACTGACCATCAGTCCGTGAGACTGACCATCAACCCATCAGACTCGCCATCAGTCCATCAGACTGACCATCAGTCCGTGAGACTCGCCATCAGTCCGTCAGACTGACCATCAGTCCGTGAGACTCGCCATCAGTCCGTCAGACTGACCATCAGTCCGTGAGACTCGCCATCAGTCCGTGAGACTGACCATCAGTCCGTCAAACCGACCATCAGTCCGTCAGACTGACCATCAGTCCGTGAGACTCGCCATCAGTCCGTCAGACTGACCATCCGTCCGTCAGACTCGCCATCAGTCCGTCAGACTGACCATCAGTCCGTCAGACTGACCATCAGTCTGTCAAACCGACCATCAGTCCGTCAGACTGACCATCAGTCCGTGAGACTGACCATCAGCCCATCAGACTCGCCATCAGTCCATCAGACTGACCATCAGTTCGTGAGACTGACCATCAGCCCATCAGACTCGCCATCAGTCCATCAGACTGACCATCAGTCCGTGAGACTCGCCATCAGTCCGTCAGACTCGCCATCAGTCCGTCAGACTGACCATCAGTCCGTGAGACTCGCCATCAGTCCGTGAGACTGACCATCAGTCCGTCAAACCGACCATCAGTCCGTCAGACTGACCATCAGTCCGTGAGACTCGCCATCAGTCCATGAGACTCGCCATCAGTCCGTCAGACTGACCATCCGTCCGTCAGACTCGCCATCAGTCCGTCAGACTGACCATCAGTCCGTCAGACTGACCATCAGTCTGTCAAACCGACCATCAGTCCGTCAGAGTGACCATCAGTCCGTGAGACTCGCCATCAGTCCATCAAACCGACCATCAGTCCGTCAGACCGACCATCAGTCCGTCAGACCGACTGATGTTCGGACGTTCGAGGCCCTCGCGATGTCCCCAGGCGAGCGTGCCTTCCTCGCGTGACACTAGCTGCGGGGAGAATGACTCGCCAACAAAATAAAAGATCGCGTGATGAAATGGCGGAGGCGTGAGGGGGGTCGTGTGTAGGTGTGTGTGTGTAGGTGTGTAAACCAACCCCCTACCTCGTGGTGCCGGACGGGCAACGCTGTCTTGGACAGTGCTGTGGGGGGGAGGGCCAATTCCGATTGGCCTATCCCCTCATGGCGCCTGTGATCACCACAGCGGCTAAACGGGGGCTCTGGATGAGTGCGAGGGGCTGGTAACCCCTCCATCTTCAATTAATTACCACTAAACCACGACTGAAATTTTTTATTAACAAGCTTGTACCGGAGGCCCCGGGGGAACAGGCGTCTATGATGTCTCCTGGCCAAACCCCATTTGGCGGAGTCAGGAGATTGAATCTTTACCCTCTGGGCTCCAGAAACAACATAAAGCCACTACGGATGGCCACGTGGAATGTTCGAACGCTCACTGCGGATGAGAGGCTGCCACTCCTCTGTCGGGAGCTGGACCGGTACCGCCTGGATCTCTGGTATTCAGGAGGTCCGGTGGACTGGCTCTGGCTCCTGCCACCATGAGGGGTGGACAGTCCTCTACTCGGGGCAGGAGACTGCCAAACAACAGGGAGTGGCTCTTCTGAACAAAAGAATGAAGTGGGTGTGGGAGCGTGGCAGTGAGGTGTGGGAAGCTGTAAGCCCCAGGTTACTTTGGGCTCGCCTTCCCATCAACCGGGCAGCTGCAATGGTTGCTTTGGGTACGTGGTCCAGACCTCCCCAGAGACCCTGGCTGACAGAGGAGGTGTTCAGGATATTTGAGAAAAAGCGACAGGCCCACTGTCATCGGCTACAGCATCCCACGTCGGAGAATGAGGAAGCTTACCGCATCCTTCGCTCGGAGGTTCGGAGAGCCGTGAGGCGCTGCAAGGATGGGTGGTTGTCGCGGGTTGCTGAGGAGATGGAATCTGCCTCAATGGCCTGCGATCACAAATCCATAATTAATTCCATCAAAAAGTAACCTGCAGCACCACACCTATTACCATTATTAGGGGAAAAAACGGTGATCCAATCTCCGACCCCCAGGAACAGATTTGCAGATTTGCTGAGCATTTATGTGAAGTCCTGGTGGAGGGGAAATCCCTCCACATGGAAGGCATCGTGGGACAAAGTGGGGAAGACCCTGCTGAGGTTGCGGTGCCTCATTTTGGAAGAGGAAGTCACCCCCTTTGAGTGGCTGTCTGAGGTGCCATCTGTTGAGGAAGTACTGAAGGCGATCCAGAGTCTGAGACCAGGAAAGGCACCAGGCAGAGATGATCTCCCAAGCGAAATGCTGAGGGACGGTGGCATTTGTGCACAGACTGCCCTACATGACATATCAACAGTCTGTACCACTGGACGGGTTCCGCAGGACTGGAAGGATGCCCTGGTGATCCCCATCTTTAAGAAGGGAGACCGCACAGACTGTAACAACTACAGGAGCATCTCACTCCTCAGATATTTTGAGAAAGGTCTTGGCAAAGATTATTCAACACCGCCTTGCCAGGCACGCTGAGAAGAGCCTTGCGGAGCCCCAATGTGGTTTCAGGAAAGGGCGGTCCTGCACAGATGCCATATTTTGTCTGCTTGCTACAGCAGAGGTGTAGAGAATTCCAACAAGCCCTACATCTCTGCTTTATTGACCTGGTCAAGGCCTATGATACCATCAGTAGGCCTTGGCTCTGGGTTGCTCTTCATGCTTTCGGAGTCCCTGACCCTCTGCTCACGATCATTAAGGACCTTCATGATGTTGAGCGGGCCCGGGTAAAACTACGTGGCCGGGAGTCAGAGCCATTGCCTGTACACCTTGGGGTGCTACAGGGATGTCCTTTGGCTCCAAAATTGTTTAACATCTATTTCGACCACGTAGTTCGTGAAGCCTTCAGTAGCTGTACCGGAGGAATTTCAATCTGGTACAGATACAATGGGAGGCTGATCGATGCCTGGGTGCGGTCAAGGGATGGCTCCCTCTTGCTCAACCACGTTATGTATGCTGATGATTTGGTAATAGCTGCTCACTCAGAGGAGGAGTTGGAGATGCTGCTGCTGAGACTGGAGCTTGCCACCAAGAGGTGGGGCCTTACCATCAGCCCCACCAAAACTAAGCACCTGCCTGGGTATTATGTGCCATCAAACACTTCACCTCCACAACTCCTAATTGATGATGGGGCAGTTGTGGAGAGAGTGGAGAGTTTCCCAATACCTGGGCAGTGTGCTCATGACCAGCTCCGGTTTAACAGCAGAGGTCTCACTCCGAATCAGTCGAGCGGCATTATCTTTTCATCGGTTGCGTAACGCTGTGTGGAAGCTACCTGGTCTGTCGCTCCGCACTAAGCTTCAGGTCTTCTTGACCACAGTCACTCCCTCCCTTCTCTACGCTTGCGAAACGTGGACCCCCCTTCCGTCCGCGCCTCTTTCCCGCACCGCGCAACTCGTCTCAGTCACGTGGTGTTGGTAAGCCCACAAGCTCTAACCCCTTGTAGCCACAATGAGTAAGCCCACAAGCTCTAACCCCTAGTAGCCTACATGAGTAAGCCCACAAGCTCTAATCCCTAGTGGCCTACATGAGTAAGCCCACAAGCTCTGACACCTAGTAGCCACAATGAGTAAACCCACAAGTTTGATTTAAAGCTTTCGTGACTGCAGTAATTCATATTCTTAGCTCTTTCGGTAAAGTCACGTTGAAGGGAAACAATGAAATAATAAAATATATAAAACAACGTGACTTGACCGAAAGAGCTAAGAATATAAACCCACAGCTCTAACCCCTAGTAGCCTACATGAGTAAGCCCACAAGCTCTAACCCCTAGTAGCCACAATGAGTAAGCCCATGAGCTCTAACCCCTAGTAGCCTACATGAGTAAGCCCACAAGCTCTAACCCCTAGTAGCCTACATGAGTAAGCCCACAAGCTCTAACCCCTAGTAGCCTACATGAGTAAGCCCACAAGCTCTAACCCCTAGTAGCCACAATGAGTAAGCCCACAAGCTCTAACCCCTAGTAGCCTACATGAGTAAGCCCACAAGCTCTAACCCCTAGTAGCTTACATGAGTAAGCCCACAAGCTCTAACCCCTAGTAGCCTACATGAGTAAGCCCACAAGCTCTAACCCCTAGTAGCCTACATGAGTAAGCCCACAAGCTCTAACCCCTAGTA
Source organism: Petromyzon marinus (assembly GCF_048934315.1). NCBI lineage: Eukaryota > Metazoa > Chordata > Hyperoartia > Petromyzontiformes > Petromyzontidae > Petromyzon > Petromyzon marinus. The sequence goes on along the minus strand of NC_133740.1, from coordinate 11,019,789 downwards.
GCCACAATGAGTAAGCCCACAAGCTCTAACCCCTAGTAGCTACAATGAGTAAGCCCACAAGCTCTAACCCCTTGTAGCCTACATGAGTAAGCCCACAAGCTCTAACCCCTAGTAGCTTACATGAGTAAGCCCACAAGCTCTAACCCCTAGTAGGCTACATGAGTAAGCCCACAAGCTCTAACCCCCTAGTAGCCACAATGAGTAAGCCCACAAGCTCTAACCCCTAGTAGCCTACATGAGTAAGCCCACAAGCTCTAACCCCCAGTAGCCTACATGAGTAAGCCCACAAGCTCTAACCCCTAGTAGCCTACATGAGTAAGCCCACAAGCTCTAACTCCTAGTAGCCACAATGAGTAAGTCCACCAGCTCTAACCCCTAGTAGCCACAATGAGTAAGCCCACAAGCTCTAACCCCTAGTAGCCACAATGAGTAAGCCCACAAGCTCTAACTCCTAGTAGCCTACATGAGTAAGCCCACAAGCTCTAACCCCTCGTAGCCTACATGACTAAGCCCACAAGCTCTAACCCCTAGTAGCCACAATGAGTAAGCCCACAAGCTCTAACCCCTAGTAGCCTACATGAGTAAGCCCACAAGCTCTAACCCCTAGTAGCTTACATGAGTAAGCCCACAAGCTCTAACCCCTAGTAGCCTACATGAGTAAGCCCACAAGCTCTAACCCCTAGTAGCCTACATGAGTAAGCCCACAAGCTCTAACCCCTAGTAGCCACAATGAGTAAGCCCACAAGCTCTAACCCCTAGTAGCTACAATGAGTAAGCCCACAAGCTCTAACCCCTTGTAGCCTACATGAGTAAACCCACAAGCTCTAACCCCTAGTAGCTTACATGAGTAAGCCCACAAGCTCTAACCCCTAGTAGGCTACATGAGTAAGCCCACAAGCTCTAACCCCCTAGTAGCCACAATGAGTAAGCCCACAAGCTCTAACCCCTAGTAGCCTACATGAGTAAGCCCACAAGCTCTAACCCCCAGTAGCCTACATGAGTAAGCCCACAAGCTCTAACCCCTAGTAGCCTACATGAGTAAGCCCACAAGCTCTAACTCCTAGTAGCCACAATGAGTAAGTCCACCAGCTCTAACCCCTAGTAGCCACAATGAGTAAGCCCACAAGCTCTAACCCCTAGTAGCCACAATGAGTAAGCCCACAAGCTCTAACTCCTAGTAGCCTACATGAGTAAGCCCACAAGCTCTAACCCCTCGTAGCCTACATGACTAAGCCCACAAGCTCTAACCCCTAGTAGCCACAATGAGTAAGCCCACAAGCTCTAACCCCCTAGTAGCCTACATGAGTAAGCCCACAAGCTCTAACCCCTAGTAGCCACAATGAGTAAGCCCACAAGCTCTAACCCCTAGTAGCCTACATGAGTAAGCCCACAAGCTCTAACCCCTAGTAGCCACAATGAGTAAGCCCACAAGCTCTAACCCCTAGTAGCCACAATGAGTAAGCCCACAAGCTCTAACCCCTCGTAGCCTACATGAGTAAGCCCACAAGCTCTAACCCCTAGTAGCCACAATGAGTAAGCCCACAAGCTCTAACCCCTAGTAGCCTACATGAGTAAGCCCACAAGCTCTAAACCCGAGTAACCACAATGAGTAAACCCACAAGCTCTAACCCCTAGTAGCCTACATGAGTAAGCCCACAAGCTCTAAACCCTAGTAGCCTACATGAGTAAGCCCGCAAGCTCTAACCCCTAGTAGCCTACATGACTAAGCCCACAAGCTCTAACCCCTAGTAGCCACAATGAGTAAGCCCACAAGCTCTAACTCCTAGTAGCCTACATGAGTAAGCCCACAAGCTCTAACCCCTCGTAGCCTACATGAGTAAGCCCACAAGCTCTAACCCCTAGTAGCCACAATGAGTAAACCCACAAGCTCTAACCCCTAGTAGCCACAATGAGTAAGCCCACAAGCTCTAACCCCTAGTAGCCACAATGAGTAAGCCCACAAGCTCTAGCCCCCTAGTAGCCTACATCAGTAAGCCCACAAGCTCTAAACCCTAGTAACCACAATGAGTAAACCCACAAGCTCTAACCCTGAGTAGCCACAATGATGACCCCCCCCCCCCACCCGGTCCGTGAAAAAATTGTCTTCCACGAAACCGGTTCCTGGTGCCAACAAGGTTAGGGACCGTTCCTCGAATGAGCCAGACGTGTGAGACACATGCCCTGGTCAGTAGCAGAGGAATGACAAGTCTCGTGCGCAACACGTGGGGCCTCAAAGTGGAAGTGCCGCTGGGTAGTGGGGGAGGTAGAGAAAAGGCACGCGCCTCCAAGGTAAACTTCTGGTGTCGGAACCCCCAGAGCCACGCCTCAATTCTAGTGTAGTGTATAGTGTAGTGTATAGTGTAGTGTATAGTAGTGTATAGTGTAGTGTATAGTAGTGTATAGTGTAGTGTAGTGTGTAGTGTAGTGTATAGTAGTGTATAGTGTAGTGTATAGTAGTGTATAGTGTAGTGTATAGTAGTGTATAGTAGTGTATAGTGTAGTGTATAGTAGTGTAGTGTATATTAGTATAATGTATAGTGTAGTGTATAGTGTAGTGTATAGTGTATTGTATAGTAGTGTATAGTGTAGTGTATAGTAGTGTATAGTGTAGTGTATAGTAGTGTATAGTAGTGTATAGTGTAGTATATAGTAGTGTAGTGTATAGTAGTGTATATTAGTGGAGTGTATAGTAGTGTATAGTGTAGTGTATAGTAGTGTATAGTGTAGTGTATAGTAGTGTAATGTATAGTGTAGTGTATATTAGTGTATAGTAGTGTATAGTGTAGTGTATAGTAGTGTATAGTGTAGTGTATAGTGTAGTGTAGTGTGTAGTGTAGTGTATAGTGTAGTGTATAGTAGTGTATAGTGTAGTGTATAGTGTAGTGTATAGTAGTGTATAGTGTAGTGTATAGTAGTGTATAGTGTAGTGTATATTAGTGTAATGTATAGTGTAGTGTATAGTGTAGTGTATATTAGTGTAGTGTATAGTGCAGTGTATAGTAGTGTATAGTAGTGTATAGTGTAGTGTATAGTAGTGTATAGTGTAGTGTATAGTAGTGTAGTGTATAGTAGTGTATAGTGTAGTGTATAGTAGTGTAGTGTACAGTAGTGTATATTAGTGGAGTGTATAGTAGTGTATAGTGTAGTGTATAGTAGTGTATAGTGTAGTGTATAGTAGTGTAATGTATAGTGTAGTGTATATTAGTGGAGTGTATAGTGTAGTGTATAGTAGTGTAATGTATAGTGTAGTGTATATTAGTGGAGTGTATAGTGTAGTGTATAGTAGTGTATAGTGTAGTGTATAGTAGTGTCGTGTATAGTGTATATTAGTGTCGTGTATAGTGTAGTGTATAGTAGTGTTTAGTGTAGTGTATATTAGTGTAATGTATAGTGTAGTGTATAGTGTAGTGTATAGTGTAGTGTATATTAGTGTATAGTGTAGTGTATAGTAGTGTATAGTGTAGTGTATAGTAGTGTATAGTGTAGTGTATAGTAGTGTATAGTGTAGTGTATAGTGTAGTGTATAGTGTAGTGTATAGTAGTGTAGTGTATAGTAGTGTATATTAGTGGAGTGTATAGTAGTGTATAGTGCAGTGTATAGTGTAGTGTATAGTAGTGTATAGTGTAGTGTATAGTAGTGTAATGTATAGTGAAGTGTATATTAGTGGAGTGTATAGTGTAGTGTATAGTAGTGTAATGTATAGTGTAGTGTATATTAGTGGAGTGTATAGTATAGTGTAGTGTATAGTGTAGTGTATAGTAGTGTCGTGTATAGTGTATATTAGTGGAGTGTATAGTGTAGTGTATAGTAGTGGTGTATAGTAGTGTAGTGTGTAGTAGTGTAATGTATAGTAGTGTAGTTTATAGTGTAGTGTAATGTATAGTGTAGTTTATAGTGTAGTGTATAGTTTGTAGTGTAGTGTATAGTAGTGTAATATATAGTAGTGTAGTTTATAGTGTAGTGTAATGTATAGTGTAGTTTATAGTGTATAGTAGTGTAATGTATAGTAGTGTAGTTTATAGTGTAGTGTAATGTATAGTGTAGTTTATAGTGTAGTGTATAGTTTGTAGTGTAGTGTATAGTAGTGTAGTTTATAGTGTAGTGTATAGTAGTGTATAATGTAGTGTTAGTGTAGTTTATAGTGTATAGTAGTGTAATGTGTAGTAGTGCAGTGTATAGTAGTGTAGTTTATAGTTTGTAGTGTATAGTAGCATAATGTGTAGTGTTAGGAGTGCAGTTTCTAGTGTATTGTATAGTAGTGTATAGTGTAGTGTATAGTTAGTGTAGTTTATTGTGTAGTGTATAGTAGTGTAATGTGATAATGATTGCAGCACAAGCAATCATCATCAGGTGTGAGTCTGTGGGTCTCTCTGTGGTTTTATTTTCCACACCTGATGATGATTGCTTCTTGTGTTGCAGTCGAAACGTCGTGAGAATTGTATTGTTTTATATTGTTATTATTTTATTATTTCCCTTCTACGTGGTGGTGACTTTGCCGAAACAACCAAGAATATGAATCCCTGCAGTCACGAAAGCTTGAAAATTAAATGTTTATTTCTTTATTTCTCATTTATACATTTTTCATTTATTTGAGACCGGCAAAACCCCAGAGTCCCCAGGGTATCGATTTAAATTATATATTTTTTAATTATCATTACGACACGTGGGGGTGGAAGGAGTCGGTGAGTCCTGATTGGCTGAGAACGTCCGCCGCTCTCATTGGCTGAGCGAACGATGGGCGGGGCGGGGCATTTTGTAAAGAGCTTTTTAATATTTTAGATTTTTGTTTTGTTTATTACGTATATTTTGTTTGTTTCGCTTTAAAGCTTTCGTGACTGCAGGGATTCATATCCTTGGTTCTTTCGGTAAAGTCACCACCACGTAGATAGGGAAATAAAATAAATAAATAATAAACATTAAACATCCTCGCAACGTTTCGATTGCAACACAAGCAATCATTTCATTGTTTTATGTTTTTTTTATTATTTCCCTTCTACGTGACTTTACCGAAAGAACCAAGAATATTTTGTATGTTGTTGTTTGTAATGTTTATCCAGGGCTGCTCCACCCCCCACCCACACCCAGAGCGCTATAACGAGATCGTTGTGATTTCGATTTAAAGCTTTCGTCACTGCAATGATTAATCTTCTTTGGTTCTTTCGGTCGCTTGTGTTGTGGCCGAAACGTCGTGAGAATATTATTGTGTTATTTTATTTTATCAATTTATTATTTTATTCTCATTCTACGTGACTTTACCGAAAGAACCAAAGAAGAGATCGTTGTGATTTCGGGGTCGCGCCCAGCAGGACCCACCCTGGATGATAACTGAAAGTCGAGGGACGAGATGCACGTGGCGGGGTACGGGGAGTTCGTGCAGGCGATGGTGGCCGGGCTGAGAGCATCGACACACCACGCTTGAGATAAACACCACCACCCACCACCCTGTTCAACTACCACCACCACCACCCTGTTCAACTACCACCACCACCACCCTGTTCAACTACCACCACCACCCTGTTCAACTACCACCACCACCCTGTTCAACTACCACCACCACCCTGTTCAACTACCACCACCACCACCCTGTTCAACTACCACCACCACCCTGTTCAACTACCACCACCACACTGTTCAACTACCACCACCACCCTGTTCAACTACCACCACCACCCTGTTCAACTACCACCACCACCCTGTTCAACTACCACCACCACCACCCTGTTCAACTACCACCACCACCACCCTGTTCAACTACCACCACCACCCTGTTCAACTACCACCACCACCCTGTTCAACCACCACCACACACAGTGTTCAACAACCACCACCACACACTGTGTTCAACTACCACCACCACACACTGTTCAACTACCACCACCACCACAGTGTTCAACAACCACCACCACTGTGTTCAACAACCACTACCACCACCACAGTGTTCAACAACCACCACCACCACCACAGTGTTCAACAACCACCACACAGTGTTGAACCACCACCGCAGTGTTCAACAACCACCACCACCACACAGTGTTCAACAACCACCACCACCACCACACACTGTGTTCAACAACCACCACCACCACCACACAGTGTTCAACAACCACCACCACCACCACACAGTGTTCAACTACCACCACCACCACACAGTGTTCAACAACCACTACCACCACACAGTGTTCAACAACCACCACCACCACACACTGTGTTCAACAACCACCACCACCACCACACAGTGTTCAACAACCACTACCACCACACAGTGTTCAACTACCACCACCACCACACAGTGTTCAACAACCACTACCACCACACAGTGTTCAACAACCACTACCACCACACAGTGTTCAACAACCACCACTACCACCACACAGTGTTCAACAACCACTACCACCACACAGTGTTCAACAACCACCACCACCACACAGTGTTCAACAACCACTACCACCACACAGTGTTCAACAACCACCACTACCACCACACAGTGTTCAACAACCACTACCACCACACAGTGTTCAACAACCACCACTACCACCACACAGTGTTCAACTACCACCACCACCACACAGTGTTCAACAACCACTACCACCACACAGTGTTCAACAACCACCACTACCACCACACAGTGTTCAACAACCACTACCACCACACAGTGTTCAACTACCACCACCACCACCACACAGTGTTCAACAACCACTACCACCACACAGTGTTCAACAACCACCACCACCACACAGTGTTCAACAACCACTACCACCACACAGTGTTCAACAACCACTACCACCACCACACAGTGTTCAACAACCACCACCACCACCACTGTGTTCAACAACCACCACCACCACACAGTGTTCAACAACCACTACCACCACACAGTGTTCAACAACCACCACCACCACACAGTGTTCAACAACCACTACCACCACACAGTGTTCAACAACCACTACCACCACCACACAGTGTTCAACAACCACCACCACCACACAGTGTTCAACAAGCACCACCACCACACACAGTGTTCAACAAGCACCACCACCACACACAGTGTTCAACAACCACCACCACCACACACTGTGTTCAACAACCACCACCACCACCACACAGTGTTCAACAACCACTACCACCACACAGTGTTCAACTACCACCACCACCACACAGTGTTCAACAACCACTACCACCACACAGTGTTCAACAACCACTACCACCACACAGTGTTCAACAACCACCACTACCACCACACAGTGTTCAACAACCACTACCACCACACAGTGTTCAACAACCACCACCACCACACAGTGTTCAACAACCACTACCACCACACAGTGTTCAACAACCACCACTACCACCACACAGTGTTCAACAACCACTACCACCACACAGTGTTCAACAACCACCACTACCACCACACAGTGTTCAACTACCACCACCACCACACAGTGTTCAACAACCACTACCACCACACAGTGTTCAACAACCACCACTACCACCACACAGTGTTCAACAACCACTACCACCACACAGTGTTCAACTACCACCACCACCACCACACAGTGTTCAACAACCACTACCACCACACAGTGTTCAACAACCACCACCACCACACAGTGTTCAACAACCACTACCACCACACAGTGTTCAACAACCACTACCACCACCACACAGTGTTCAACAACCACCACCACCACCACTGTGTTCAACAACCACCACCACCACACAGTGTTCAACAACCACTACCACCACACAGTGTTCAACAACCACCACCACCACACAGTGTTCAACAACCACTACCACCACACAGTGTTCAACAACCACTACCACCACCACACAGTGTTCAACAACCACCACCACCACCACAGTGTTCAACAACCACCACCACCACACACTGTGTTCAACAACCACCACCACCACACACTGTGTTCAACAACCACCACCACCACCACACACTGTGTTCAACAACCACCACACTTTGTTGAACCACCACCACAGTGTGTTCAACCACCACTACCACCATCACCACCACCACCACACAAACTGCACTCTGGCTCTGTAGAAAGGAGCTCGAGACTGGGATCGAACCCAGCCGCCTCTCGCTGCTAGGCCCTGGGTCTTCACGCTGATGCCCTCGGAGATGAAATCGATGGAAGTTGTCAAGACCCAGGCAGCTGCTGTGGTTGGAGAGCTCTGTACGTGTGTACGTGTGTGTGTGTACTTGTGTCTGAGTGTGTGTGTACGTGTGTGTGTGTACTTGTGTCTGAGTGTGTGTGTACGTGTGTGTGTACTTGTGTGTGTACTTGTGTGTGTGTGTACTTGTGTCTGAGTGTGTGTGTACGTGTGTGTGTGTGTACGTGTGTGTGAGTGTGTGTGTACGTGTGTGTGTACTTGTGTGTGTGTACGTGTGTGTGTACGTGTGTCTGTGTGTGTGTACGTGTGTACGTGTGTGTGTGTACTTGTGTGTGTGTGTGTGTGTACGTGTGTGTGTACTTGTGTGTGTGTACTTGTGTGTGAGTGTGTGTGTACGTGTGTGTGTGTGTACTTGTGTGTGTGTACTTGTGTCTGAGTGTGTGTGTACGTGTGTGTGTGTACGTGTGTGTGTACGTGTGTGTGTATGTACTTGTGTCTGAGTGTGTGTGTACGTGTGTGTGTGTACTTGTGTGTGTACGTGTGTGTGTGCGTGTGTCTGTGTACGTGTGCGTGTGTGTACGTGTGTGTGTAATTGTGTGTGCGTGCGTGTGTGTGTACTTTGTGTGTGTACGTGTGTGTGTAATTGTGTGTGTGCTTGTGTACGTGTGTATGCGTGTCTGTGTGTACTTGTGTGTGTGTGTTTACGTGTGTGTGTACTTGTGTGTACGTGTGTGTGTGTTTACGTGTGTGTACGTGTGTTTACTTGTGTGTGTGTACGTGCGTACGTGTGTGTGTACGTGTGCGTGTAGGTCAACTCGGCCTCAAATGAGTACCCGGTGCTGTGTGTAAACATCGCCACTGGGGGAGACAAAGGCGGCCGGGCGTGGTGCTGGCCTCCCACCCCCTCGTGTGCCGTTCCGGCCTTCATAGGTGCTACTCGCTAACAGCACTTGCCCCTACAGTCTGTTAAGGCTATATGGGGGATCTTTGTGTTCTAACCGGATGTGTTTGGAATGTTCCACTGATGCCATCGAGACCAACAGCTGACTGCACTTGAGTACCTTGATTCATCTCGTGTGAGTCTGTGGGTCTTTGTGTGAGTCTGTGGGTCTCTGTGTGAGTCTACGGGTCTCTGTGTGAGTCCGTGGGACTCTGTGTGAGTCCGTGGGTCTCTGTGTGAGTCTGTGAGTCTCTGTGTGAGTCTGTGGGTCTCTGTGCGAGTCTGTGGGTCTCTGTGCGAGTCTGTGGGTCTCTGTGTGAGTCTGTGGGTCTCTGTGTGACTCTGCGGGTCTCTGTGTGAGTCTGTGGGTCTCTGTGTGAGTCTGTGTGTCTCTGTGTGAGTGTGACACTCTCTGTGAGTCTCTGTGTGAGTCTGTGGGTCTCTCTGTGCGAGTCTGTGGGTCTCTGTGTGAGTCTGTGGGTCTCTGTGTATGAGTCTGTGGGTCTCTGTGTGAGTGTGACACTCTCTGTGAGTGTCTGTGTGAGTCTGTGGGTCTCTCTGTGCGAGTCTGTGGGTCTCTGTGTGAGTCTGTGGGTCTCTGTGTGAGTCTACGGGTCTCTGTGTGAGTCCGTGGGTCTCTGTGTGAGTCTGTGGGTCTCTGTGTGAGTCTGTGGGTCTCTGTGTGAGTCTGTGGGTCTCTGTGCGAGTCTGTGGCTCTCTGTGTGAGTCTGTGGGTTTCTCTGTGTGTGTCTGTTGGGGCTGTGTGAGTCTGTGAGACTCTCTGTGAGTCTGTGAGTCTCTGTGTGAGTCTGTGGGTCTCTGTGTGAGTCTGTGAGTCTCTGTGTGAGTCTGTGTGTCTCTGTGTGAGTGTGGCACTCTCTGTGAATCTCTGTGTGAGTCTGTGGGTCTCTCTGTGCGAGTCTGTGGGTCTCTGTGTGAGTCTGTGGTCTCTGCGTGAGTCTGTGGGTCTCTGTGTGAGTCTGTGGATCTCTGTGTGAGTCTGTGGGTCTCTGTGTGAGTCTGTGGGTCTCTGTGTATGAGTCTGTGGGTCTCTGTGTGAGTCTGTGGGTCTCTGTGTGAGTCTGTTGGTCTCTGTGTGTGAGTCTGTGTGTCTCTGTGTGAGTCTGTGGGTCTCTGTGTGAGTCTGTGAGTCTCTGTGCGAGTCTGTGGGGCTCTCTGTGAGTCTGTGGGTCTCTCTGTGAGTCTGTGGGTCTCTGTGTGAGTCTGTGGGTCTATGTGTGAGTCTGTGGGACTCTCTGTGAGTCTGTGGGTCTCTGTGTGAGTCTGTGGATCTCTGTGTGAGTCTGTGAGTCTCTGTGTGAGTCTGTGGATCTCTGTGTGAGTCTGTGGGTCTCTGCGTGAGTCTGTGGGTCTCTGTGTATGAGTCTGTGGATCTCTGTGTGAGTCTGTGGATGTCTGTGTGAGTCTGTGGGTCTCTATCTATGAGTCTGTGGGTCTCTGTGTGAGTCTGTGGATCTCTGTGTGAATCTGTGGGTCTCTGTGTGAGTCTGTGGGTCTCTGTGTGAGTCTGTGGGTCTCTGTGTGAGTCTGTGGATCTCTGTGTGAGTCTGTGGATCTCTGTGTGAGTCTGTGGGTCTCTGTGTGAGTCTGTGGGTCTCTGTGTATGAGTCTGTGGGTCTCTGTGTGAGTCTGTGGATCTCTGTGTGAGTCTGTGGGTCTCTGTGTTGAGTCTGTGGGTCTCTCTGTGAGTCTGTGGGTCTATGTGTGAGTCTGTGGGTGTCTCTGTGAGTCTGTGGGTGTTTGTCTGAGTCTGTGGGTCTCTGTTTGAGTCTGTGGGTCTCTGTGTGAGTCTGTGGGTCTCTGTTTGAGTCTGTGGGTTCTCTGTGTGAGTCTGTGGATCTCTGTGTGAGTCTCTGGGTCGCCGTGTGCGTCTGTGGGTCCTCTGTGTGGGTCTCTTGAGTGAGTCTATGGGTCTCTGTGTGAGTCTATGGGTCTCTGTGTGAGTCTATGGGTCTGTGTGTGTCTAACACCACTTGCCCCAACAGTCTGAGGCTACACGGGGGATCTTTGTCTTTGTGTTGTTGGTGGTGAGAGGAACGCTCCCCACCCATCGCGCGTCACGTGGTGGTACAGCCCTACTCGGGACGCATCCGTGTTGCTTCTTGCTTCCCCGCTCACCACTCACTCACCTACCCTGATCGCTCACCACTCACTCACCTACCCTCACCACTCACTCACCTACCCTGATCGCTCACTCACCTACCCTGATCGCTCACTCACCTACCCTGATCGCTCACCACTCACTCACCTACCCTGATCGCTCACTCACCTACCCTGATCACTCACCACTCACTCACCTACCCTCACCACTCACTCACCTACCCTGATCGCTCACCACTCACTCACCTACCCTGATCGCTCACTCACCTACCCTGATCACTCACTCACCTACCCTGATCACTCACCACTCACTAACCTACCCTGATCACTCACCACTCACTCACCTACCCTGATCGCTCACTCACCTACCCTGATCGCTCACTCACCTACCCTGCCCTGCTCACCACTCACTCACCTACCCTGATCGCTCACCACTCACTCACCTACCCTGTTCGCTCACTCACCTATCCCGCTCTCTCACCACTCACTCACTGGGTGACCCCCTCACCTCCTCCCCCTCCCTCCCCCGGGCAGATGGAGCCGCGTGCTCCCCGGCGGGTGGCCCTGCTGGGCTCCGTGTGGCTGGCCCTGCTGGGCCCCGTGTGGCTGGCCCTGCTGGGCCCCGTGCGGGCCGCCTCCCTAGACAAGACGTTCACCTTCTCGGTGGCTGCTGGACAGCAGGAGTGCTTCTCGCAGCCCATGAAGCGAGACGCCATCCTGGAGGTGGAGTTCCAGGTGAGAGGAGCTCGACCTGGTGTGTGCCTCCATCTCTCTCTCTCTCCATCTCTCTCTCTCTCCATCTCTCTCTCCATCTCTCTCTCTCCATCTCTCCCGATCTCTCTCCATCTCTCTCCATCTCTCTCTCTCTCTCTCCATCTCTCTCTCCATCTCTCTCTCCATCTCTCTCTCCATCTCTCTCTCCATCTCTCTCTCCATCTCTCTCTCCATCTCTCTCTCCATCTCTCTCTCCATCTCTCCCCCCATCTCTCCCCATCTCGCTCCATCTCTCTCTTTCTCTCCATCTCTCTCCCCATCTCTCTCCATCTCTCTCCATCTCTCTCCATCTCTCTCCATCTCTCTCCATCTCTCTCCATCTCTCTCCATCTCTCTCTCTCCATCTCTCTCTCCATCTCTCTCCCCATCTCTCTCCATCTCTCTCCATCTCTCTCCCCATCTCTCTCTCCCCATCTCTCTCTCCCCATCTCTCTCTCCCCATCTCTCTCTCTCTCCATCTCTCTCTCCATCTCTCTCTCCATCTCTCTCTCCATCTCTCTCTCCATCTCTCTCTCCATCTCTCTCTCCATCTCTCTCTCCATCTCTCTCTCCATCTCTCTCTCCATCTCTCTCTCCATCTCTCTCTCCATCTCTCTCTCCATCTCTCTCTCCATCTCTCCCCCCATCTCTCCCCATCTCGCTCCATCTCTCTCTCTCTCTCCATCTCTCTCCCCATCTCTCCCCATCTCTCTCCATCTCTCTCCATCTCTCTCCATCTCTCTCCATCTCTCTCCCCATCTCTCTCTCCCCATCTCTCTCTCTCCATCTCTCTCCCCATCTCTCTCTCTCCATCTCTCTCTCTCCATCTCTCTCTCCATCTCTCTCCCTCTCCATCTCTCTGTGGTTTTCACACCTGATGATCGTTGCTTGTGTTGGTAATCGAAACGTCGTGATAATTTAATTTTTATTATTTTATTATTTCCCTTCTACGTGACTTTACCGAAAGAACACAAGGAGCATCCACCCACTTTTCTCGAGCGCGTCAAAGTCGATTCATTACGGGGTGAAATGATCCAGTTTTTACTTTTGAGTGCACATTTAATTGTGTGTGTGTGCACTTGCCCCTACAGTCTGTTGTTACAGGCCACACGGAGGGGGATCTTTGTCTTTGGTCCGTTGCAATGAAAAGACTTGGAGTGTATATTCTTAGCTCTTTCGGTAAAGTCACGGTTGAAGGGAAACAATACAAATAATAAAATATATATAAAACAATAAAAATTCTCACGACGTTTCGACCATAACACAAACGGTCGTCATCAGGTGTGAAAACCAACGGCAAGAAACATTTGAAAGAAGTGGCGGTTTGCATTTATTTATTTTTAAACGGTATCTGTATTTATTTATTTTTATATGCTAAATAAATACAAACAGCGCGTAAAAATAAATAAATAAATGCGGACCGGCGCTTTCAAATGTTTCATGTCGTTGGTTTTCACACCTGATGATGACCGTTTGTGTTACGGTCGAAACGTCGTGAGAATTTTTATTGTTTTATATATATATATATTTTTTTATTGTTTCCCTTCAACGTGACTTTACCGAAAGAGCTAAGAATATGAATTACTGCAGTCACGAAAGCTTTGAATCAAGACTTGGAGTGGTTTATTTGTTTTATTGACTGCTAGCTGTACTACCCGGGCTTCGATTCACCACGCCCGGCCGCCTTTGTCTCCCCCAGTGGCGATGTTTACTAACACACACACCGCACCGGGTTACTCATTTGAGGCTGAGTCCGACCTAGGGGAGGCCCAGGTACCGGTTCAGATAATCGCTGTCACTGGCGGTGTCGGCCGTGAGCGGGACTCGAACTCGGGTCGCCGGGTTCGTAGCACGGCGTTGCGCTAACCACTACGCAGTCCCGTCCCCCCCACACACACACACAGGATAAAGACAAAATCCCCCATGTAGCATGTAGGGGGCAAGCGCTGTTAGCGAGCAGCACCTTAGAAGGCCGGCACGGCACACGAGGGGGTGGGTGGCCAGCACCACGCCCGGCCGGCCGCCTTTGTCTCCACCAGTGGCGATGTTCAGACAACCACAGAAGTTACTCGTTTGAGGCTGAGTCGATCTAAGGGAGGCCCAGGACCGGTTCAAATAATCGTCTCCGGTTGGTGGCCGTGAGCGGGAATCGAACTCGGGTCGCCGGGTTCGTAGCGCGGCGTGGCGCTAACCACTACACTACCGCTCCCCACACACAAACACACACAGATACACACACACCCAGATACACACACCCAGATACACACACACAGACACACACACAGACACACACACACACACAGACACACACAGACACACACACACAGACACACACACAGACACACACACAGACACACACACAGACACACAGACAGCGCGCTAACCGCTACGCTACAATGCGTCACGCTTCCACGTGCGCGGGTCACGTGACACATTTGACGTCACAGCTCACTCGCCGTGCAAAACAAATACGTATTATTGAGCTCCACCCCCCCCCCCCCAAAAAAAATCACAAAACTGTTATTTTTATAACGTTTGCATGGTGTACAGTCTGCAAAGTACCCACATGGCACAAATTTCCAGTTTGTTGCATGTCGGGAAGTACGTTAAAAAATTTTGAACAGACAGCACACAATCACAACTTTGCCTTTTCCACATATGGAGATAACGGAGTCGTTTTTCGTTGTGCGTGCGTCTGGGTGACGTCGCCCCGGCCTGCCAGGTCATCGATGGGGGCGAGCTGGACATCAACTTCGTCGCCGTGTCACCCGGCGGACTCACGGTCGCCCGCGACGAGAGGAAGCAGGACAACACGCATAGGCGAGTGTGGCCTGCACGAGGAAAAGGGGGCATTGCCCGAAACGTCGCCCGTTTGTGTGTCCCATGTTAGTGCAAGTCATGCGCGGGTCTGTGGGCTTCTGTGTGAGCCTGCGGGTCTGTGTGTTAGTCTATGGGTCTGTGTGTTAGTCTATGGGTCTGTGTGTTAGTCTCTGGGTCTGTGTGTTAGTCTATGGGTCTATGTGTTAGTCTCTGGGTCTATGTGTTAGTCTCTGGGTCTATGTGTTAGTCTATGGGTCTATGTGTTAGTCTATGGGTCTATGTGTTAGTCTATGGGTCTATGTGTTAGTCTATGGGTCTATGTGTTAGTCTCTGGGTCTGTGTGTTAGTCTCTGGGTCTGTGTTAGTCTCTGGGTCTATGTGTTAGTCTATGGGTCTATGTGTTAGTCTCTGGGTCTGTGTGTTAGTCTCTGGGTCTGTGTGTTAGTCTCTGGGTCTGTGTTAGTCTCTGGGTCTGTGTGTTAGTCTATGGGTCTGTGTGTTAGTCTATGGGTCTATGTGTTAGTCTCTGGGTCTGTGTGTTAGTCTCTGGGTCTGTGTTAGTCTCTGGGTCTATGTTTTAGTCTATGGGTCTCTGTGTTAGTCTATGGGTCTGTGTGTTAGTCTATGGGTCTGTGTGTTAGTCTATGGGTCTGTGTGTTAGTCTATGGGTCTGTGTGTTAGTCTATGGGTCTGTGTGTTAGTCTCTGGGTCTGTGTGTTAGTCTATGGGTCTATGTGTTAGTCTCTGGGTCTATGTGTTAGTCTCTGGGTCTATGTGTTAGTCTATGGGTCTATGTGTTAGTCTATGGGTCTATGTGTTAGTCTATGGGTCTATGTGTTAGTCTATGGGTCTATGTGTTAGTCTCTGGGTCTGTGTGTTAGTCTCTGGGTCTGTGTTAGTCTCTGGGTCTATGTGTTAGTCTATGGGTCTATGTGTTAGTCTCTGGGTCTGTGTGTTAGTCTCTGGGTCTGTGTGTTAGTCTCTGGGTCTGTGTTAGTCTCTGGGTCTGTGTGTTAGTCTATGGGTCTGTGTGTTAGTCTATGGGTCTATGTGTTAGTCTCTGGGTCTGTGTGTTAGTCTCTGGGTCTGTGTTAGTCTCTGGGTCTATGTTTTAGTCTATGGGTCTCTGTGTTAGTCTATGGGTCTGTGTGTTAGTCTATGGGTCTGTGTGTTAGTCTATGGGTCTGTGTGTTAGTCTATGGGTCTGTGTGTTAGTCTATGGGTCTATGTGTTAGTCTCTGGGTCTGTGTGTTAGTCTCTGGGTCTGTGTTAGTCTCTGGGTCTATGTGTTAGTCTATGGGTCTCTGTGTTAGTCTATGGGTCTGTGTGTTAGTCTCTGGGTCTGTGTGTTAGTCTATGGGTCTCTGTGTTAGTCTATGGGTCTGTGTGTTAGTCTATGGGTCTGTGTGTAAGTCTATGGGTCTGTGTGTTAGTTTATGGGTCTGTGTGTTAGTCTCTGGGTCTGTGTGTTAGTCTATGGGTCTGTGTTAGTCTATGGGTCTATGTGTTAGTCTATGGGTCTCTGTGTGTCTCTGGGTATGTGTGTTAGTCTCTGGGTCTATGTGTTAGTCTCTGGGTCTGTGTGTGTCTCTGGGTATGTGTGTTAGTCTCTGGGTCTATGTGTTAGTCTATGGGTCTGTGTGTTAGGCTATGGGTCTATGTGTTAGTATCGGTCTGTGTGTTAGTCTATGGGTCTGTGTGTTAGTCTATGAGTCTGTGTTAGTCTATGGGTGAGTCTATGGATCTGTGTTAGTCTCTGGGTCTATGTGTTAGTCTATGGGTCTCTGTGTGTCTCTGGGCATGTGTGTTAGTCTCTGGGTCTATGTGTTAGTCTTAGTCTTTGGGTCGCTATGCGAGTCTGCGGATCTGAGTCTGTGGGTCTATGTGCGAGTCAAGAAATCTGTGCGAGTTTGTGGGTCCCTGTGCGAGTCTACAAATCTCTGGGTGAGTTAAGAAATCTTTATGTGAGCCTATGGGTATCTTGAGTCTATAAATCTCGGTATTCGTCTCTGGCTCCGAGTATATGGCTCAGTGCGAGTCTATGGATCTGTGTTAGTCTCTGGGTCTGTGTGTTAGTCTCTGGGTCTATGTGTTAATCTATGCGTCTGTGTTAGTCTCTCGGTGAGTCTATAGATCTGTGTTAGTCTCTGGGTCTATGTGTTAGTCTCTGGGTCTATGTGTTAGTCTATGGGTCTATGTGTTAGTCTATTGGTCTCTGTGTGAGTCTATTGGTCTCTGTGTGAGTCTATGGGTCTTTGTGTTAGTCTCTGGGTTTATTTGTGAGTCTATGGGTCTCTGTGTTAGTCTATGGGTCTGTGTTAGTCTATTGGTCTATGTGTTAGTCTCCGGGTCTATGTGTTAGTCTATGGGTCTGTGTTAGTCTATGGCTCTCTGTGTGAGTCTATTGGTCTCTGTGTGAGTCTATGGGTCTTTGTGTTAGTCTCTGGGTTTATTTGTGAGTCTATGGGTCTCTGTGTTAGTCTATGGGTCTGTGTTAGTCTATTGGTCTATGTGTTAGTCTCCGGGTCTATGTGTTAGTCTATGGGTCTGTGTTAGTCTCTGGGCATGTGTGTTAGTCTCTGGGTCTCTGTGTGAGTCTATGGATCTGTGTTAGTCTCTAGGTCTATGTGTTAGTCTCTGGGTCTATGTGTTAGTCTCTGGGTCTATGTGTTATTCTAAGGGTCTATGTGTTAGTCTATGGGTCTGTGTGTTAGTCTCTGGGTCTGTGTGTTAGTCTCTGGGTCTGTCTGTTAGTCTCTGGGTCTACGTGTTAGTCTATGGGTCTGTGTTAGTCTCTGGGTCTATGTGTTAGTCTCTGGGTCTGTGTTAGTCTCTGGGTGAGTCTATGGATCTGTGTTAGCCTCTGGGTCTATGTGTTAGTCTCTTGGTCTATGTGTTAGTCTCTGGGTCTATGTGTTAGTCTCTGGGTCTATGTGTTAGTCTATGGGTCTGTGTGACTCTGCGGGTCTATGTGTTAGTCTATGGGTCTATGTGTTAGTTTCTGGGTCTGTGTTAGTCTCTGGGTCTCTGTGTGAGTCTATGGATCTGTGTTAGTCTCTGGGTCTATGTGTTACTCTCTGGGTCTATGTGTTAGTCTATGGATCTGTGTTAGTCTCTGGGTCTAATGTGTTATTCTCTGGGTCTACGTGTGAGTCTATGGGTCTCTGTGTGAGTCTATGGGTCTGTGTGAGTCTATGGGTCTCTGTGTGAGTCTATGGGTCTCTGTGTGAGTCTATGGGTCTCTGTGTGAGTCTATGGGTCTCTGTGTGAGTCTATGGGTCTCTGTGTTAGTCTATGGGTCTGTGTTAGTCTATGGGTCTATGTGTGAGTCTCTGGGTCTATGTGTTAGTCTTTGGGTCTATGTGTTAGTCTATGGGTCTGTGTTAGTCTCTGGGTATGTGTGTTAGTCTCTGGGTCTCTGTGTGAGTCTATGGGTCTCTGTGTGAGTCTATGGGGCTCTGTGTTAGTCTATGGGTCTGTGTTAGTCTATGGGTCTATATGTTAGTCTCTGGGTCTATGTGTTAGTCTTTGGGTCTGTGTGTTAGTCTCTGGGTATGTGTGTTAGTCTCTGGGTCAATGTGTTCGTCTCTGGGTCTATGTGTTAGTCTCTGGGTCTGTGTTAGCCTCTGGGTCTGCGTTAGTCTCTGGGTCTATGTGTTAGTCTCTGGGTCTGTGTGTTAGTCTCTGGGTCTATGTGTTGCTCTCTGGGTCTATGTGTTAGTCTCTGGGTCTGTGTTAGTCTCTGGGTCTGTGTTAGTCTCTGGGTCTATGTGTTAGTCTCTGGGTCTGTGTGTTAGTCTCTGGGTCTGTGTTTTCGTCTCTGGGTTTGTGTTAATCAATGGGTCTATGTGTTAGTCTCTGGGTCTGTGTGTGAGTCTATCGATCTGTGTTTGTCTCTGGGTCTATGTGATATTCTCTGGGTCTATGTGTTAATCTCTGGGTCTATGTGTTACTCTATGGGTCTGTGCTAGTCTCTGGTTCTATGTGTTAGTCTCTGGGTCTATGTGTTAGTCTCAGGGTATGTGTTAGTCTCTGGGTCTGTGTGTTAGTCTCTGGGTCTATGTGTTAGTCTCTGGGTCTATGTGTTAGTCTATGGGTCTATGTGTTAGTCTATGGGTCTTTATTAGTCTCTGGGTCTGTGTTAGTCTCTGGGTATGTGTGTTAGTCTTTGGGTCTATGTGTTAGTCTCTGGATCTGTGTTAGTCTCTGGGTCTATTTGTTAGTCTGTGGGTCTATGTGTTAGTCTCTGGGTCTATGTGTTAGTCTCTGGGTCTGTGTGTTAATCTCTGGGTCTGTGTGTTAGTCTATGGGTCTGTGTGTTAGTCTCTGGGTCTATGTGTGGGTCTGTGTTAGTCTCTGTGTTAGTCTATGGGTCTGTGTTAGTCTATGGGTGAGTCTATGGATCTGTGTTAGTCTCTGGGTCTATGTGTTAGTCTATGGGTCTCTGTGTGTCTCTTGGTATGTGTGTTAGTCTCTGGGTCTATGTGTTAGTCTCTGGGTCTGTGTGTGTCTCTGGGTATGTGTGTTAGTCTCTGGGTCTATGTGTTAGTCTATGGGTCTGTGTGTTAGGCTATGGGTCTATGTGTTAGTATCGGTCTGTGTGTTAGTCTATGGGTCTGTGTGTTAGTCTCTGGGTCTATGTGTTAGTCTATGGGTCTATGTGTTAGTCTCTGGGTCTGTGTGTGTTTCTGGGTATGTGTTAGTCTCTGGGTCTATGGGTTAGTCTATGGGTCTATGTGTTGGTCTATGGGTCTGTGTTAGTCTCTGTGTATGTGTGTTAGTCTCTGGGTCTATGTGTTATTCCCTGGGTCTGTGTGTCTCTGGGTATGTGTGTTAGTCTGTGGGTCTTTGTGTTAGTCTATGAGTCTGTGTGTTAGGCTATGGGTCTATGTGTTAGTATCGGTCTGTGTGTTAGTCTATGGGTCTGTGTTAGTCTATGGGTCTTTGTTAGTCTATGGGTCTGTGTTAGTCTATGGGTGAGTCTATGGATCTGTGTTAGTCTCTGGGTCTATGTGTTAGTGTATGGGTCTCTGTGTGTCTCTGGGTATGTGTGTTAGTCTCTGGGTCTATGTGTTAGTCTTAGACTTTGGGTCGCTATGCGAGCCTGCGGATCTGAGTCTGTGGGTCTATGTGCCAGTCAAGAAATCTGTGCGAGTTTGTGGGTCTCTGTGCGAGTCTACAAATCTCTGGGTGAGTTTAGAAATCTTTACGTGAGCCTATGGGTCTCTTGAGTCTATAAATCTCTGTATTCGTCTCTGGCTCCGAGTATATGGCTCAGTGCGAGTCTGTGGGTCTGTGTTAGTCTCTGGGTCTATGTGTTAGTCTCTTGTTCTATGTGTTAGTTTCTGGGTCTGTGTTAGTCGCTGGGTCTCTGTGTGAGTCTATGGATCTGTGTTAGTCTCTGGGTCTATGTGTTAGTCTATGGGTCTCTGTGTGAGTCTATGGGTCTCTGTGTGAGTCTATGGGTCTCTGTGCGAGTCTATGGGTCTCTGTGTTAGTCTATGGCTCTGTGTTAGTCTCTGGGTCTGTGTGTTAGTCTCTGGGTCTATGTCTTAGTCTATGGGTCTATGTGTAAGTCTATGGGTCTGTGTTAGACTCTGGGTGAGTCTATGGATCTGTGTTAGTCTCTGGGTCTACGTGTTAGTCTCTGGGTCTATATGTTAGTCTCTGGGTATGTGTGTTAGTCTCTGGGTCTATGTGTTAATCTATGGGTCTGTGTTAGTCTCTCGGTGAGTCTATAGATCTTTGTTAGTCTCTGGGTCTGTGTTAGTCTCTGGGTCTATGTGTTAGTCTATGGGTCTATGTGTTAGTCTATGGGTCTCTGTGTGAGTCTATGGGTCTGTGTTAGTCTATGGCTCTCTGTGTGAGTCTATTGGTCTCTGTGTGAGTCTATGGGTCTTTGTGTTAGTCTCTGGGTTTATTTGTGAGTCTCCGGGTCTATGTGTTAGTCTATGGGTCTGTGTTAGTCTCTGGGCATGTGTGTTAGTCTCTGGGTCTCTGTGTGAGTCTATGGATCTGTGTTAGTCTCTAGGTCTATGTGCTAGTCTCTGGGTCTATGTGTTATTCTATGGGTCCATGTGTTAGTCTATGGGTCTGTGTGTTAGTCTCTGGGTCTGTGTGTTAGTCTATGGGGCTGTGTTAGTCTCTGGGTCTATGTGTTAGTCTCTTGTTCTATGTGTTAGTCTCTGGGTCTATGTGTTAGTCTCTGGGTCTATGTGTTAGTCTATGGGTCTCTGTGTGAGTCTATGGGTCTGTGTTAGTCTATGGCGCTCTGTGTGAGTCTATTGGTCTCTGTGTGAGTCTATGGGTCTTTGTGTTAGTCTCTGGGTTTATTTGTGAGTCTATGGGTCTCTGTGTTAGTCTATGGGTCTGTGTTAGTCTCTGGGCATGTGTGTTAGTCTCTGGGTCTCTGTGTGAGTCTATGGATCTGTGTTAGTCTCTAGGTCTATGTGTTAGTCTCTCGGTCTATGTGTTAGTCTCTGGGTCTATGTGTTATTCTATGGGTCTATGTGTTAGTCTCTGGGTCTATGTGTTATTCTATGGGTCGATGTGTTAGTCTATGGGTCTGTGTTAGTCTCTGGCTCTATGTGTGAGTCTATGGATCTGTGTTAGTCTCTGGGTCTATGTGTTAGTCTCTTGTTCTATGTGTTAGTCTCCGGGTCTATGTGTTAGTCTCTGGGTCTATGTGTTAGTCTATGGGTCTCTGTGTGAGTCTATGGGTCTGTGTTAGTCTATGGCTCTCTGTGTGAGTCTATTGGTCTCTGTGTGAGTCTATGGGTCTTTGTGTTAGTCTCTGGGTTTATTTGTGAGTCTATGGGTCTCTGTGTTAGTCTATGGGTCTGTGTTAGTCTATGGGTCTATGTGTTAGTCTCCGGGTCTATGTGTTAGCCTATGGGTCTGTGTTAGTCTCTGGGCATGTGTGTTAGTCTCTGGGTCTCTGTGTGAGTCTATGGATCTGTGTTAGTCTCTAGGTCTATGTGTTAGTCTCTGGGTCTATGTGTTAGTCTCTGGGTCTATGTGTTATTCTATGGGTCTATGTGTTAGTCTATGGGTCTGTGTGTTAGTCTCTGGGTCTGTGTGTTAGTCTCTGGGTCTGTGTGTTAGTCTCTGGGTCTATGTGTGAGTCTATGGATCTGTGTTAGTCTCTGGGTCTATGTGTTATTCTCTGGGTCTATGTGTTAGTCTCTGGGTCTATGTGTTAGTATGGGTCTATGTGTTAGTCTCTGGGTCTGTGTGTTAGTCTCTGGGTCTATGTCTTAGTCTATGGGTCTATGTGTAAGTCTATGGGTCTGTGTTAGACTCTGGGTGAGTCTATGGATCTGTGTTAGTCTCTGGGTCTATGTGTTAGTCTCTGGGTCTATATGTTAGTCTCTGGGTATGTGTGTTAGTCTCTGGGTCTATGTGTTAATCTATGGGTCTGTGTTAGTCTCTCGGTGAGTCTATAGATCTGTGTTAGTCTCTGGGTCTGTGTTAGTCTCTGGGTCTATGTGTTAGTCTATGGGTCTATGTGTTAGTCTATGGGTCTCTGTGTGAGTCTATGGGTCTGTGTTAGTCTATGGCTCTCTGTGTGAGTCTATTGGTCTCTGTGTGAGTCTATGGGTCTTTGTGTTAGTCTCTGGGTTTATTTGTGAGTCTCCGGGTCTATGTGTTAGTCTATGGGTCTGTGTTAGTCTCTGGGCATGTGTGTTAGTCTCTGGGTCTCTGTGTGAGTCTATGGATCTGTGTTAGTCTCTAGGTCTATGTGTTAGTCTCTGGGTCTATGTGTTAGTCTCTGGGTCTATGTGTTATTCTATGGGTCCATGTGTTAGTCTATGGGTCTGTGTGTTAGTCTCTGGGTCTGTGTGTTAGTCTATGGGTCTGTGTTAGTCTCTGGGTCTATGTGTTAGTCTCTTGTTCTATGTGTTAGTCTCTGTGTCTATGTGTTAGTCTCTGGGTCTATGTGTTAGTCTATGGGTCTCTGTGTGAGTCTATGGGTCTGTGTTAGTCTATGGCTCTCTGTGTGAGTCTATTGGTCTCTGTGTGAGTCTATGGGTCTTTGTGTTAGTCTCTGGGTTTATTTGTGAGTCTATGGGTCTCTGTGTTAGTCTATGGGTCTGTGTTAGTCTATGGGTCTATGTGTTAGTCTCCGGGTCTATGTGTTAGTCTATGGGTCTGTGTTAGTCTCTGGGCATGTGTGTTAGTCTCTGGGTCTCTGTGTGCGTCTATGGATCTGTGTTAGTCTCTAGGTCTATGTGTTAGTCTCTGGGTCTATGTGTTAGTCTCTGGATCTATGTGTTATTCTATGGGTCTATGTGTTAGTCTCTGGGTCTATGTGTTATTCTATGGGTCGATGTGTTAGTCTATGGGTCTGTGTGTTAGTCTCTGGGTCTACGTGTTAGTCTATGGGTCTGTGTTAGTCTCTGGGTCTATGTGTGAGTCTATGGATCTGTGTTAGTCTCTGGGTCTATGTGTTAGTCTCTTGTTCTATGTGTTAGTCTCTGGGTCTATGTGTTAGTCTCTGGGTCTATGTGTTAGTCTATGGGTCTCTGTGTGAGTCTATGGGTCTGTGTTAGTCTATGGCTCTCTGTGTGAGTCTATTGGTCTCTGTGTGAGTCTATGGGTCTTTGTGTTAGTCTCTGGGTTTATTTGTGAGTCTATGGGTCTCTGTGTTAGTCTATGGGTCTGTGTTAGTCTATGGGTCTATGTGTTAGTCTCCGGGTCTATGTGTTAGCCTATGGGTCTGTGTTAGTCTCTGGGCATGTGTGTTAGTCTCTGGGTCTCTGTGTGAGTCTATGGATCTGTGTTAGTCTCTAGGTCTATGTGTTAGTCTCTGGGTCTATGTGTTAGTCTCTGGGTCTATGTGTTATTCTATGGGTCTATGTGTTAGTCTATGGGTCTGTGTGTTAGTCTCTGGGTCTGTGTGTTAGTCTCTGGGTCTGTCTGTTAGTCTCTGGGTCTATGTGTGAGTCTATGGATCTGTGTTAGTCTCTGGGTCTATGTGTTAGTCTCTGGGTCTATGTGTTAGTCTCTGGGTCTATGTGTTAGTATGGGTCTGTGTGTTAGTCTCTGGGTCTGTGTGTTAGTCTATGGGTCTGTGTTAGTCTCTGGGTGAGTCTATGGATCTGTGTTAGTCTCTTGTTCTATGTGTTAGTCTCTGGGTCTATGTGTTAGTCTCTGGGTATGTGTGTTAGTCTCTGGGTCTATGTATTAGTCTATGGGTCTGTGTTAGTCTCTGGGTATGTGTGTTAGTCTCTGGGTCTCTGTGTGATTCTATGGATCTATGTTAGTCTCTGGGTCTATGTGTTAGTCTCTGGGTCTATGTGTTAGTCTATGGGTTTATGTGTTAGTCTCTGGGTCTGTGTGTGTCTCTGGGTATGTGTGTTAGTCTCTGGGTCTATGTGTTAGTCTATGGGTCTGTGTGTTAGTCTATGGGTCTGTGTGTTAGTCTCTGGGTCTGTGTGTTAGTCTATGGGTCTATGTGTTAGTCTATGGGTCTGTGTTAGTCTCTGGGTATGTGTGTTAGTCTCTGGGTCTATGTGTTAGTCTCTGGGTCTGTGTGTGTCTCTGGGTATGTGTGTTAGTCTCTGGGTCTATGTGTTAGTCTATGGGTCTGTGTGTTAGGCTATGGGTCTGTGTGTTAGGCTATGGGTCTATGTGTTAGTATCGGTCTGTGTGTTAGTCTATGGGTCTGTGTTAGTCTATTGGTCTATGTGTTAGTCTCCGGGTCTATGTGTTAGTCTATGGGTCTGTGTTAGTCTCTGGGCATGTGTGTTAGTCTCTGGGTCTCTGTGTGAGTCTATGGATCTGTGTTAGTCTCTAGGTCTATGTGTTAGTCTCTGGGTCTATGTGTTAGTCTCTGGGTCTAT
Source organism: Petromyzon marinus (assembly GCF_048934315.1). NCBI lineage: Eukaryota > Metazoa > Chordata > Hyperoartia > Petromyzontiformes > Petromyzontidae > Petromyzon > Petromyzon marinus. The sequence continues at coordinate 10,995,188 of NC_133740.1, read as the reverse complement.
GTGTTATTCTAAGGGTCTATGTGTTAGTCTATGGGTCTGTGTGTTAGTCTCTGGGTCTGTGTGTTAGTCTCTGGGTCTGTCTGTTAGTCTCTGGGTCTACGTGTTAGTCTATGGGTCTGTGTTAGTCTCTGGGTCTATGTGTTAGTCTCTGGGTCTGTGTTAGTCTCTGGGTGAGTCTATGGATCTGTGTTAGCCTCTGGGTCTATGTGTTAGTCTCTTGGTCTATGTGTTAGTCTCTGGGTCTATGTGTTAGTCTCTGGGTCTATGTGTTAGTCTATGGGTCTGTGTGACTCTGCGGGTCTATGTGTTAGTCTATGGGTCTATGTGTTAGTTTCTGGGTCTGTGTTAGTCTTTGGGTCTCTGTGTGAGTCTATGGATCTGTGTTAGTCTCTGGGTCTATGTGTTACTCTCTGGGTCTATGTGTTAGTCTATGGATCTGTGTTAGTCTCTGGGTCTAATGTGTTATTCTCTGGGTCTACGTGTGAGTCTATGGGTCTCTGTGTGAGTCTATGGGTCTGTGTGAGTCTATGGGTCTCTGTGTGAGTCTATGGGTCTCTGTGTGAGTCTATGGGTCTCTGTGTGAGTCTATGGGTCTCTGTGTGAGTCTATGGGTCTCTGTGTTAGTCTATGGGTCTGTGTTAGTCTATGGGTCTATGTGTGAGTCTCTGGGTCTATGTGTTAGTCTTTGGGTCTATGTGTTAGTCTATGGGTCTGTGTTAGTCTCTGGGTATGTGTGTTAGTCTCTGGGTCTCTGTGTGAGTCTATGGGTCTCTGTGTGAGTCTATGGGGCTCTGTGTTAGTCTATGGGTCTGTGTTAGTCTATGGGTCTATATGTTAGTCTCTGGGTCTATGTGTTAGTCTTTGGGTCTGTGTGTTAGTCTCTGGGTATGTGTGTTAGTCTCTGGGTCAATGTGTTCGTCTCTGGGTCTATGTGTTAGTCTCTGGGTCTGTGTTAGTCTCTGGGTCTGCGTTAGTCTCTGGGTCTATGTGTTAGTCTCTGGGTCTGTGTGTTAGTCTCTGGGTCTATGTGTTACTCTCTGGGTCTATGTGTTAGTCTCTGGGTCTGTGTTAGTCTCTGGGTCTGTGTTAGTCTCTGGGTCTATGTGTTAGTCTCTGGGTCTGTGTGTTAGTCTCTGGGTCTGTGTTTTCGTCTCTGGGTTTGTGTTAGTCAATGGGTCTATGTGTTAGTCTCTGGGTCTGTGTGTGAGTCTATCGATCTGTGTTTGTCTCTGGGTCTATGTGATATTCTCTGGGTCTATGTGTTAATCTCTGGGTCTATGTGTTACTCTATGGGTCTGTGCTAGTCTCTGGTTCTATGTGTTAGTCTCTGGGTCTATGTGTTAGTCTCAGGGTATGTGTTAGTCTCTGGGTCTGTGTGTTAGTCTCTGGGTCTATGTGTTAGTCTCTGGGTCTATGTGTTAGTCTATGGGTCTATGTGTTAGTCTATGGGTCTTTATTAGTCTCTGGGTCTGTGTTAGTCTCTGGGTATGTGTGTTAGTCTTTGGGTCTATGTGTTAGTCTCTGGAACTGTGTTAGTCTCTGTGTCTATTTGTTAGTCTGTGGGTCTATGTGTTAGTCTCTGGGTCTATGTGTTAGTCTCTGGGTCTGTGTGTTAATCTCTGGGTCTGTGTGTTAGTCTATGGGTCTGTGTGTTAGTCTCTGGGTCTATGTGTGGGTCTGTGTTAGTCTCTGTGTTAGTCTATGGGTCTGTGTTAGTCTATGGGTGAGTCTATGGATCTGTGTTAGTCTCTGGGTCTATGTGTTAGTCTATGGGTCTCTGTGTGTCTCTTGGTATGTGTGTTAGTCTCTGGGTCTATGTGTTAGTCTCTGGGTCTGTGTGTGTCTCTGGGTATGTGTGTTAGTCTCTGGGTCTATGTGTTAGTCTATGGGTCTGTGTGTTAGGCTATGGGTCTATGTGTTAGTATCGGTCTGTGTGTTAGTCTATGGGTCTGTGTGTTAGTCTCTGGGTCTATGTGTTAGTCTATGGGTCTATGTGTTAGTCTCTGGGTCTGTGTGTGTTTCTGGGTATGTGTTAGTCTCTGGGTCTATGGGTTAGTCTATGGGTCTATGTGTTGGTCTATGGGTCTGTGTTAGTCTCTGTGTATGTGTGTTAGTCTCTGGGTCTATGTGTTATTCTCTGGGTCTGTGTGTCTCTGGGTATGTGTGTTAGTCTGTGGGTCTTTGTGTTAGTCTATGAGTCTGTGTGTTAGGCTATGGGTCTATGTGTTAGTATCGGTCTGTGTGTTAGTCTATGGGTCTGTGTTAGTCTATGGGTCTTTGTTAGTCTATGGGTCTGTGTTAGTCTATGGGTGAGTCTATGGATCTGTGTTAGTCTCTGGGTCTATGTGTTAGTGTATGGGTCTCTGTGTGTCTCTGGGTATGTGTGTTAGTCTCTGGGTCTATGTGTTAGTCTTAGTCTTTGGGTCGCTATGCGAGCCTGCGGATCTGAGTCTGTGGGTCTATGTGCCAGTCAAGAAATCTGTGCGAGTTTGTGGGTCTCTGTGCGAGTCTACAAATCTCTGGGTGAGTTTAGAAATCTTTACGTGAGCCTATGGGTCTCTTGAGTCTATAAATCTCTGTATTCGTCTCTGGCTCCGAGTATATGGCTCAGTGCGAGTCTGTGGGTCTGTGTTAGTCTCTGGGTCTATGTGTTAGTCTCTTGTTCTATGTGTTAGTTTCTGGGTCTGTGTTAGTCGCTGGGTCTCTGTGTGAGTCTATGGATCTGTGTTAGTCTCTGGGTCTATGTGTTAGTCTATGGGTCTCTGTGTGAGTCTATGGGTCTCTGTGTGAGTCTATGGGTCTCTGTGCGAGTCTATGGGTCTCTGTGTTAGTCTATGGCTCTGTGTTAGTCTCTGGGTCTGTGTGTTAGTCTCTGGGTCTATGTCTTAGTCTATGGGTCTATGTGTAAGTCTATGGGTCTGTGTTAGACTCTGGGTGAGTCTATGGATCTGTGTTAGTCTCTGGGTCTACGTGTTAGTCTCTGGGTCTATATGTTAGTCTCTGGGTATGTGTGTTAGTCTCTGGGTCTATGTGTTAATCTATGGGTCTGTGTTAGTCTCTCGGTGAGTCTATAGATCTGTGTTAGTCTCTGGGTCTGTGTTAGTCTCTGGGTCTATGTGTTAGTCTATGGGTCTATGTGTTAGTCTATGGGTCTCTGTGTGAGTCTATGGGTCTGTGTTAGTCTATGGCTCTCTGTGTGAGTCTATTGGTCTCTGTGTGAGTCTATGGGTCTTTGTGTTAGTCTCTGGGTTTATTTGTGAGTCTCCGGGTCTATGTGTTAGTCTATGGGTCTGTGTTAGTCTCTGGGCATGTGTGTTAGTCTCTGGGTCTCTGTGTGAGTCTATGGATCTGTGTTAGTCTCTAGGTCTATGTGTTAGTCTCTGGGTCTATGTGTTATTCTATGGGTCCATGTGTTAGTCTATGGGTCTGTGTGTTAGTCTCTGGGTCTGTGTGTTAGTCTATGGGGCTGTGTTAGTCTCTGGGTCTATGTGTTAGTCTCTTGTTCTATGTGTTAGTCTCTGGGTCTATGTGTTAGTCTCTGGGTCTATGTGTTAGTCTATGGGTCTCTGTGTGAGTCTATGGGTCTGTGTTAGTCTATGGCTCTCTGTGTGAGTCTATTGGTCTCTGTGTGAGTCTATGGGTCTTTGTGTTAGTCTCTGGGTTTATTTGTGAGTCTATGGGTCTCTGTGTTAGTCTATGGGTCTGTGTTAGTCTATGGGTCTATGTGTTAGTCTCCGGGTCTATGTGTTAGTCTATGGGTCTGTGTTAGTCTCTGGGCATGTGTGTTAGTCTCTGGGTCTCTGTGTGAGTCTATGGATCTGTGTTAGTCTCTAGGTCTATGTGTTAGTCTCTGGGTCTATGTGTTAGTCTCTGGGTCTATGTGTTATTCTATGGGTCTATGTGTTAGTCTCTGGGTCTATGTGTTATTCTATGGGTCGATGTGTTAGTCTATGGGTCTGTGTGTTAGTCTCTGGGTCTACGTGTTAGTCTATGGGTCTGTGTTAGTCTCTGGGTCTATGTGTGAGTCTATGGATCTGTGTTAGTCTCTGGGTCTATGTGTTAGTCTCTTGTTCTATGTGTTAGTCTCTGGGTCTATGTGTTAGTCTCTGGGTCTATGTGTTAGTCTATGGGTCTCTGTGTGAGTCTATGGGTCTGTGTTAGTCTATGGCTCTCTGTGTGAGTCTATTGGTCTCTGTGTGAGTCTATGGGTCTTTGTGTTAGTCTCTGGGTTTATTTGTGAGTCTATGGGTCTCTGTGTTAGTCTATGGGTCTGTGTTAGTCTATGGGTCTATGTGTTAGTCTCCGGGTCTATGTGTTAGCCTATGGGTCTGTGTTAGTCTCTGGGCATGTGTGTTAGTCTCTGGGTCTCTGTGTGAGTCTATGGATCTGTGTTAGTCTCTAGGTCTATGTGTTAGTCTCTGGGTCTATGTGTTAGTCTCTGGGTCTATGTGTTATTCTATGGGTCTATGTGTTAGTCTATGGGTCTGTGTGTTAGTCTCTGGGTCTGTGTGTTAGTCTCTGGGTCTGTGTGTTAGTCTCTGGGTCTATGTGTGAGTCTATGGATCTGTGTTAGTCTCTGGGTCTATGTGTTAGTCTCTGGGTCTATGTGTTAGTCTCTGGGTCTATGTGTTAGTATGGGTCTATGTGTTAGTCTCTGGGCCTGTGTGTTAGTCTCTGGGTCTATGTCTTAGTCTATGGGTCTATGTGTAAGTCTATGGGTCTGTGTTAGACTCTGGGTGAGTCTATGGATCTGTGTTAGTCTCTGGGTCTATGTGTTAGTCTCTGGGTCTATATGTTAGTCTCTGGGTATGTGTGTTAGTCTCTGGGTCTATGTGTTAATCTATGGGTCTGTGTTAGTCTCTCGGTGAGTCTATAGATCTGTGTTAGTCTCTGGGTCTGTGTTAGTCTCTGGGTCTATGTGTTAGTCTATGGGTCTATGTGTTAGTCTATGGGTCTCTGTGTGAGTCTATGGGTCTGTGTTAGTCTATGGCTCTCTGTGTGAGTCTATTGGTCTCTGTGTGAGTCTATGGGTCTTTGTGTTAGTCTCTGGGTTTATTTGTGAGTCTCCGGGTCTATGTGTTAGTCTATGGGTCTGTGTTAGTCTCTGGGCATGTGTGTTAGTCTCTGGGTCTCTGTGTGAGTCTATGGATCTGTGTTAGTCTCTAGGTCTATGTGTTAGTCTCTGGGTCTATGTGTTAGTCTCTGGGTCTATGTGTTATTCTATGGGTCCATGTGTTAGTCTATGGGTCTGTGTGTTAGTCTCTGGGTCTGTGTGTTAGTCTATGGGTCTGTGTTAGTCTCTGGGTCTATGTGTTAGTCTCTTGTTCTATGTGTTAGTCTCTGGGTCTATGTGTTAGTCTCTGGGTCTATGTGTTAGTCTATGGGTCTGTGTGACTCTGCGGGTCTATGTGTTAGTCTATGGGTCTATGTGTTAGTTTCTGGGTCTGTGTTAGTCTTTGGGTCTCTGTGTGAGTCTATGGATCTGTGTTAGTCTCTGGGTCTATGTGTTACTCTCTGGGTCTATGTGTTAGTCTATGGATCTGTGTTAGTCTCTGGGTCTAATGTGTTATTCTCTGGGTCTACGTGTGAGTCTATGGGTCTCTGTGTGAGTCTATGGGTCTGTGTGAGTCTATGGGTCTCTGTGTGAGTCTATGGGTCTCTGTGTGAGTCTATGGGTCTCTGTGTTAGTCTATGGGTCTGTGTTAGTCTATGGGTCTATGTGTGAGTCTCTGGGTCTATGTGTTAGTCTTTGGGTCTATGTGTTAGTCTATGGGTCTGTGTTAGTCTCTGGGTATGTGTGTTAGTCTCTGGGTCTCTGTGTGAGTCTATGGGTCTCTGTGTGAGTCTATGGGGCTCTGTGTTAGTCTATGGGTCTGTGTTAGTCTATGGGTCTATATGTTAGTCTCTGGGTCTATGTGTTAGTCTTTGGGTCTGTGTGTTAGTCTCTGGGTATGTGTGTTAGTCTCTGGGTCAATGTGTTCGTCTCTGGGTCTATGTGTTAGTCTCTGGGTCTGTGTTAGTCTCTGGGTCTGCGTTAGTCTCTGGGTCTATGTGTTAGTCTCTGGGTCTGTGTGTTAGTCTCTGGGTCTATGTGTTACTCTCTGGGTCTATGTGTTAGTCTCTGGGTCTGTGTTAGTCTCTGGGTCTGTGTTAGTCTCTGGGTCTATGTGTTAGTCTCTGGGTCTGTGTGTTAGTCTCTGGGTCTGTGTTTTCGTCTCTGGGTTTGTGTTAGTCAATGGGTCTATGTGTTAGTCTCTGGGTCTGTGTGTGAGTCTATCGATCTGTGTTTGTCTCTGGGTCTATGTGATATTCTCTGGGTCTATGTGTTAATCTCTGGGTCTATGTGTTACTCTATGGGTCTGTGCTAGTCTCTGGTTCTATGTGTTAGTCTCTGGGTCTATGTGTTAGTCTCAGGGTATGTGTTAGTCTCTGGGTCTGTGTGTTAGTCTCTGGGTCTATGTGTTAGTCTCTGGGTCTATGTGTTAGTCTATGGGTCTATGTGTTAGTCTATGGGTCTTTATTAGTCTCTGGGTCTGTGTTAGTCTCTGGGTATGTGTGTTAGTCTTTGGGTCTATGTGTTAGTCTCTGGAACTGTGTTAGTCTCTGGGTCTATTTGTTAGTCTGTGGGTCTATGTGTTAGTCTCTGGGTCTATGTGTTAGTCTCTGGGTCTGTGTGTTAATCTCTGGGTCTGTGTGTTAGTCTATGGGTCTGTGTGTTAGTCTCTGGGTCTATGTGTGGGTCTGTGTTAGTCTCTGTGTTAGTCTATGGGTCTGTGTTAGTCTATGGGTGAGTCTATGGATCTGTGTTAGTCTCTGTGTATGTGTGTTAGTCTCTGGGTCTATGTGTTATTCTCTGGGTCTGTGTGTCTCTGGGTATGTGTGTTAGTCTGTGGGTCTTTGTGTTAGTCTATGAGTCTGTGTGTTAGGCTATGGGTCTATGTGTTAGTATCGGTCTGTGTGTTAGTCTATGGGTCTGTGTTAGTCTATGGGTCTTTGTTAGTCTATGGGTCTGTGTTAGTCTATGGGTGAGTCTATGGATCTGTGTTAGTCTCTGGGTCTATGTGTTAGTGTATGGGTCTCTGTGTGTCTCTGGGTATGTGTGTTAGTCTCTGGGTCTATGTGTTAGTCTTAGTCTTTGGGTCGCTATGCGAGCCTGCGGATCTGAGTCTGTGGGTCTATGTGCCAGTCAAGAAATCTGTGCGAGTTTGTGGGTCTCTGTGCGAGTCTACAAATCTCTGGGTGAGTTTAGAAATCTTTACGTGAGCCTATGGGTCTCTTGAGTCTATAAATCTCTGTATTCGTCTCTGGCTCCGAGTATATGGCTCAGTGCGAGTCTGTGGGTCTGTGTTAGTCTCTGGGTCTATGTGTTAGTCTCTTGTTCTATGTGTTAGTTTCTGGGTCTGTGTTAGTCGCTGGGTCTCTGTGTGAGTCTATGGATCTGTGTTAGTCTCTGGGTCTATGTGTTAGTCTATGGGTCTCTGTGTGAGTCTATGGGTCTCTGTGTGAGTCTATGGGTCTCTGTGCGAGTCTATGGGTCTCTGTGTTAGTCTATGGCTCTGTGTTAGTCTCTGGGTCTGTGTGTTAGTCTCTGGGTCTATGTCTTAGTCTATGGGTCTATGTGTAAGTCTATGGGTCTGTGTTAGACTCTGGGTGAGTCTATGGATCTGTGTTAGTCTCTGGGTCTACGTGTTAGTCTCTGGGTCTATATGTTAGTCTCTGGGTATGTGTGTTAGTCTCTGGGTCTATGTGTTAATCTATGGGTCTGTGTTAGTCTCTCGGTGAGTCTATAGATCTGTGTTAGTCTCTGGGTCTGTGTTAGTCTCTGGGTCTATGTGTTAGTCTATGGGTCTATGTGTTAGTCTATGGGTCTCTGTGTGAGTCTATGGGTCTGTGTTAGTCTATGGCTCTCTGTGTGAGTCTATTGGTCTCTGTGTGAGTCTATGGGTCTTTGTGTTAGTCTCTGGGTTTATTTGTGAGTCTCCGGGTCTATGTGTTAGTCTATGGGTCTGTGTTAGTCTCTGGGCATGTGTGTTAGTCTCTGGGTCTCTGTGTGAGTCTATGGATCTGTGTTAGTCTCTAGGTCTATGTGTTAGTCTCTGGGTCTATGTGTTATTCTATGGGTCCATGTGTTAGTCTATGGGTCTGTGTGTTAGTCTCTGGGTCTGTGTGTTAGTCTATGGGGCTGTGTTAGTCTCTGGGTCTATGTGTTAGTCTCTTGTTCTATGTGTTAGTCTCTGGGTCTATGTGTTAGTCTCTGGGTCTATGTGTTAGTCTATGGGTCTCTGTGTGAGTCTATGGGTCTGTGTTAGTCTATGGCTCTCTGTGTGAGTCTATTGGTCTCTGTGTGAGTCTATGGGTCTTTGTGTTAGTCTCTGGGTTTATTTGTGAGTCTATGGGTCTCTGTGTTAGTCTATGGGTCTGTGTTAGTCTATGGGTCTATGTGTTAGTCTCCGGGTCTATGTGTTAGTCTATGGGTCTGTGTTAGTCTCTGGGCATGTGTGTTAGTCTCTGGGTCTCTGTGTGAGTCTATGGATCTGTGTTAGTCTCTAGGTCTATGTGTTAGTCTCTGGGTCTATGTGTTAGTCTCTGGGTCTATGTGTTATTCTATGGGTCTATGTGTTAGTCTCTGGGTCTATGTGTTATTCTATGGGTCGATGTGTTAGTCTATGGGTCTGTGTGTTAGTCTCTGGGTCTACGTGTTAGTCTATGGGTCTGTGTTAGTCTCTGGGTCTATGTGTGAGTCTATGGATCTGTGTTAGTCTCTGGGTCTATGTGTTAGTCTCTTGTTCTATGTGTTAGTCTCTGGGTCTATGTGTTAGTCTCTGGGTCTATGTGTTAGTCTATGGGTCTCTGTGTGAGTCTATGGGTCTGTGTTAGTCTATGGCTCTCTGTGTGAGTCTATTGGTCTCTGTGTGAGTCTATGGGTCTTTGTGTTAGTCTCTGGGTTTATTTGTGAGTCTATGGGTCTCTGTGTTAGTCTATGGGTCTGTGTTAGTCTATGGGTCTATGTGTTAGTCTCCGGGTCTATGTGTTAGCCTATGGGTCTGTGTTAGTCTCTGGGCATGTGTGTTAGTCTCTGGGTCTCTGTGTGAGTCTATGGATCTGTGTTAGTCTCTAGGTCTATGTGTTAGTCTCTGGGTCTATGTGTTAGTCTCTGGGTCTATGTGTTATTCTATGGGTCTATGTGTTAGTCTATGGGTCTGTGTGTTAGTCTCTGGGTCTGTGTGTTAGTCTCTGGGTCTGTGTGTTAGTCTCTGGGTCTATGTGTGAGTCTATGGATCTGTGTTAGTCTCTGGGTCTATGTGTTAGTCTCTGGGTCTATGTGTTAGTCTCTGGGTCTATGTGTTAGTATGGGTCTATGTGTTAGTCTCTGGGCCTGTGTGTTAGTCTCTGGGTCTATGTCTTAGTCTATGGGTCTATGTGTAAGTCTATGGGTCTGTGTTAGACTCTGGGTGAGTCTATGGATCTGTGTTAGTCTCTGGGTCTATGTGTTAGTCTCTGGGTCTATATGTTAGTCTCTGGGTATGTGTGTTAGTCTCTGGGTCTATGTGTTAATCTATGGGTCTGTGTTAGTCTCTCGGTGAGTCTATAGATCTGTGTTAGTCTCTGGGTCTGTGTTAGTCTCTGGGTCTATGTGTTAGTCTATGGGTCTATGTGTTAGTCTATGGGTCTCTGTGTGAGTCTATGGGTCTGTGTTAGTCTATGGCTCTCTGTGTGAGTCTATTGGTCTCTGTGTGAGTCTATGGGTCTTTGTGTTAGTCTCTGGGTTTATTTGTGAGTCTCCGGGTCTATGTGTTAGTCTATGGGTCTGTGTTAGTCTCTGGGCATGTGTGTTAGTCTCTGGGTCTCTGTGTGAGTCTATGGATCTGTGTTAGTCTCTAGGTCTATGTGTTAGTCTCTGGGTCTATGTGTTAGTCTCTGGGTCTATGTGTTATTCTATGGGTCCATGTGTTAGTCTATGGGTCTGTGTGTTAGTCTCTGGGTCTGTGTGTTAGTCTATGGGTCTGTGTTAGTCTCTGGGTCTATGTGTTAGTCTCTTGTTCTATGTGTTAGTCTCTGGGTCTATGTGTTAGTCTCTGGGTCTATGTGTTAGTCTATGGGTCTGTGTGACTCTGCGGGTCTATGTGTTAGTCTATGGGTCTATGTGTTAGTTTCTGGGTCTGTGTTAGTCTTTGGGTCTCTGTGTGAGTCTATGGATCTGTGTTAGTCTCTGGGTCTATGTGTTACTCTCTGGGTCTATGTGTTAGTCTATGGATCTGTGTTAGTCTCTGGGTCTAATGTGTTATTCTCTGGGTCTACGTGTGAGTCTATGGGTCTCTGTGTGAGTCTATGGGTCTGTGTGAGTCTATGGGTCTCTGTGTGAGTCTATGGGTCTCTGTGTGAGTCTATGGGTCTCTGTGTGAGTCTATGGGTCTCTGTGTGAGTCTATGGGTCTCTGTGTTAGTCTATGGGTCTGTGTTAGTCTATGGGTCTATGTGTGAGTCTCTGGGTCTATGTGTTAGTCTTTGGGTCTATGTGTTAGTCTATGGGTCTGTGTTAGTCTCTGGGTATGTGTGTTAGTCTCTGGGTCTCTGTGTGAGTCTATGGGTCTCTGTGTGAGTCTATGGGGCTCTGTGTTAGTCTATGGGTCTGTGTTAGTCTATGGGTCTATATGTTAGTCTCTGGGTCTATGTGTTAGTCTTTGGGTCTGTGTGTTAGTCTCTGGGTATGTGTGTTAGTCTCTGGGTCAATGTGTTCGTCTCTGGGTCTATGTGTTAGTCTCTGGGTCTGTGTTAGTCTCTGGGTCTGCGTTAGTCTCTGGGTCTATGTGTTAGTCTCTGGGTCTGTGTGTTAGTCTCTGGGTCTATGTGTTACTCTCTGGGTCTATGTGTTAGTCTCTGGGTCTGTGTTAGTCTCTGGGTCTGTGTTAGTCTCTGGGTCTATGTGTTAGTCTCTGGGTCTGTGTGTTAGTCTCTGGGTCTGTGTTTTCGTCTATGGGTTTGTGTTAGTCAATGGGTCTATGTGTTAGTCTCTGGGTCTGTGTGTGAGTCTATCGATCTGTGTTTGTCTCTGGGTCTATGTGATATTCTCTGGGTCTATGTGTTAATCTCTGGGTCTATGTGTTACTCTATGGGTCTGTGCTAGTCTCTGGTTCTATGTGTTAGTCTCTGGGTCTATGTGTTAGTCTCAGGGTATGTGTTAGTCTCTGGGTCTGTGTGTTAGTCTCTGGGTCTATGTGTTAGTCTCTGGGTCTATGTGTTAGTCTATGGGTCTATGTGTTAGTCTATGGGTCTTTATTAGTCTCTGGGTCTGTGTTAGTCTCTGGGTATGTGTGTTAGTCTTTGGGTCTATGTGTTAGTCTCTGGAACTGTGTTAGTCTCTGGGTCTATTTGTTAGTCTGTGGGTCTATGTGTTAGTCTCTGGGTCTATGTGTTAGTCTCTGGGTCTGTGTGTTAATCTCTGGGTCTGTGTGTTAGTCTATGGGTCTGTGTGTTAGTCTCTGGGTCTATGTGTGGGTCTGTGTTAGTCTCTGTGTTAGTCTATGGGTCTGTGTTAGTCTATGGGTGAGTCTATGGATCTGTGTTAGTCTCTGGGTCTATGTGTTAGTCTATGGGTCTCTGTGTGTCTCTTGGTATGTGTGTTAGTCTCTGGGTCTATGTGTTAGTCTCTGGGTCTGTGTGTGTCTCTGGGTATGTGTGTTAGTCTCTGGGTCTATGTGTTAGTCTATGGGTCTGTGTGTTAGGCTATGGGTCTATGTGTTAGTATCGGTCTGTGTGTTAGTCTATGGGTCTGTGTGTTAGTCTCTGGGTCTATGTGTTAGTCTATGGGTCTATGTGTTAGTCTCTGGGTCTGTGTGTGTTTCTGGGTATGTGTTAGTCTCTGGGTCTATGGGTTAGTCTATGGGTCTATGTGTTGGTCTATGGGTCTGTGTTAGTCTCTGTGTATGTGTGTTAGTCTCTGGGTCTATGTGTTATTCTCTGGGTCTGTGTGTCTCTGGGTATGTGTGTTAGTCTGTGGGTCTTTGTGTTAGTCTATGAGTCTGTGTGTTAGGCTATGGGTCTATGTGTTAGTATCGGTCTGTGTGTTAGTCTATGGGTCTGTGTTAGTCTATGGGTCTTTGTTAGTCTATGGGTCTGTGTTAGTCTATGGGTGAGTCTATGGATCTGTGTTAGTCTCTGGGTCTATGTGTTAGTGTATGGGTCTCTGTGTGTCTCTGGGTATGTGTGTTAGTCTCTGGGTCTATGTGTTAGTCTTAGTCTTTGGGTCGCTATGCGAGCCTGCGGATCTGAGTCTGTGGGTCTATGTGCCAGTCAAGAAATCTGTGCGAGTTTGTGGGTCTCTGTGCGAGTCTACAAATCTCTGGGTGAGTTTAGAAATCTTTACGTGAGCCTATGGGTCTCTTGAGTCTATAAATCTCTGTATTCGTCTCTGGCTCCGAGTATATGGCTCAGTGCGAGTCTGTGGGTCTGTGTTAGTCTCTGGGTCTATGTGTTAGTCTCTTGTTCTATGTGTTAGTTTCTGGGTCTGTGTTAGTCGCTGGGTCTCTGTGTGAGTCTATGGATCTGTGTTAGTCTCTGGGTCTATGTGTTAGTCTATGGGTCTCTGTGTGAGTCTATGGGTCTCTGTGTGAGTCTATGGGTCTCTGTGCGAGTCTATGGGTCTCTGTGTTAGTCTATGGCTCTGTGTTAGTCTCTGGGTCTGTGTGTTAGTCTCTGGGTCTATGTCTTAGTCTATGGGTCTATGTGTAAGTCTATGGGTCTGTGTTAGACTCTGGGTGAGTCTATGGATCTGTGTTAGTCTCTGGGTCTACGTGTTAGTCTCTGGGTCTATATGTTAGTCTCTGGGTATGTGTGTTAGTCTCTGGGTCTATGTGTTAATCTATGGGTCTGTGTTAGTCTCTCGGTGAGTCTATAGATCTGTGTTAGTCTCTGGGTCTGTGTTAGTCTCTGGGTCTATGTGTTAGTCTATGGGTCTATGTGTTAGTCTATGGGTCTCTGTGTGAGTCTATGGGTCTGTGTTAGTCTATGGCTCTCTGTGTGAGTCTATTGGTCTCTGTGTGAGTCTATGGGTCTTTGTGTTAGTCTCTGGGTTTATTTGTGAGTCTCCGGGTCTATGTGTTAGTCTATGGGTCTGTGTTAGTCTCTGGGCATGTGTGTTAGTCTCTGGGTCTCTGTGTGAGTCTATGGATCTGTGTTAGTCTCTAGGTCTATGTGTTAGTCTCTGGGTCTATGTGTTATTCTATGGGTCCATGTGTTAGTCTATGGGTCTGTGTGTTAGTCTCTGGGTCTGTGTGTTAGTCTATGGGGCTGTGTTAGTCTCTGGGTCTATGTGTTAGTCTCTTGTTCTATGTGTTAGTCTCTGGGTCTATGTGTTAGTCTCTGGGTCTATGTGTTAGTCTATGGGTCTCTGTGTGAGTCTATGGGTCTGTGTTAGTCTATGGCTCTCTGTGTGAGTCTATTGGTCTCTGTGTGAGTCTATGGGTCTTTGTGTTAGTCTCTGGGTTTATTTGTGAGTCTATGGGTCTCTGTGTTAGTCTATGGGTCTGTGTTAGTCTATGGGTCTATGTGTTAGTCTCCGGGTCTATGTGTTAGTCTATGGGTCTGTGTTAGTCTCTGGGCATGTGTGTTAGTCTCTGGGTCTCTGTGTGAGTCTATGGATCTGTGTTAGTCTCTAGGTCTATGTGTTAGTCTCTGGGTCTATGTGTTAGTCTCTGGGTCTATGTGTTATTCTATGGGTCTATGTGTTAGTCTCTGGGTCTATGTGTTATTCTATGGGTCGATGTGTTAGTCTATGGGTCTGTGTGTTAGTCTCTGGGTCTACGTGTTAGTCTATGGGTCTGTGTTAGTCTCTGGGTCTATGTGTGAGTCTATGGATCTGTGTTAGTCTCTGGGTCTATGTGTTAGTCTCTTGTTCTATGTGTTAGTCTCTGGGTCTATGTGTTAGTCTCTGGGTCTATGTGTTAGTCTATGGGTCTCTGTGTGAGTCTATGGGTCTGTGTTAGTCTATGGCTCTCTGTGTGAGTCTATTGGTCTCTGTGTGAGTCTATGGGTCTTTGTGTTAGTCTCTGGGTTTATTTGTGAGTCTATGGGTCTCTGTGTTAGTCTATGGGTCTGTGTTAGTCTATGGGTCTATGTGTTAGTCTCCGGGTCTATGTGTTAGCCTATGGGTCTGTGTTAGTCTCTGGGCATGTGTGTTAGTCTCTGGGTCTCTGTGTGAGTCTATGGATCTGTGTTAGTCTCTAGGTCTATGTGTTAGTCTCTGGGTCTATGTGTTAGTCTCTGGGTCTATGTGTTATTCTATGGGTCTATGTGTTAGTCTATGGGTCTGTGTGTTAGTCTCTGGGTCTGTGTGTTAGTCTCTGGGTCTGTGTGTTAGTCTCTGGGTCTATGTGTGAGTCTATGGATCTGTGTTAGTCTCTGGGTCTATGTGTTAGTCTCTGGGTCTATGTGTTAGTCTCTGGGTCTATGTGTTAGTATGGGTCTATGTGTTAGTCTCTGGGCCTGTGTGTTAGTCTCTGGGTCTATGTCTTAGTCTATGGGTCTATGTGTAAGTCTATGGGTCTGTGTTAGACTCTGGGTGAGTCTATGGATCTGTGTTAGTCTCTGGGTCTATGTGTTAGTCTCTGGGTCTATATGTTAGTCTCTGGGTATGTGTGTTAGTCTCTGGGTCTATGTGTTAATCTATGGGTCTGTGTTAGTCTCTCGGTGAGTCTATAGATCTGTGTTAGTCTCTGGGTCTGTGTTAGTCTCTGGGTCTATGTGTTAGTCTATGGGTCTATGTGTTAGTCTATGGGTCTCTGTGTGAGTCTATGGGTCTGTGTTAGTCTATGGCTCTCTGTGTGAGTCTATTGGTCTCTGTGTGAGTCTATGGGTCTTTGTGTTAGTCTCTGGGTTTATTTGTGAGTCTCCGGGTCTATGTGTTAGTCTATGGGTCTGTGTTAGTCTCTGGGCATGTGTGTTAGTCTCTGGGTCTCTGTGTGAGTCTATGGATCTGTGTTAGTCTCTAGGTCTATGTGTTAGTCTCTGGGTCTATGTGTTAGTCTCTGGGTCTATGTGTTATTCTATGGGTCCATGTGTTAGTCTATGGGTCTGTGTGTTAGTCTCTGGGTCTGTGTGTTAGTCTATGGGTCTGTGTTAGTCTCTGGGTCTATGTGTTAGTCTCTTGTTCTATGTGTTAGTCTCTGGGTCTATGTGTTAGTCTCTGGGTCTATGTGTTAGTCTATGGGTCTCTGTGTGAGTCTATGGGTCTGTGTTAGTCTATGGCTCTCTGTGTGAGTCTATTGGTCTCTGTGTGAGTCTATGGGTCTTTGTGTTAGTCTCTGGGTTTATTTGTGAGTCTATGGGTCTCTGTGTTAGTCTATGGGTCTGTGTTAGTCTATGGGTCTATGTGTTAGTCTCCGGGTCTATGTGTTAGTCTATGGGTCTGTGTTAGTCTCTGGGCATGTGTGTTAGTCTCTGGGTCTCTGTGTGCGTCTATGGATCTGTGTTAGTCTCTAGGTCTATGTGTTAGTCTCTGGGTCTATGTGTTAGTCTCTGGATCTATGTGTTATTCTATGGGTCTATGTGTTAGTCTCTGGGTCTATGTGTTATTCTATGGGTCGATGTGTTAGTCTATGGGTCTGTGTGTTAGTCTCTGGGTCTACGTGTTAGTCTATGGGTCTGTGTTAGTCTCTGGGTCTATGTGTGAGTCTATGGATCTGTGTTAGTCTCTGGGTCTATGTGTTAGTCTCTTGTTCTATGTGTTAGTCTCTGGGTCTATGTGTTAGTCTCTGGGTCTATGTGTTAGTCTATGGGTCTCTGTGTGAGTCTATGGGTCTGTGTTAGTCTATGGCTCTCTGTGTGAGTCTATTGGTCTCTGTGTGAGTCTATGGGTCTTTGTGTTAGTCTCTGGGTTTATTTGTGAGTCTATGGGACTCTGTGTTAGTCTATGGGTCTGTGTTAGTCTATGGGTCTATGTGTTAGTCTCCAGGTCTATGTGTTAGCCTATGGGTCTGTGTTAGTCTCTGGGCATGTGTGTTAGTCTCTGGGTCTCTGTGTGAGTCTATGGATCTGTGTTAGTCTCTAGGTCTATGTGTTAGTCTCTGGGTCTATGTGTTAGTCTCTGGGTCTATGTGTTATTCTATGGGTCTATGTGTTAGTCTATGGGTCTGTGTGTTAGTCTCTGGGTCTGTGTGTTAGTCTCTGGGTCTGTCTGTTAGTCTCTGGGTCTATGTGTGAGTCTATGGATCTGTGTTAGTCTCTGGGTCTATGTGTTAGTCTCTGGGTCTATGTGTTAGTCTCTGGGTCTATGTGTTATTCTATGGGTCTATGTGTTAGTCTATGGGTCTGTGTGTTAGTCTCTGGGTCTGTGTGTTAGTCTCTGGGTCTGTGTGTTAGTCTCTGGGTCTATGTGTGAGTCTATGGATCTGTGTTAGTCTCTGGGTCTATGTGTTAGTCTCTGGGTCTATGTGTTAGTCTCTGGGTCTATGTGTTAGTATGGGTCTATGTGTTAGTCTCTGGGCCTGTGTGTTAGTCTCTGGGTCTATGTCTTAGTCTATGGGTCTATGTGTAAGTCTATGGGTCTGTGTTAGACTCTGGGTGAGTCTATGGATCTGTGTTAGTCTCTGGGTCTATGTGTTAGTCTCTGGGTCTATATGTTAGTCTCTGGGTATGTGTGTTAGTCTCTGGGTCTATGTGTTAATCTATGGGTCTGTGTTAGTCTCTCGGTGAGTCTATAGATCTGTGTTAGTCTCTGGGTCTGTGTTAGTCTCTGGGTCTATGTGTTAGTCTATGGGTCTATGTGTTAGTCTATGGGTCTCTGTGTGAGTCTATGGGTCTGTGTTAGTCTATGGCTCTCTGTGTGAGTCTATTGGTCTCTGTGTGAGTCTATGGGTCTTTGTGTTAGTCTCTGGGTTTATTTGTGAGTCTCCGGGTCTATGTGTTAGTCTATGGGTCTGTGTTAGTCTCTGGGCATGTGTGTTAGTCTCTGGGTCTCTGTGTGAGTCTATGGATCTGTGTTAGTCTCTAGGTCTATGTGTTAGTCTCTGGGTCTATGTGTTAGTCTCTGGGTCTATGTGTTATTCTATGGGTCCATGTGTTAGTCTATGGGTCTGTGTGTTAGTCTCTGGGTCTGTGTGTTAGTCTATGGGTCTGTGTTAGTCTCTGGGTCTATGTGTTAGTCTCTTGTTCTATGTGTTAGTCTCTGTGTCTATGTGTTAGTCTCTGGGTCTATGTGTTAGTCTATGGGTCTCTGTGTGAGTCTATGGGTCTGTGTTAGTCTATGGCTCTCTGTGTGAGTCTATTGGTCTCTGTGTGAGTCTATGGGTCTTTGTGTTAGTCTCTGGGTTTATTTGTGAGTCTATGGGTCTCTGTGTTAGTCTATGGGTCTGTGTTAGTCTATGGGTCTATGTGTTAGTCTCCGGGTCTATGTGTTAGTCTATGGGTCTGTGTTAGTCTCTGGGCATGTGTGTTAGTCTCTGGGTCTCTGTGTGCGTCTATGGATCTGTGTTAGTCTCTAGGTCTATGTGTTAGTCTCTGGGTCTATGTGTTATTCCTTGGGTCTATGTGTTAGTCTCTGGGTCTATGTGTTATTCTATGGGTCGATGTGTTAGTCTATGGGTCTGTGTGTTAGTCTCTGGGTCTACGTGTTAGTCTATGGGTCTGTGTTAGTCTCTGGGTCTATGTGTGAGTCTATGGATCTGTGTTAGTCTCTGGGTCTATGTGTTAGTCTCTTGTTCTATGTGTTAGTCTCTGGGTCTATGTGTTAGTCTCTGGGTCTATGTGTTAGTCTATGGGTCTCTGTGTGAGTCTATGGGTCTGTGTTAGTCTATGGCTCTCTGTGTGAGTCTATTGGTCTCTGTGTGAGTCTATGGGTCTTTGTGTTAGTCTCTGGGTTTATTTGTGAGTCTATGGGTCTCTGTGTTAGTCTATGGGTCTGTGTTAGTCTATGGGTCTATGTGTTAGTCTCCGGGTCTATGTGTTAGCCTATGGGTCTGTGTTAGTCTCTGGGCATGTGTGTTAGTCTCTGGGTCTCTGTGTGAGTCTATGGATCTGTGTTAGTCTCTAGGTCTATGTGTTAGTCTCTGGGTCTATGTGTTAGTCTCTGGGTCTATGTGTTATTCTATGGGTCTATGTGTTAGTCTATGGGTCTGTGTGTTAGTCTCTGGGTCTGTGTGTTAGTCTCTGGGTCTGTCTGTTAGTCTCTGGGTCTATGTGTGAGTCTATGGATCTGTGTTAGTCTCTGGGTCTATGTGTTAGTCTCTGGGTCTATGTGTTAGTCTCTGGGTCTATGTGTTAGTATGGGTCTGTGTGTTAGTCTCTGGGTCTGTGTGTTAGTCTATGGGTCTGTGTTAGTCTCTGGGTGAGTCTATGGATCTGTGTTAGTCTCTTGTTCTATGTGTTAGTCTCTGGGTCTATGTGTTAGTCTCTGGGTATGTGTGTTAGTCTCTGGGTCTATGTATTAGTCTATGGGTCTGTGTTAGTCTCTGGGTATGTGTGTTAGTCTCTGGGTCTCTGTGTGATTCTATGGATCTATGTTAGTCTCTGGGTCTATGTGTTAGTCTCTGGGTCTATGTGTTAGTCTATGGGTTTATGTGTTAGTCTCTGGGTCTGTGTGTGTCTCTGGGTATGTGTGTTAGTCTCTGGGTCTATGTGTTAGTCTATGGGTCTGTGTGTTAGTCTATGGGTCTGTGTGTTAGTCTCTGGGTCTGTGTGTTAGTCTATGGGTCTATGTGTTAGTCTATGGGTCTGTGTTAGTCTCTGGGTATGTGTGTTAGTCTCTGGGTCTATGTGTTAGTCTCTGGGTCTGTGTGTGTCTCTGGGTATGTGTGTTAGTCTCTGGGTCTATGTGTTAGTCTATGGGTCTGTGTGTTAGGCTATGGGTCTGTGTGTTAGGCTATGGGTCTATGTGTTAGTATCGGTCTGTGTGTTAGTCTATGGGTCTGTGTTAGTCTATTGGTCTATGTGTTAGTCTCCGGGTCTATGTGTTAGTCTATGGGTCTGTGTTAGTCTCTGGGCATGTGTGTTAGTCTCTGGGTCTCTGTGTGAGTCTATGGATCTGTGTTAGTCTCTAGGTCTATGTGTTAGTCTCTGGGTCTATGTGTTAGTCTCTGGGTCTATGTGTTATTCTAAGGGTCTATGTGTTAGTCTATGGGTCTGTGTGTTAGTCTCTGGGTCTGTGTGTTAGTCTCTGGGTCTGTCTGTTAGTCTCTGGGTCTACGTGTTAGTCTATGGGTCTGTGTTAGTCTCTGGGTCTATGTGTTAGTCTCTGGGTCTGTGTTAGTCTCTGGGTGAGTCTATGGATCTGTGTTAGCCTCTGGGTCTATGTGTTAGTCTCTTGGTCTATGTGTTAGTCTCTGGGTCTATGTGTTAGTCTCTGGGTCTATGTGTTAGTCTATGGGTCTGTGTGACTCTGCGGGTCTATGTGTTAGTCTATGGGTCTATGTGTTAGTTTCTGGGTCTGTGTTAGTCTTTGGGTCTCTGTGTGAGTCTATGGATCTGTGTTAGTCTCTGGGTCTATGTGTTACTCTCTGGGTCTATGTGTTAGTCTATGGATCTGTGTTAGTCTCTGGGTCTATGTGTTATTCTAAGGGTCTATGTGTTAGTCTATGGGTCTGTGTGTTAGTCTCTGGGTCTGTGTGTTAGTCTCTGGGTCTGTCTGTTAGTCTCTGGGTCTACGTGTTAGTCTATGGGTCTGTGTTAGTCTCTGGGTCTATGTGTTAGTCTCTGGGTCTGTGTTAGTCTCTGGGTGAGTCTATGGATCTGTGTTAGCCTCTGGGTCTATGTGTTAGTCTCTTGGTCTATGTGTTAGTCTCTGGGTCTATGTGTTAGTCTCTGGGTCTATGTGTTAGTCTATGGGTCTGTGTGACTCTGCGGGTCTATGTGTTAGTCTATGGGTCTATGTGTTAGTTTCTGGGTCTGTGTTAGTCTTTGGGTCTCTGTGTGAGTCTATGGATCTGTGTTAGTCTCTGGGTCTATGTGTTACTCTCTGGGTCTATGTGTTAGTCTATGGATCTGTGTTAGTCTCTGGGTCTAATGTGTTATTCTCTGGGTCTACGTGTGAGTCTATGGGTCTCTGTGTGAGTCTATGGGTCTGTGTGAGTCTATGGGTCTCTGTGTGAGTCTATGGGTCTCTGTGTGAGTCTATGGGTCTCTGTGTGAGTCTATGGGTCTCTGTGTGAGTCTATGGGTCTCTGTGTTAGTCTATGGGTCTGTGTTAGTCTATGGGTCTATGTGTGAGTCTCTGGGTCTATGTGTTAGTCTTTGGGTCTATGTGTTAGTCTATGGGTCTGTGTTAGTCTCTGGGTATGTGTGTTAGTCTCTGGGTCTCTGTGTGAGTCTATGGGTCTCTGTGTGAGTCTATGGGGCTCTGTGTTAGTCTATGGGTCTGTGTTAGTCTATGGGTCTATATGTTAGTCTCTGGGTCTATGTGTTAGTCTTTGGGTCTGTGTGTTAGTCTCTGGGTATGTGTGTTAGTCTCTGGGTCAATGTGTTCGTCTCTGGGTCTATGTGTTAGTCTCTGGGTCTGTGTTAGTCTCTGGGTCTGCGTTAGTCTCTGGGTCTATGTGTTAGTCTCTGGGTCTGTGTGTTAGTCTCTGGGTCTATGTGTTACTCTCTGGGTCTATGTGTTAGTCTCTGGGTCTGTGTTAGTCTCTGGGTCTGTGTTAGTCTCTGGGTCTATGTGTTAGTCTCTGGGTCTGTGTGTTAGTCTCTGGGTCTGTGTTTTCGTCTCTGGGTTTGTGTTAGTCAATGGGTCTATGTGTTAGTCTCTGGGTCTGTGTGTGAGTCTATCGATCTGTGTTTGTCTCTGGGTCTATGTGATATTCTCTGGGTCTATGTGTTAATCTCTTGGTCTATGTGTTACTCTATGGGTCTGTGCTAGTCTCTGGTTCTATGTGTTAGTCTCTGGGTCTATGTGTTAGTCTCAGGGTATGTGTTAGTCTCTGGGTCTGTGTGTTAGTCTCTGGGTCTATGTGTTAGTCTCTGGGTCTATGTGTTAGTCTATGGGTCTATGTGTTAGTCTATGGGTCTTTATTAGTCTCTGGGTCTGTGTTAGTCTCTGGGTATGTGTGTTAGTCTTTGGGTCTATGTGTTAGTCTCTGGATCTGTGTTAGTCTCTGGGTCTATTTGTTAGTCTGTGGGTCTATGTGTTAGTCTCTGGGTCTATGTGTTAGTCTCTGGGTCTGTGTGTTAATCTCTGGGTCTGTGTGTTAGTCTATGGGTCTGTGTGTTAGTCTCTGGGTCTATGTGTGGGTCTGTGTTAGTCTCTGTGTTAGTCTATGGGTCTGTGTTAGTCTATGGGTGAGTCTATGGATCTGTGTTAGTCTCTGGGTCTATGTGTTAGTCTATGGGTCTCTGTGTGTCTCTTGGTATGTGTGTTAGTCTCTGGGTCTATGTGTTAGTCTCTGGGTCTGTGTGTGTCTCTGGGTATGTGTGTTAGTCTCTGGGTCTATGTGTTAGTCTATGGGTCTGTGTGTTAGGCTATGGGTCTATGTGTTAGTATCGGTCTGTGTGTTAGTCTATGGGTCTGTGTGTTAGTCTCTGGGTCTATGTGTTAGTCTATGGGTCTATGTGTTAGTCTCTGGGTCTGTGTGTGTTTCTGGGTATGTGTTAGTCTCTGGGTCTATGGGTTAGTCTATGGGTCTATGTGTTGGTCTATGGGTCTGTGTTAGTCTCTGTGTATGTGTGTTAGTCTCTGGGTCTATGTGTTATTCTCTGGGTCTGTGTGTCTCTGGGTATGTGTGTTAGTCTGTGGGTCTTTGTGTTAGTCTATGAGTCTGTGTGTTAGGCTATGGGTCTATGTGTTAGTATCGGTCTGTGTGTTAGTCTATGGGTCTGTGTTAGTCTATGGGTCTTTGTTAGTCTATGGGTCTGTGTTAGTCTATGGGTGAGTCTATGGATCTGTGTTAGTCTCTGGGTCTATGTGTTAGTGTATGGGTCTCTGTGTGTCTCTGGGTATGTGTGTTAGTCTCTGGGTCTATGTGTTAGTCTTAGTCTTTGGGTCGCTATGCGAGCCTGCGGATCTGAGTCTGTGGGTCTATGTGCCAGTCAAGAAATCTGTGCGAGTTTGTGGGTCTCTGTGCGAGTCTACAAATCTCTGGGTGAGTTTAGAAATCTTTACGTGAGCCTATGGGTCTCTTGAGTCTATAAATCTCTGTATTCGTCTCTGGCTCCGAGTATATGGCTCAGTGCGAG
This sequence comes from Petromyzon marinus, assembly GCF_048934315.1. NCBI lineage: Eukaryota > Metazoa > Chordata > Hyperoartia > Petromyzontiformes > Petromyzontidae > Petromyzon > Petromyzon marinus. The sequence continues at coordinate 10,973,037 of NC_133740.1, read as the reverse complement.
TCTGTGGGTCTGTGTTAGTCTCTGGGTCTATGTGTTAGTCTCTTGCTCTATGTGTTAGTTTCTGGGTCTGTGTTAGTCGCTGGGTCTCTGTGTGAGTCTATGGATCTGTGTTAGTCTCTGGGTCTATGTGTTAGTCTATGGGTCTCTGTGTGAGTCTATGGGTCTCTGTGCGAGTCTATGGGTCTCTGTGTTAGTCTATGGCTCTGTGTTAGTCTCTGGGTCTGTGTGTTAGTCTCTGGGTCTATGTCTTAGTCTATGGGTCTATGTGTAAGTCTATGGGTCTGTGTTAGACTCTGGGTGAGTCTATGGATCTGTGTTAGTCTCTGGGTCTACGTGTTAGTGTCTGGGTCTATATGTTAGTCTCTGGGTATGTGTGTTAGTCTCTGGGTCTATGTGTTAATCTATGGGTCTGTGTTAGTCTCTCGGTGAGTCTATAGATCTGTGTTAGTCTCTGGGTCTGTGTTAGTCTCTGGGTCTATGTGTTAGTCTATGGGTCTATGTGTTAGTCTATGGGTCTCTGTGTGAGTCTATGGGTCTGTGTTAGTCTATGGCTCTCTGTGTGAGTCTATTGGTCTCTGTGTGAGTCTATGGGTCTTTGTGTTAGTCTCTGGGTTTATTTGTGAGTCTCCGGGTCTATGTGTTAGTCTATGGGTCTGTGTTAGTCTCTGGGCATGTGTGTTAGTCTCTGGGTCTCTGTGTGAGTCTATGGATCTGTGTTAGTCTCTAGGTCTATGTGTTAGTCTCTGGGTCTATGTGTTATTCTATGGGTCCATGTGTTAGTCTATGGGTCTGTGTGTTAGTCTCCGGGTCTATGTGTTAGTCTATGGGTCTGTGTTAGTCTCTGGGCATGTGTGTTAGTCTCTGGGTCTCTGTGTGAGTCTATGGATCTGTGTTAGTCTCTAGGTCTATGTGTTAGTCTCTGGGTCTATGTGTTATTCTATGGGTCCATGTGTTAGTCTATGGGTCTGTGTTAGTCTATGGGTCTATGTGTTAGTCTCCGGGTCTATGTGTTAGTCTATGGGTCTGTGTTAGTCTCTGGGCATGTGTGTTAGTCTCTGGGTCTCTGTGTGAGTCTATGGATCTGTGTTAGTCTCTAGGTCTATGTGTTAGTCTCTGGGTCTATGTGTTAGTCTCTGGGTCTATGTGTTATTCTATGGGTCTATGTGTTAGTCTCTGGGTCTATGTGTTATTCTATGGGTCGATGTGTTAGTCTATGGGTCTGTGTGTTAGTCTCTGGGTCTACGTGTTAGTCTATGGGTCTGTGTTAGTCTCTGGGTCTATGTGTGAGTCTATGGATCTGTGTTAGTCTCTGGGTCTATGTGTTAGTCTCTTGTTCTATGTGTTAGTCTCTGGGTCTATGTGTTAGTCTCTGGGTCTATGTGTTAGTCTATGGGTCTCTGTGTGAGTCTATGGGTCTGTGTTAGTCTATGGCTCTCTGTGTGAGTCTATTGGTCTCTGTGTGAGTCTATGGGTCTTTGTGTTAGTCTCTGGGTTTATTTGTGAGTCTATGGGTCTCTGTGTTAGTCTATGGGTCTGTGTTAGTCTATGGGTCTATGTGTTAGTCTCCGGGTCTATGTGTTAGCCTATGGGTCTGTGTTAGTCTCTGGGCATGTGTGTTAGTCTCTGGGTCTCTGTGTGAGTCTATGGATCTGTGTTAGTCTCTAGGTCTATGTGTTAGTCTCTGGGTCTATGTGTTAGTCTCTGGGTCTATGTGTTATTCTATGGGTCTATGTGTTAGTCTATGGGTCTGTGTGTTAGTCTCTGGGTCTGTGTGTTAGTCTCTGGGTCTGTGTGTTAGTCTCTGGGTCTATGTGTGAGTCTATGGATCTGTGTTAGTCTCTGGGTCTATGTGTTAGTCTCTGGGTCTATGTGTTAGTCTCTGGGTCTATGTGTTAGTATGGGTCTATGTGTTAGTCTCTGGGCCTGTGTGTTAGTCTCTGGGTCTATGTCTTAGTCTATGGGTCTATGTGTAAGTCTATGGGTCTGTGTTAGACTCTGGGTGAGTCTATGGATCTGTGTTAGTCTCTGGGTCTATGTGTTAGTCTCTGGGTCTATATGTTAGTCTCTGGGTATGTGTGTTAGTCTCTGGGTCTATGTGTTAATCTATGGGTCTGTGTTAGTCTCTCGGTGAGTCTATAGATCTGTGTTAGTCTCTGGGTCTGTGTTAGTCTCTGGGTCTATGTGTTAGTCTATGGGTCTATGTGTTAGTCTATGGGTCTCTGTGTGAGTCTATGGGTCTGTGTTAGTCTATGGCTCTCTGTGTGAGTCTATTGGTCTCTGTGTGAGTCTATGGGTCTTTGTGTTAGTCTCTGGGTTTATTTGTGAGTCTCCGGGTCTATGTGTTAGTCTATGGGTCTGTGTTAGTCTCTGGGCATGTGTGTTAGTCTCTGGGTCTCTGTGTGAGTCTATGGATCTGTGTTAGTCTCTAGGTCTATGTGTTAGTCTCTGGGTCTATGTGTTAGTCTCTGGGTCTATGTGTTATTCTATGGGTCCATGTGTTAGTCTATGGGTCTGTGTGTTAGTCTCTGGGTCTGTGTGTTAGTCTATGGGTCTGTGTTAGTCTCTGGGTCTATGTGTTAGTCTCTTGTTCTATGTGTTAGTCTCTGGGTCTATGTGTTAGTCTCTGGGTCTATGTGTTAGTCTATGGGTCTCTGTGTGAGTCTATGGGTCTGTGTTAGTCTATGGCTCTCTGTGTGAGTCTATTGGTCTCTGTGTGAGTCTATGGGTCTTTGTGTTAGTCTCTGGGTTTATTTGTGAGTCTATGGGTCTCTGTGTTAGTCTATGGGTCTGTGTTAGTCTATGGGTCTATGTGTTAGTCTCCGGGTCTATGTGTTAGTCTATGGGTCTGTGTTAGTCTCTGGGCATGTGTGTTAGTCTCTGGGTCTCTGTGTGCGTCTATGGATCTGTGTTAGTCTCTAGGTCTATGTGTTAGTCTCTGGGTCTATGTGTTAGTCTCTGGGTCTATGTGTTATTCTATGGGTCTATGTGTTAGTCTCTGGGTCTATGTGTTATTCTATGGGTCGATGTGTTAGTCTATGGGTCTGTGTGTTAGTCTCTGGGTCTACGTGTTAGTCTATGGGTCTGTGTTAGTCTCTGGGTCTATGTGTGAGTCTATGGATCTGTGTTAGTCTCTGGGTCTATGTGTTATTCTCTTGTTCTATGTGTTAGTCTCTGGGTCTATGTGTTAGTCTCTGGGTCTATGTGTTAGTCTATGGGTCTCTGTGTGAGTCTATGGGTCTGTGTTAGTCTATGGCTCTCTGTGTGAGTCTATTGGTCTCTGTGTGAGTATATGGGTCTTTGTGTTAGTCTCTGGGTTTATTTGTGAGTCTATGGGTCTCTGTGTTAGTCTATGGGTCTGTGTTAGTCTATGGGTCTATGTGTTAGTCTCCGGGTCTATGTGTTAGCCTATGGGTCTGTGTTAGTCTCTGGGCATGTGTGTTAGTCTCTGGGTCTCTGTGTGAGTCTATGGATCTGTGTTAGTCTCTAGGTCTATGTGTTAGTCTCTGGGTCTATGTGTTAGTCTCTGGGTCTATGTGTTAGTCTCTGTGTCTATGTGTTATTCTATGGGTCTATGTGTTAGTCTATGGGTCTGTGTGTTAGTCTCTGGGTCTGTGTGTTAGTCTCTGGGTCTGTGTGTTAGTCTCTGGGTCTATGTGTGAGTCTATGGATCTGTGTTAGTCTCTGGGTCTATGTGTTAGTCTCTGGGTCTATGTGTTAGTCTCTGGGTCTATGTGTTAGTATGGGTCTATGTGTTAGTCTCTGGGTCTGTGTGTTAGTCTATGGGTCTGTGTTAGTCTCTGGGTGAGTCTATGGATCTGTGTTAGTCTCTTGTTCTATGTGTTAGTCTCTGGGTCTATTTGTTAGTCTCTGGGTATGTGTGTTAGTCTCTGGGTCTATGTATTAGTCTATGGGTCTGTGTTAGTCTCTGGGTATGTGTGTTAGTCTCTGGGTCTCTGTGTGATTCTATGGATCTATGTTAGTCTCTGGGTCTATGTGTTAGTCTCTGGGTCTATGTGTTAGTCTATGGGTTTATGTGTTAGTCTCTGGGTCTGTGTGTGTCTCTGGGTATGTGTGTTAGTCTCTGGGTCTATGTGTTAGTCTATGGGTCTGTGTGTTAGTCTATGGGTCTGTGTGTTAGTCTCTGGGTCTGTGTGTTAGTCTATGGGTCTATGTGTTAGTCTATGGGTCTGTGTTAGTCTCTGGGTATGTGTGTTAGTCTCTGGGTCTATGTGTTAGTCTCTGGGTCTGTGTGTGTCTCTGGGTATGTGTGTTAGTCTCTGGGTCTATGTGTTAGTCTATGGGTCTGTGTGTTAGGCTATGGGTCTGTGTGTTAGGCTATGGGTCTATGTGTTAGTATCGGTCTGTGTGTTAGTCTATGGGTCTGTGTGTTAGTCTCTGGGTCTGTGTGTTAGTCTATGGGTATGTGTGTTAGTCTATGGGTCTATGTGTTAGTCTATTGGTCTGTGTTAGTCTATGGGTCTGTCTTAGTCTATGGGTCTGTGTTAGTCTATGGGTGAGTCTATGGATCTGTGTTAGTCTCTGGGTCTATGTGTTAGTCTATGGGCCTCTGTGTGTCTCTGGGTATGTGTGTTAGTCTCTGGGTCTATGTGTTATTCTCTGGGTCTGTGTGTCTCTGGGTATGTGTGTTAGTCTGTGGGTCTGTGTGTTAGTCTATGAGTCTGTGTGTTAGGCTATGGGTCTATGTGTTAGTATCGGTCTGTGTGTTAGTCTATGGGTCTGTGTTAGTCTATGGGTCTGTGTTAGTCTATGGGTCTGTGTTAGTCTATGGGTGAGTCTATGGATCTGTGTTAGTCTCTGGGTCTATGTGTTAGTGTATGGGTCTCTGTGTGTCTCTGGGTATGTGTGTTAGTCTCTGGGTCTATGTGTTAGTCTCTGGGTCTATGTGTTAGTCTTAGTCTTTGGGTCGCTATGCGAGTCTGCGGATCTGAGTCTGTGGGTCTATGTGCCAGTCAAGAAATCTGTGCGAGTTTGTGGGTCTCTGTACGAGTCTACAAATCTCTGGGTGAGTTTAGAAATCTTTACGTGAGCCTATGGGTCTCTTGAGTCTATAAATCTCTATATTCGTCTCTGGCTCCGAGTATATGGCTCAGTGCGAGTCTGTGGGTCTGTGATAGTCTCTGGGTCTATGTGTTAGTCTCTTGTTCTATGTGTTAGTCTCTGGGTCTATGTGTTAGTCTCTGGGTCTATGTGTTAGTCTATGGGTCTGTGTGACTCTGCGGGTCTATGTGTTAGTCTATGGATCTGTGTTAGTCTCTGGGTCTATGTGTTATTCTCTGGGTCTATGTGTTAGTCTATGGGTCTCTGTGTGAGTCTATGGGTCTCTTTGTGAGTCTATGGGTCTCTGTGCGAGTCTATGGGTCTCTGTGTTAGTCTATGGGTCTGTGTTAGTCTCTGGGTCTATGTCTTAGTCTATGGGTCTATGTGTAAGTCTATGGGTCTGTGTTAGTCTCTGGGTGAGTCTATGGATCTGTGTTAGTCTCTGGGTCTATATGTTAGTCTCTGGGTATGTGTGTTAGTCTCTGGGTCTACGTGTTAGTCTATGGGTCTGTGTTAGTCTCTGGGTCTATGTGTGAGTCTATGGGTCTGTGTGTTAGTCTATGGGTCTGTGTGTTAGTCTCTGGGTCTGTGTGTTAGTCTATGGGTCTATGTGTTAGTCTATGGGTCTGTGTTAGTCTCTGGGTATGTGTGTTAGTCTCTGGGTCTATGTGTTAGTCTCTGGGTCTGTGTGTGTCTCTGGGTATGTGTGTTAGTCTCTGGGTCTATGTGTTAGTCTATGGGTCTGTGTGTTAGGCTATGGGTCTGTGTGTTAGGCTATGGGTCTATGTGTTAGTATCGGTCTGTGTGTTAGTCTATGGGTCTGTGTTAGTCTATTGGTCTATGTGTTAGTCTCCGGGTCTATGTGTTAGTCTATGGGTCTGTGTTAGTCTCTGGGCATGTGTGTTAGTCTCTGGGTCTCTGTGTGAGTCTATGGATCTGTGTTAGTCTCTAGGTCTATGTGTTAGTCTCTGGGTCTATGTGTTAGTCTCTGGGTCTATGTGTTATTCTAAGGGTCTATGTGTTAGTCTATGGGTCTGTGTGTTAGTCTCTGGGTCTGTGTGTTAGTCTCTGGGTCTGTCTGTTAGTCTCTGGGTCTACGTGTTAGTCTATGGGTCTGTGTTAGTCTCTGGGTCTATGTGTTAGTCTCTGGGTCTGTGTTAGTCTCTGGGTGAGTCTATGGATCTGTGTTAGCCTCTGGGTCTATGTGTTAGTCTCTTGGTCTATGTGTTAGTCTCTGGGTCTATGTGTTAGTCTCTGGGTCTATGTGTTAGTCTATGGGTCTGTGTGACTCTGCGGGTCTATGTGTTAGTCTATGGGTCTATGTGTTAGTTTCTGGGTCTGTGTTAGTCTCTGGGTCTCTGTGTGAGTCTATGGATCTGTGTTAGTCTCTGGGTCTATGTGTTACTCTCTGGGTCTATGTGTTAGTCTATGGATCTGTGTTAGTCTCTGGGTCCAATGTGTTATTCTCTGGGTCTACGTGTGAGTCTATGGGTCTCTGTGTGAGTCTATGGGTCTGTGTGAGTCTATGGGTCTCTGTGTGAGTCTATGGGTCTCTGTGTGAGTCTATGGGTCTCTGTGTGAGTCTATGGGTCTCTGTGTGAGTCTATGGGTCTCTGTGTTAGTCTATGGGTCTGTGTTAGTCTATGGGTCTATGTGTGAGTCTCTGGGTCTATGTGTTAGTCTTTGGGTCTATGTGTTAGTCTATGGGTCTGTGTTAGTCTCTGGGTATGTGTGTTAGTCTCTGGGTCTCTGTGTGAGTCTATGGGTCTCTGTGTGAGTCTATGGGGCTCTGTGTTAGTCTATGGGTCTGTGTTAGTCTATGGGTCTATATGTTAGTCTCTGGGTCTATGTGTTAGTCTTTGGGTCTGTGTGTTAGTCTCTGGGTATGTGTGTTAGTCTCTGGGTCAATGTGTTCGTCTCTGGGTCTATGTGTTAGTCTCTGGGTCTGTGTTAGTCTCTGGGTCTGCGTTAGTCTCTGGGTCTATGTGTTAGTCTCTGGGTCTGTGTGTTAGTCTCTGGGTCTATGTGTTACTCTCTGGGTCTATGTGTTAGTCTCTGGGTCTGTGTTAGTCTCTGGGTCTGTGTTAGTCTCTGGGTCTATGTGTTAGTCTCTGGGTCTGTGTGTTAGTCTCTGGGTCTGTGTTTTCGTCTCTGGGTTTGTGTTAGTCAATGGGTCTATGTGTTAGTCTCTGGGTCTGTGTGTGAGTCTATCGATCTGTGTTTGTCTCTGGGTCTATGTGATATTCTCTGGGTCTATGTGTTAGTCTCAGGGTATGTGTTAGTCTCTGGGTCTGTGTGTTAGTCTCTGGGTCTATGTGTTAGTCTCTGGGTCTATGTGTTAGTCTATGGGTCTATGTGTTAGTCTATGGGTCTTTATTAGTCTCTGGGTCTGTGTTAGTCTCTGGGTATGTGTGTTAGTCTTTGGGTCTATGTGTTAGTCTCTGGATCTGTGTTAGTCTCTGGGTCTATTTGTTAGTCTGTGGGTCTATGTGTTAGTCTCTGGGTCTATGTGTTAGTCTCTGGGTCTGTGTGTTAATCTCTGGGTCTGTGTGTTAGTCTATGGGTCTGTGTGTTAGTCTCTGGGTCTATGTGTGGGTCTGTGTTAGTCTCTGTGTTAGTCTATGGGTCTGTGTTAGTCTATGGGTGAGTCTATGGATCTGTGTTAGTCTCTGGGTCTATGTGTTAGTCTATGGGTCTCTGTGTGTCTCTTGGTATGTGTGTTAGTCTCTGGGTCTATGTGTTAGTCTCTGGGTCTGTGTGTGTCTCTGGGTATGTGTGTTAGTCTCTGGGTCTATGTGTTAGTCTATGGGTCTGTGTGTTAGGCTATGGGTCTATGTGTTAGTATCGGTCTGTGTGTTAGTCTATGGGTCTGTGTGTTATTCTCTGGGTCTGTGTGTCTCTGGGTATGTGTGTTAGTCTGTGGGTCTTTGTGTTAGTCTATGAGTCTGTGTGTTAGGCTATGGGTCTATGTGTTAGTATCGGTCTGTGTGTTAGTCTATGGGTCTGTGTTAGTCTATGGGTCTTTGTTAGTCTATGGGTCTGTGTTAGTCTATGGGTGAGTCTATGGATCTGTGTTAGTCTCTGGGTCTATGTGTTAGTGTATGGGTCTCTGTGTGTCTCTGGGTATGTGTGTTAGTCTCTGGGTCTATGTGTTAGTCTCTGGGTCTATGTGTTAGTCTATGGGTCTCTGTGTGTCTCTGGGTATGTGTGTTAGTCTCTGGGTCTATGTGTTAGTCTTAGTCTTTGGGTCGCTATGCGAGTCTGCGGATCTGAGTCTGTGGGTCTATGTGCCAGTCAAGAAATCTGTGCGAGTTTGTGGGTCTCTGTGCGAGTCTACAAATCTCTGGGTGAGTTTAGAAATCTTTACGTGAGCCTATGGGTCTCTTGAGTCTATAAATCTCTGTATTCGTCTCTGGCTCCGAGTATATGGCTCAGTGCGAGTCTGTGGGTCTGTGTTAGTCTCTGGGTCTATGTGTTAGTCTCTTGTTCTATGTGTTAGTTTCTGGGTCTGTGTTAGTCGCTGGGTCTCTGTGTGAGTCTATGGATCTGTGTTAGTCTCTGGGTCTATGTGTTAGTCTATGGGTCTCTGTGTGAGTCTATGGGTCTCTGTGTGAGTCTATGGGTCTCTGTGCGAGTCTATGGGTCTCTGTGTTAGTCTATGGCTCTGTGTTAGTCTCTGGGTCTGTGTGTTAGTCTCTGGGTCTATGTCTTAGTCTATGGGTCTATGTGTAAGTCTATGGGTCTGTGTTAGACTCTGGGTGAGTCTATGGATCTGTGTTAGTCTCTGGGTCTACGTGTTAGTCTCTGGGTCTATATGTTAGTCTCTGGGTATGTGTGTTAGTCTCTGGGTCTATGTGTTAATCTATGGGTCTGTGTTAGTCTCTCGGTGAGTCTATAGATCTGTGTTAGTCTCTGGGTCTGTGTTAGTCTCTGGGTCTATGTGTTAGTCTATGGGTCTATGTGTTAGTCTATGGGTCTCTGTGTGAGTCTATGGGTCTGTGTTAGTCTATGGCTCTCTGTGTGAGTCTATTGGTCTCTGTGTGAGTCTATGGGTCTTTGTGTTAGTCTCTGGGTTTATTTGTGAGTCTCTGGGTCTATGTGTTAGTCTATGGGTCTGTGTTAGTCTCTGGGCATGTGTGTTAGTCTCTGGGTCTCTGTGTGAGTCTATGGATCTGTGTTAGTCTCTAGGTCTATGTGTTAGTCTCTGGGTCTATGTGTTATTCTATGGGTCCATGTGTTAGTCTATGGGTCTGTGTGTTAGTCTCTGGGTCTGTGTGTTAGTCTATGGGGCTGTGTTAGTCTCTGGGTCTATGTGTTAGTCTCTTGTTCTATGTGTTAGTCTCTGGGTCTATGTGTTAGTCTCTGGGTCTATGTGTTAGTCTATGGGTCTCTGTGTGAGTCTATGGGTCTGTGTTAGTCTATGGCTCTCTGTGTGAGTCTATTGGTCTCTGTGTGAGTCTATGGGTCTTTGTGTTAGTCTCTGGGTTTATTTGTGAGTCTATGGGTCTCTGTGTTAGTCTATGGGTCTGTGTTAGTCTATGGGTCTATGTGTTAGTCTCCGGGTCTATGTGTTAGTCTATGGGTCTGTGTTAGTCTCTGGGCATGTGTGTTAGTCTCTGGGTCTCTGTGTGAGTCTATGGATCTGTGTTAGTCTCTAGGTCTATGTGTTAGTCTCTGGGTCTATGTGTTAGTCTCTGGGTCTATGTGTTATTCTATGGGTCTATGTGTTAGTCTCTGGGTCTATGTGTTATTCTATGGGTCGATGTGTTAGTCTATGGGTCTGTGTGTTAGTCTCTGGGTCTACGTGTTAGTCTATGGGTCTGTGTTAGTCTCTGGGTCTATGTGTGAGTCTATGGATCTGTGTTAGTCTCTGGGTCTATGTGTTAGTCTCTTGTTCTATGTGTTAGTCTCTGGGTCTATGTGTTAGTCTCTGGGTCTATGTGTTAGTCTATGGGTCTCTGTGTGAGTCTATGGGTCTGTGTTAGTCTATGGCTCTCTGTGTGAGTCTATTGGTCTCTGTGTGAGTCTATGGGTCTTTGTGTTAGTCTCTGGGTTTATTTGTGAGTCTATGGGTCTCTGTGTTAGTCTATGGGTCTGTGTTAGTCTATGGGTCTATGTGTTAGTCTCCGGGTCTATGTGTTAGCCTATGGGTCTGTGTTAGTCTCTGGGCATTTGTGTTAGTCTCTGGGTCTCTGTGTGAGTCTATGGATCTGTGTTAGTCTCTAGGTCTATGTGTTAGTCTCTGGGTCTATGTGTTAGTCTCTGGGTCTATGTGTTATTCTATGGGTCTATGTGTTAGTCTATGGGTCTGTGTGTTAGTCTCTGGGTCTGTGTGTTAGTCTCTGGGTCTGTGTGTTAGTCTCTGGGTCTATGTGTGAGTCTATGGATCTGTGTTAGTCTCTGGGTCTATGTGTTAGTCTCTGGGCCTGTGTGTTAGTCTCTGGGTCTATGTCTTAGTCTATGGGTATATGTGTAAGTCTATGGGTCTGTGTTAGACTCTGGGTGAGTCTATGGATCTGTGTTAGTCTCTGGGTCTATGTGTTAGTCTCTGGGTCTATATGTTAGTCTCTGGGTATGTGTGTTAGTCTCTGGGTCTATGTGTTAATCTATTGGTCTGTGTTAGTCTCTCGGTGAGTCTATAGATCTGTGTTAGTCTCTGGGTCTGTGTTAGTCTCTGGGTCTATGTGTTAGTCTATGGGTCTATGTGTTAGTCTATGGGTCTCTGTGTGAGTCTATGGGTCTGTGTTAGTCTATGGCTCTCTGTGTGAGTCTATTTGTCTCTGTGTGAGTCTATGGGTCTTTGTGTTAGTCTCTGGGTTTATTTGTGAGTCTCCGGGTCTATGTGTTAGTCTATGGGTCTGTGTTAGTCTCTGGGCATGTGTGTTAGTCTCTGGGTCTCTGTGTGAGTCTATGGATCTGTGTTAGTCTCTAGGTCTATGTGTTAGTCTCTGGGTCTATGTGTTAGTCTCTGGGTCTATGTGTTATTCTATGGGTCCATGTGTTAGTCTATGGGTCTGTGTGTTAGTCTCTGGGTCTGTATGTTAGTCTATGGGTCTGTGTTAGTCTCTGGGTCTGTGTGTTAGTCTCTTGTTCTATGTGTTAGTCTCTGGGTCTATGTGTTAGTCTCTGGGTCTATGTGTTAGTCTATGGGTCTCTGTGTGAGTCTATGGGTCTGTGTTAGTCTATGGCTCTCGGTGTGAGTCTATTGGTCTCTGTGTGAGTCTATGGGTCTTTGTGTTAGTCTCTGGGTTTATTTGTGAGTCTATGGGTCTCTGTGTTAGTCTATGGGTCTGTGTTAGTCTATGGGTCTATGTGTTAGTCTCCGGGTCTATGTGTTAGTCTATGGGTCTGTGTTAGTCTCTGGGCATGTTTGTTAGTCTCTGGGTCTCTGTGTGCGTCTATGGATCTGTGTTAGTCTCTAGGTCTATGTGTTAGTCTCTGGGTCTATGTGTTAGTCTCTGGGTCTATGTGTTATTCTATGGGTCTATGTGTTAGTCTCTGGGTCTATGTGTTATTCTATGGGTCGATGTGTTAGTCTATGGGTCTGTGTGTTAGTCTCTGGGTCTACGTGTTAGTCTATGGGTCTGTGTTAGTCTCTGGGTCTATGTGTGAGTCTATGGATCTGTGTTAGTCTCTGGGTCTATGTGTTAGTCTCTTGTTCTATGTGTTAGTCTCTGGGTCTATGTGTTAGTCTCTGGGTCTATGTGTTAGTCTATGGGTCTCTGTGTGAGTCTATGGGTCTGTGTTAGTCTATGGCTCTCTGTGTGAGTCTATTGGTCTCTGTGTGAGTCTATGGGTCTTTGTGTTAGTCTCTGGGTTTATTTGTGAGTCTATGGGTCTCTGTGTTAGTCTATGGGTCTGTGTTAGTCTATGGGTCTATGTGTTAGTCTCCGGGTCTATGTGTTAGCCTATGGGTCTGTGTTAGTCTCTGGGCATGTGTGTTAGTCTCTGGGTCTCTGTGTGAGTCTATGGATCTGTGTTAGTCTCTAGGTCTATGTGTTAGTCTCTGGGTCTATGTGTTAGTCTCTGGGTCTATGTGTTAGTCTCTGGGTCTATGTGTTATTCTATGGGTCTATGTGTTAGTCTATGGGTCTGTGTGTTAGTCTCTGGGTCTGTGTGTTAGTCTCTGGGTCTGTGTGTTAGTCTCTGGGTCTATGTGTGAGTCTATGGATCTGTGTTAGTCTCTGGGTCTATGTGTTAGTCTCTGGGTCTATGTGTTAGTCTCTGGGTCTATGTGTTAGTATGGGTCTATGTGTTAGTCTCTGGGTCTGTGTGTTAGTCTATGGGTCTGTGTTAGTCTCTGGGTGAGTCTATTGATCTGTGTTAGTCTCTTGTTCTATGTGTTAGTCTCTGGGTCTATGTGTTAGTCTCTGGGTATGTGTGTTAGTCTCTGGGTCTATGTATTAGTCTATGGGTCTGTGTTAGTCTCTGGGTATGTGTGTTAGTCTCTGGGTCTCTGTGTGATTCTATGGATCTATGTTAGTCTCTGGGTCTATGTGTTAGTCTCTGGGTCTATGTGTTAGTCTATGGGTTTATGTGTTAGTCTCTGGGTCTGTGTGTGTCTCTGGGTATGTGTGTTAGTCTCTGGGTCTATGTGTTAGTCTATGGGTCTGTGTGTTAGTCTATGGGTCTGTGTGTTAGTCTCTGGGTCTGTGTGTTAGTCTATGGGTCTATGTGTTAGTCTATGGGTCTGTGTTAGTCTCTGGGTATGTGTGTTAGTCTCTGGGTCTATGTGTTAGTCTCTGGGTCTGTGTGTGTCTCTGGGTATGTGTGTTAGTCTCTGGGTCTATGTGTTAGTCTATGGGTCTGTGTGTTAGGCTATGGGTCTGTGTGTTAGGCTATGGGTCTATGTGTTAGTATCGGTCTGTGTGTTAGTCTATGGGTCTGTGTGTTAGTCTCTGGGTCTGTGTGTTAGTCTATGGGTATGTGTGTTAGTCTATGGGTCTATGTGTTAGTCTATTGGTCTGTGTTAGTCTATGGGTCTGTCTTAGTCTATGGGTCTGTGTTAGTCTATGGGTGAGTCTATGGATCTGTGTTAGTCTCTGGGTCTATGTGTTAGTCTATGGGCCTCTGTGTGTCTCTGGGTATGTGTGTTAGTCTCTGGGTCTATGTGTTATTCTCTGGGTCTGTGTGTCTCTGGGAATGTGTGTTAGTCTGTGGGTCTGTGTGTTAGTCTATGAGTCTGTGTGTTAGGCTATGGGTCTATGTGTTAGTATCGGTCTGTGTGTTAGTCTATGGGTCTGTGTTAGTCTATGGGTCTGTGTTAGTCTATGGGTCTGTGTTAGTCTATGGGTGAGTCTATGGATCTGTGTTAGTCTCTGGGTCTATGTGTTAGTGTATGGGTCTCTGTGTGTCTCTGGGTATGTGTGTTAGTCTCTGGGTCTATGTGTTAGTCTCTGGGTCTATGTGTTAGTCTATGGGTCTCTGTGTGTCTCTGGGTATGTGTGTTAGTCTCTGGGTCTATGTGTTAGTCTTAGTCTTTGGGTCGCTATGCGAGTCTGCGGATCTGAGTCTGTGGGTCCATGTGCCAGTCAAGAAATCTGTGCGAGTTTGTGGGTCTCTGTGCGAGTCTACAAATCTCTGGGTGAGTTTAGAAATCTTTACGTGAGCCTATGGGTCTCTTGAGTCTATAAATCTCTATATTCGTCTCTGTCTCCGAGTATATGGCTCAGTGCGAGTCTGTGGGTCTGTGATAGTCTCTGGGTCTATGTGTTAGTCTCTTGTTCTATGTGTTAGTCTCTGGGTCTATGTGTTAGTCTCTGGGTCTATGTGTTAGTCTATGGGTCTGTGTGACTCTGCGGGTCTATGTGTTAGTCTATGGATCTGTGTTAGTCTCTGGGTCTATGTGTTATTCTCTGGGTCTATGTGTTAGTCTATGGGTCTCTGTGTGAGTCTATGGGTCTCTGTGTGAGTCTATGGGTCTCTGTGCGAGTCTATGGGTCTCTGTGTTAGTCTATGGGTCTGTGTTAGTCTCTGGGTCTATGTCTTAGTCTATGGGTCTATGTGTTAGTCTCTGGGTGAGTCTATGGATCTGTGTTAGTCTCTGGGTCTATATGTTAGTCTCTGGGTATGTGTGTTAGTCTCTGGGTCTGTGTGTTAGTCTCTGGGTCTACGTGTTAGTCTATGGGTCTGTGTTAGTCTCTGGGTCTATGTGTGAGTCTATGGATCTGTGTTAGTCTCTGGGTCTATGTGTTAGTATGGGTCTATGTGTTAGTCTCTGGGTCTGTGTGTTAGTCTATGGGTCTGTGTGTTAATCTATGGGTCTGTGTGTCTATGGGTCTGTGTTAGTCTCTGGGTGAGTCTATGGATCTGTGTTAGTCTCTGGGTCTATGTGTTAGTCTCTGGGTCTATGTGTTAGTCTATGGGTCTGTGTTAGTCTCTGGGTATGTGTGTTAGTCTCTGGGTCTCTGTGTGATTCTATGGATCTATGTTAGTCTCTGGGTCTATGTGTTAGTCTATGGGTCTGTGTGTTAGTCTATGTGTTAGTCTATGGGTCTGTGTTGGTCTCTGGGTATGTGTTAGTCTCTGGGTCTGTGTTAGTCTCTGGGTCTGTGTGTGTCTCTGGGTATGTGTGTTAGTCTCTGGGTCAATGTGTTAGTCTATGGGTCTGTGTGTTAGGCTATGGGTCTGTGTGTTAGGCTATGGGTCTATGTGTTAGTATCTGTGTGTTAGTCTCTGGGTCTGTGTGTTAGTCTATGGGTATGTGTTAGTCTCTGGGTATGTGTGTTAGTCTCTGGGTCTCTGTGTGATTCTATGGATCTATGTTAGTCTCTGGGTCTATGTGTTAGTCTCTGGGTCTATGTGTTAGTCTATGGGTCTGTGTGTTAGTCTATGGGTCTGTGTGTTAGTCTATGGGTCTGTGTGTTAGTCTATGGGTCTGTGTGTTAGTCTATGGGTCTATGTGTTAGTCTATGGGTCTGTGTTGGTCTCTGGGTATGTTAGTCTCTGGGTCTATGTGTTAGTCTCTGGGTCTGTGTGTGTCTCTGGGTATGTGTGTTAGTCTCTGGGTCAATGTGTTAGTCTATGGGTCTGTGTGTTAGTCTATGGGTATGTGTTAGTCTATGGGTCTATGTGTTAGTTTATGGGTCTGTGTTAGTCTATGGGTCTGTGTGTTAGTCTCTGGGTCTGTGTTAGTCTCTGGGTCTATGTGTTAGTCTCCGGGTCTGTGTGTGTCTCGGGGTATGTGTGTTAGTCTCTGGGTCTGTGTGTTAGTCTCTGGGTCTGTGTGTTAGTCTCTGGGTCTGTGTTAGTCTCTGGGTCTGTGTTAGTCTATGGGTTTGTGTTAGTCTATGGGTCTGTTTTAGCCTATCGGTGAGTCTATGGATCTGTGTTAGTCTCTGGGTCTGTGTGTTAGTCTATGGGTCTGTGTGTTAGTCTATGGGTCTGTGTGTTAGTCTCTGGGTATGTGTTAGTCTCTGGGTCTGTGTGTGTCTCGGGGTATGTGTGTTAGTCTCTGGGTCTGTGTGTTAGTCTCTGGGTCTGTGTGTTAGTCTCTGGGTCTGTGTTAGTCTCTGGGTGAGTTTATGGATCTGTGTGTTAGTCTTTGGGTCTCTGTGTTAGTCTCTGGGTCTATGTATTAGTCTATGGGTCTGTGTTAGTCTCTGGGTATGTGTGTTAGTCTCTGGGTCTCTGTGTGATTCTATGGATCTATGTTAGTCTCTGGGTCTATGTGTTAGTCTCTGGGTCTATGTGTTAGTCTATGGGTTTATGTGTTAGTCTCTGGGTCTGTGTGTGTCTCTGGGTATGTGTGTTAGTCTCTGGGTCTATGTGTTAGTCTATGGGTCTGTGTGTTAGTCTATGGGTCTGTGTGTTAGTCTCTGGGTCTGTGTGTTAGTCTATGGGTCTATGTGTTAGTCTATGGGTCTGTGTTAGTCTCTGGGTATGTGTGTTAGTCTCTGGGTCTATGTGTTAGTCTCTGGGTCTGTGTGTGTCTCTGGGTATGTGTGTTAGTCTCTGGGTCTATGTGTTAGTCTATGGGTCTGTGTGTTAGGCTATGGGTCTGTGTGTTAGGCTATGGGTCTATGTGTTAGTATCGGTCTGTGTGTTAGTCTATGGGTCTGTGTGTTAGTCTCTGGGTCTGTGTGTTAGTCTATGGGTATGTGTGTTAGTCTATGGGTCTATGTGTTAGTCTATTGGTCTGTGTTAGTCTATGGGTCTGTCTTAGTCTATGGGTCTGTGTTAGTCTATGGGTGAGTCTATGGATCTGTGTTAGTCTCTGGGTCTATGTGTTAGTCTATGGGCCTCTGTGTGTCTCTGGGTATGTGTGTTAGTCTCTGGGTCTATGTGTTATTCTCTGGGTCTGTGTGTCTCTGGGAATGTGTGTTAGTCTGTGGGTCTGTGTGTTAGTCTATGAGTCTGTGTGTTAGGCTATGGGTCTATGTGTTAGTATCGGTCTGTGTGTTAGTCTATGGGTCTGTGTTAGTCTATGGGTCTGTGTTAGTCTATGGGTCTGTGTTAGTCTATGGGTGAGTCTATGGATCTGTGTTAGTCTCTGGGTCTATGTGTTAGTGTATGGGTCTCTGTGTGTCTCTGGGTATGTGTGTTAGTCTCTGGGTCTATGTGTTAGTCTCTGGGTCTATGTGTTAGTCTATGGGTCTCTGTGTGTCTCTGGGTATGTGTGTTAGTCTCTGGGTCTATGTGTTAGTCTTAGTCTTTGGGTCGCTATGCGAGTCTGCGGATCTGAGTCTGTGGGTCTATGTGCCAGTCAAGAAATCTGTGCGAGTTTGTGGGTCTCTGTGCGAGTCTACAAATCTCTGGGTGAGTTTAGAAATCTTTACGTGAGCCTATGGGTCTCTTGAGTCTATAAATCTCTATATTCGTCTCTGTCTCCGAGTATATGGCTCAGTGCGAGTCTGTGGGTCTGTGATAGTCTCTGGGTCTATGTGTTAGTCTCTTGTTCTATGTGTTAGTCTCTGGGTCTATGTGTTAGTCTCTGGGTCTATGTGTTAGTCTATGGGTCTGTGTGACTCTGCGGGTCTATGTGTTAGTCTATGGATCTGTGTTAGTCTCTGGGTCTATGTGTTATTCTCTGGGTCTATGTGTTAGTCTATGGGTCTCTGTGTGAGTCTATGGGTCTCTGTGTGAGTCTATGGGTCTCTGTGCGAGTCTATGGGTCTCTGTGTTAGTCTATGGGTCTGTGTTAGTCTCTGGGTCTATGTCTTAGTCTATGGGTCTATGTGTTAGTCTCTGGGTGAGTCTATGGATCTGTGTTAGTCTCTGGGTCTATATGTTAGTCTCTGGGTATGTGTGTTAGTCTCTGGGTCTGTGTGTTAGTCTCTGGGTCTACGTGTTAGTCTATGGGTCTGTGTTAGTCTCTGGGTCTATGTGTGAGTCTATGGATCTGTGTTAGTCTCTGGGTCTATGTGTTAGTATGGGTCTATGTGTTAGTCTCTGGGTCTGTGTGTTAGTCTATGGGTCTGTGTGTTAATCTATGGGTCTGTGTGTCTATGGGTCTGTGTTAGTCTCTGGGTGAGTCTATGGATCTGTGTTAGTCTCTGGGTCTATGTGTTAGTCTCTGGGTCTATGTGTTAGTCTATGGGTCTGTGTTAGTCTCTGGGTATGTGTGTTAGTCTCTGGGTCTCTGTGTGATTCTATGGATCTATGTTAGTCTCTGGGTCTATGTGTTAGTCTATGGGTCTGTGTGTTAGTCTATGTGTTAGTCTATGGGTCTGTGTTGGTCTCTGGGTATGTGTTAGTCTCTGGGTCTGTGTTAGTCTCTGGGTCTGTGTGTGTCTCTGGGTATGTGTGTTAGTCTCTGGGTCAATGTGTTAGTCTATGGGTCTGTGTGTTAGGCTATGGGTCTGTGTGTTAGGCTATGGGTCTATGTGTTAGTATCTGTGTGTTAGTCTCTGGGTCTGTGTGTTAGTCTATGGGTATGTGTTAGTCTCTGGGTATGTGTGTTAGTCTCTGGGTCTCTGTGTGATTCTATGGATCTATGTTAGTCTCTGGGTCTATGTGTTAGTCTCTGGGTCTATGTGTTAGTCTATGGGTCTGTGTGTTAGTCTATGGGTCTGTGTGTTAGTCTATGGGTCTGTGTGTTAGTCTATGGGTCTGTGTGTTAGTCTATGGGTCTATGTGTTAGTCTATGGGTCTGTGTTGGTCTCTGGGTATGTTAGTCTCTGGGTCTATGTGTTAGTCTCTGGGTCTGTGTGTGTCTCTGGGTATGTGTGTTAGTCTCTGGGTCAATGTGTTAGTCTATGGGTCTGTGTGTTAGTCTATGGGTATGTGTTAGTCTATGGGTCTATGTGTTAGTTTATGGGTCTGTGTTAGTCTATGGGTCTGTGTGTTAGTCTCTGGGTCTGTGTTAGTCTCTGGGTCTATGTGTTAGTCTCCGGGTCTGTGTGTGTCTCGGGGTATGTGTGTTAGTCTCTGGGTCTGTGTGTTAGTCTCTGGGTCTGTGTGTTAGTCTCTGGGTCTGTGTTAGTCTCTGGGTCTGTGTTAGTCTATGGGTTTGTGTTAGTCTATGGGTCTGTTTTAGCCTATGGGTGAGTCTATGGATCTGTGTTAGTCTCTGGGTCTGTGTGTTAGTCTATGGGTCTGTGTGTTAGTCTATGGGTCTGTGTGTTAGTCTCTGGGTATGTGTTAGTCTCTGGGTCTGTGTGTGTCTCGGGGTATGTGTGTTAGTCTCTGGGTCTGTGTGTTAGTCTCTGGGTCTGTGTGTTAGTCTCTGGGTCTGTGTTAGTCTCTGGGTGAGTTTATGGATCTGTGTGTTAGTCTTTGGGTCTCTGTGTTAGTCTCTGGGTCTATGTATTAGTCTATGGGTCTGTGTTAGTCTCTGGGTATGTGTGTTAGTCTCTGGGTCTCTGTGTGATTCTATGGATCTATGTTAGTCTCTGGGTCTATGTGTTAGTCTCTGGGTCTATGTGTTAGTCTATGGGTTTATGTGTTAGTCTCTGGGTCTGTGTGTGTCTCTGGGTATGTGTGTTAGTCTCTGGGTCTATGTGTTAGTCTATGGGTCTGTGTGTTAGTCTATGGGTCTGTGTGTTAGTCTCTGGGTCTGTGTGTTAGTCTATGGGTCTATGTGTTAGTCTATGGGTCTGTGTTAGTCTCTGGGTATGTGTGTTAGTCTCTGGGTCTATGTGTTAGTCTCTGGGTCTGTGTGTGTCTCTGGGTATGTGTGTTAGTCTCTGGGTCTATGTGTTAGTCTATGGGTCTGTGTGTTAGGCTATGGGTCTGTGTGTTAGGCTATGGGTCTATGTGTTAGTATCGGTCTGTGTGTTAGTCTATGGGTCTGTGTGTTAGTCTCTGGGTCTGTGTGTTAGTCTATGGGTATGTGTGTTAGTCTATGGGTCTATGTGTTAGTCTATTGGTCTGTGTTAGTCTATGGGTCTGTCTTAGTCTATGGGTCTGTGTTAGTCTATGGGTGAGTCTATGGATCTGTGTTAGTCTCTGGGTCTATGTGTTAGTCTATGGGCCTCTGTGTGTCTCTGGGTATGTGTGTTAGTCTCTGGGTCTATGTGTTATTCTCTGGGTCTGTGTGTCTCTGGGTATGTGTGTTAGTCTGTGGGTCTGTGTGTTAGTCTATGAGTCTGTGTGTTAGGCTATGGGTCTATGTGTTAGTATCGGTCTGTGTGTTAGTCTATGGGTCTGTGTTAGTCTATGGGTCTGTGTTAGTCTATGGGTCTGTGTTAGTCTATGGGTGAGTCTATGGATCTGTGTTAGTCTCTGGGTCTATGTGTTAGTGTATGGGTCTCTGTGTGTCTCTGGGTATGTGTGTTAGTCTCTGGGTCTATGTGGTAGTCTCTGGGTCTATGTGTTAGTCTATGGGTCTCTGTGTGTCTCTGGGTATGTGTGTTAGTCTCTGGGTCTATGTGTTAGTCTTAGTCTTTGGGTCGCTATGCGAGTCTGCGGATCTGAGTCTGTGGGTCTATGTGCCAGTCAAGAAATCTGTGCGAGTTTGTGGGTCTCTGTGCGAGTCTACAAATCTCTGGGTGAGTTTAGAAATCTTTACGTGAGCCTATGGGTCTCTTGAGTCTATAAATCTCTATATTCGTCTCTGGCTCCGAGTATATGGCTCAGTGCGGATCTGTGGGTCTGTGATAGTCTCTGGGTCTATGTGTTAGTCTCTTGTTCTATGTGTTAGTCTCTGGGTCTATGTGTTAGTCTCTGGGTCTATGTGTTAGTCTATGGGTCTGTGTGACTCTGCGGGTCTATGTGTTAGTCTATGGATCTGTGTTAGTCTCTGGGTCTATGTGTTATTCTCTGGGTCTATGTGTTAGTCTATGGGTCTCTGTGTGAGTCTATGGGTCTCTGTGTGAGTCTATGGGTCTCTGTGCGAGTCTATGGGTCTCTGTGTTAGTCTATGGGTCTGTGTTAGTCTCTGGGTCTATGTCTTAGTCTATGGGTCTATGTGTAAGTCTATGGGTCTGTGTTAGTCTCTGGGTGAGTTTATGGATCTGTGTTAGTCTCTGGGTCTATATGTTAGTCTCTGGGTATGTGTGTTAGTCTCTGGGTCTGTGTGTTAGTCTCTGGGTCTACGTGTTAGTCTATGGGTCTGTGTTAGTCTCTGGGTCTATGTGTGAGTCTATGGATCTGTGTTAGTCTCTGGGTCTATGTGTTAGTATGGGTCTATGTGTTAGTCTCTGGGTCTGTGTGTTAGTCTATGGGTCTGTGTGTTAATCTATGGGTCTGTGTGTCTATGGGTCTGTGTTAGTCTCTGGGTGAGTCTATGGATCTGTGTTAGTCTCTGGGTCTATGTGTTAGTCTCTGGGTCTATGTGTTAGTCTATGGGTCTGTGTTAGTCTCTGGGTATGTGTGTTAGTCTCTGGGTCTCTGTGTGATTCTATGGATCTATGTTAGTCTCTGGGTCTATGTGTTAGTCTATGGGTCTGTGTGTTAGTCTATGTGTTAGTCTATGGGTCTGTGTTGGTCTCTGGGTATGTGTTAGTCTCTGGGTCTGTGTTAGTCTCTGGGTCTGTGTGTGTCTCTGGGTATGTGTGTTAGTCTCTGGGTCAATGTGTTAGTCTATGGGTCTGTGTGTTAGGCTATGGGTCTGTGTGTTAGGCTATGGGTCTATGTGTTAGTATCTGTGTGTTAGTCTCTGGGTCTGTGTGTTAGTCTATGGGTATGTGTTAGTCTCTGGGTATGTGTGTTAGTCTCTGGGTCTCTGTGTGATTCTATGGATCTATGTTAGTCTCTGGGTCTATGTGTTAGTCTCTGGGTCTATGTGTTAGTCTATGGGTCTGTGTGTTAGTCTATGGGTCTGTGTGTTAGTCTATGGGTCTGTGTGTTAGTCTATGGGTCTGTGTGTTAGTCTATGGGTCTATGTGTTAGTCTATGGGTCTGTGTTGGTCTCTGGGTATGTTAGTCTCTGGGTCTATGTGTTAGTCTCTGGGTCTGTGTGTGTCTCTGGGTATGTGTGTTAGTCTCTGGGTCAATGTGTTAGTCTATGGGTCTGTGTGTTAGTCTATGGGTATGTGTTAGTCTATGGGTCTATGTGTTAGTTTATGGGTCTGTGTTAGTCTATGGGTCTGTGTGTTAGTCTCTGGGTCTGTGTTAGTCTCTGGGTCTATGTGTTAGTCTCCGGGTCTGTGTGTGTCTCGGGGTATGTGTGTTAGTCTCTGGGTCTGTGTGTTAGTCTCTGGGTCTGTGTGTTAGTCTCTGGGTCTGTGTTAGTCTCTGGGTCTGTGTTAGTCTATGGGTTTGTGTTAGTCTATGGGTCTGTTTTAGCCTATGGGTGAGTCTATGGATCTGTGTTAGTCTCTGGGTCTGTGTGTTAGTCTATGGGTCTGTGTGTTAGTCTATGGGTCTGTGTGTTAGTCTCTGGGTATGTGTTAGTCTCTGGGTCTGTGTGTGTCTCGGGGTATGTGTGTTAGTCTCTGGGTCTGTGTGTTAGTCTCTGGGTCTGTGTGTTAGTCTCTGGGTCTGTGTTAGTCTCTGGGTGAGTTTATGGATCTGTGTGTTAGTCTTTGGGTCTCTGTGTTAGTCTCTGGGTCTATGTATTAGTCTATGGGTCTGTGTTAGTCTCTGGGTATGTGTGTTAGTCTCTGGGTCTCTGTGTGATTCTATGGATCTATGTTAGTCTCTGGGTCTATGTGTTAGTCTCTGGGTCTATGTGTTAGTCTATGGGTTTATGTGTTAGTCTCTGGGTCTGTGTGTGTCTCTGGGTATGTGTGTTAATCTCTGGGTCTATGTGTTAGTCTATGGGTCTGTGTGTTAGTCTATGGGTCTGTGTGTTAGTCTCTGGGTCTGTGTGTTAGTCTATGGGTCTATGTGTTAGTCTATGGGTCTGTGTTAGTCTCTGGGTATGTGTGTTAGTCTCTGGGTCTATGTGTTAGTCTCTGGGTCTGTGTGTGTCTCTGGGTATGTGTGTTAGTCTCTGGGTCTGTGTGTTAGTCTATGGGTCTGTGTGTTAGGCTATGGGTCTGTGTGTTAGGCTATGGGTCTATGTGTTAGTATCGGTCTGTGTGTTAGTCTATGGGTCTGTGTGTTAGTCTCTGGGTCTGTGTGTTAGTCTATGGGTATGTGTGTTAGTCTATGGGTCTATGTGTTAGTCTATTGGTCTGTGTTAGTCTATGGGTCTGTCTTAGTCTATGGGTCTGTGTTAGTCTATGGGTGAGTCTATGGATCTGTGTTAGTCTCTGGGTCTATGTGTTAGTCTATGGGCCTCTGTGTGTCTCTGGGTATGTGTGTTAGTCTCTGGGTCTATGTGTTATTCTCTGGGTCTGTGTGTCTCTGGGTATGTGTGTTAGTCTGTGGGTCTGTGTGTTAGTCTATGAGTCTGTGTGTTAGGCTATGGGTCTATGTGTTAGTATCGGTCTGTGTGTTAGTCTATGGGTCTGTGTTAGTCTATGGGTCTGTGTTAGTCTATGGGTCTGTGTTAGTCTATGGGTGAGTCTATGGATCTGTGTTAGTCTCTGGGTCTATGTGTTAGTGTATGGGTCTCTGTGTGTCTCTGGGTATGTGTGTTAGTCTCTGGGTCTATGTGTTAGTCTCTGGGTCTATGTGTTAGTCTATGGGTCTCTGTGTGTCTCTGGGTATGTGTGTTAGTCTCTGGGTCTATGTGTTAGTCTTAGTCTTTGGGTCGCTATGCGAGTCTGCGGATCTGAGTCTGTGGGTCTATGTGCCAGTCAAGAAATCTGTGCGAGTTTGTGGGTCTCTGTGCGAGTCTACAAATCTCTGGGTGAGTTTAGAAATCTTTACGTGAGCCTATGGGTCTCTTGAGTCTATAAATCTCTATATTCGTCTCTGGCTCCGAGTATATGGCTCAGTGCGAGTCTGTGGGTCTGTGATAGTCTCTGGGTCTATGTGTTAGTCTCTTGTTCTATGTGTTAGTCTCTGGGTCTATGTGTTAGTCTCTGGGTCTATGTGTTAGTCTATGGGTCTGTGTGACTCTGCGGGTCTATGTGTTAGTCTATGGATCTGTGTTAGTCTCTGGGTCTATGTGTTATTCTCTGGGTCTATGTGTTAGTCTATGGGTCTCTGTGTGAGTCTATGGGTCTCTGTGTGAGTCTATGGGTCTCTGTGCGAGTCTATGGGTCTCTGTGTTAGTCTATGGGTCTGTGTTAGTCTCTGGGTCTATGTCTTAGTCTATGGGTCTATGTGTAAGTCTATGGGTCTGTGTTAGTCTCTGGGTGAGTCTATGGATCTGTGTTAGTCTCTGGGTCTATATGTTAGTCTCTGGGTATGTGTGTTAGTCTCTGGGTCTGTGTGTTAGTCTCTGGGTCTACGTGTTAGTCTATGGGTCTGTGTTAGTCTCTGGGTCTATGTGTGAGTCTATGGATCTGTGTTAGTCTCTGGGTCTATGTGTTAGTATGGGTCTATGTGTTAGTCTCTGGGTCTGTGTGTTAGTCTATGGGTCTGTGTGTTAATCTATGGGTCTGTGTGTCTATGGGTCTGTGTTAGTCTCTGGGTGAGTCTATGGATCTGTGTTAGTCTCTGGGTCTATGTGTTAGTCTCTGGGTCTATGTGTTAGTCTATGGGTCTGTGTTAGTCTCTGGGTATGTGTGTTAGTCTCTGGGTCTCTGTGTGATTCTATGGATCTATGTTAGTCTCTGGGTCTATGTGTTAGTCTATGGGTCTGTGTGTTAGTCTATGTGTTAGTCTATGGGTCTGTGTTGGTCTCTGGGTATGTGTTAGTCTCTGGGTCTGTGTTAGTCTCTGGGTCTGTGTGTGTCTCTGGGTATGTGTGTTAGTCTCTGGGTCAATGTGTTAGTCTATGGGTCTGTGTGTTAGGCTATGGGTCTGTGTGTTAGGCTATGGGTCTATGTGTTAGTATCTGTGTGTTAGTCTCTGGGTCTGTGTGTTAGTCTATGGGTATGTGTTAGTCTCTGGGTATGTGTGTTAGTCTCTGGGTCTCTGTGTGATTCTATGGATCTATGTTAGTCTCTGGGTCTATGTGTTAGTCTCTGGGTCTATGTGTTAGTCTATGGGTCTGTGTGTTAGTCTATGGGTCTGTGTGTTAGTCTATGGGTCTGTGTGTTAGTCTATGGGTCTGTGTGTTAGTCTATGGGTCTATGTGTTAGTCTATGGGTCTGTGTTGGTCTCTGGGTATGTTAGTCTCTGGGTCTATGTGTTAGTCTCTGGGTCTGTGTGTGTCTCTGGGTATGTGTGTTAGTCTCTGGGTCAATGTGTTAGCCTATGGGTCTGTGTGTTAGTCTATGGGTCTATGTGTTAGTTTATGGGTCTGTGTTAGTCTATGGGTCTGTGTGTTAGTCTCTGGGTCTGTGTTAGTCTCTGGGTCTATGTGTTAGTCTCCGGGTCTGTGTGTGTCTCGGGGTATGTGTGTTAGTCTCTGGGTCTGTGTGTTAGTCTCTGGGTCTGTGTGTTAGTCTCTGGGTCTGTGTTAGTCTCTGGGTCTGTGTTAGTCTATGGGTTTGTGTTAGTCTATGGGTCTGTTTTAGCCTATGGGTGAGTCTATGGATCTGTGTTAGTCTCTGGGTCTGTGTGTTAGTCTATGGGTCTGTGTGTTAGTCTATGGGTCTGTGTGTTAGTCTCTGGGTATGTGTTAGTCTTTGGGTCTGTGTGTGTCTCGGGGTATGTGTGTTAGTCTCTGGGTCTGTGTGTTAGTCTCTGGGTCTGTGTGTTAGTCTCTGGGTCTGTGTTAGTCTCTGGGTGAGTTTATGGATCTGTGTGTTAGTCTTTGGGTCTCTGTGTTAGTCTCTGGGTCTATGTATTAGTCTATGGGTCTGTGTTAGTCTCTGGGTATGTGTGTTAGTCTCTGGGTCTCTGTGTGATTCTATGGATCTATGTTAGTCTCTGGGTCTATGTGTTAGTCTCTGGGTCTATGTGTTAGTCTATGGGTTTATGTGTTAGTCTCTGGGTCTGTGTGTGTCTCTGGGTATGTGTGTTAGTCTCTGGGTCTATGTGTTAGTCTATGGGTCTGTGTGTTAGTCTATGGGTCTGTGTGTTAGTCTCTGGGTCAGTGTGTTAGTCTATGGGTCTATGTGTTAGTCTATGGGTCTGTGTTAGTCTCTGGGTATGTGTGTTAGTCTCTGGGTCTATGTGTTAGTCTCTGGGTCTGTGTGTGTCTCTGGGTATGTGTGTTAGTCTCTGGGTCTATGTGTTAGTCTATGGGTCTGTGTGTTAGGCTATGGGTCTGTGTGTTAGACTATGGGTCTATGTGTTAGTATCGGTCTGTGTGTTAGTCTATGGGTCTGTGTGTTAGTCTCTGGGTCTGTGTGTTAGTCTATGGGTATGTGTGTTAGTCTATGGGTCTATGTGTTAGTCTATTGGTCTGTGTTAGTCTATGGGTCTGTCTTAGTCTATGGGTCTGTGTTAGTCTATGGGTGAGTCTATGGATCTGTGTTAGTCTCTGGGTCTATGTGTTAGTCTATGGGCCTCTGTGTGTCTCTGGGTATGTGTGTTAGTCTCTGGGTCTATGTGTTATTCTCTGGGTCTGTGTGTCTCTGGGTATGTGTGTTAGTCTCTGGGTCTCTGTGTGATTCTATGGATCTATGTTAGTCTCTGGGTCTATGTGTTAGTCTCTGGGTCTATGTGTTAGTCTATGGGTCTGTGTGTTAGTCTATGGGTCTGTGTGTTAGTCTATGGGTCTGTGTGTTAGTCTATGGGTCTGTGTGTTAGTCTATGGGTCTATGTGTTAGTCTATGGGTCTGTGTTGGTCTCTGGGTATGTTAGTCTCTGGGTCTATGTGTTAGTCTCTGGGTCTGTGTGTGTCTCTGGGTATGTGTGTTAGTCTCTGGGTCAATGTGTTAGTCTATGGGTCTGTGTGTTAGTCTATGGGTCTATGTGTTAGTTTATGGGTCTGTGTTAGTCTATGGGTCTGTGTGTTAGTCTCTGGGTCTGTGTTAGTCTCTGGGTCTATGTGTTAGTCTCCGGGTCTGTGTGTGTCTCGGGGTATGTGTGTTAGTCTCTGGGTCTGTGTGTTAGTCTCTGGGTCTGTGTGTTAGTCTCTGGGTCTGTGTTAGTCTCTGGGTCTGTGTTAGTCTATGGGTTTGTGTTAGTCTATGGGTCTGTTTTAGCCTATGGGTGAGTCTATGGATCTGTGTTAGTCTCTGGGTCTGTGTGTTAGTCTATGGGTCTGTGTGTTAGTCTATGGGTCTGTGTGTTAGTCTCTGGGTATGTGTTAGTCTTTGGGTCTGTGTGTGTCTCGGGGTATGTGTGTTAGTCTCTGGGTCTGTGTGTTAGTCTCTGGGTCTGTGTGTTAGTCTCTGGGTCTGTGTTAGTCTCTGGGTGAGTTTATGGATCTGTGTGTTAGTCTTTGGGTCTCTGTGTTAGTCTCTGGGTCTATGTATTAGTCTATGGGTCTGTGTTAGTCTCTGGGTATGTGTGTTAGTCTCTGGGTCTCTGTGTGATTCTATGGATCTATGTTAGTCTCTGGGTCTATGTGTTAGTCTCTGGGTCTATGTGTTAGTCTATGGGTTTATGTGTTAGTCTCTGGGTCTGTGTGTGTCTCTGGGTATGTGTGTTAGTCTCTGGGTCTATGTGTTAGTCTATGGGTCTGTGTGTTAGTCTATGGGTCTGTGTGTTAGTCTCTGGGTCAGTGTGTTAGTCTATGGGTCTATGTGTTAGTCTATGGGTCTGTGTTAGTCTCTGGGTATGTGTGTTAGTCTCTGGGTCTATGTGTTAGTCTCTGGGTCTGTGTGTGTCTCTGGGTATGTGTGTTAGTCTCTGGGTCTATGTGTTAGTCTATGGGTCTGTGTGTTAGGCTATGGGTCTGTGTGTTAGACTATGGGTCTATGTGTTAGTATCGGTCTGTGTGTTAGTCTATGGGTCTGTGTGTTAGTCTCTGGGTCTGTGTGTTAGTCTATGGGTATGTGTGTTAGTCTATGGGTCTATGTGTTAGTCTATTGGTCTGTGTTAGTCTATGGGTCTGTCTTAGTCTATGGGTCTGTGTTAGTCTATGGGTGAGTCTATGGATCTGTGTTAGTCTCTGGGTCTATGTGTTAGTCTATGGGCCTCTGTGTGTCTCTGGGTATGTGTGTTAGTCTCTGGGTCTATGTGTTATTCTCTGGGTCTGTGTGTCTCTGGGTATGTGTGTTAGTCTGTGGGTCTGTGTGTTAGTCTATGAGTCTGTGTGTTAGGCTATGGGTCTATGTGTTAGTATCGGTCTGTGTGTTAGTCTATGGGTCTGTGTTAGTCTATGGGTCTGTGTTAGTCTATGGGTCTGTGTTAGTCTATGGGTGAGTCTATGGATCTGTGTTAGTCTCTGGGTCTATGTGTTAGTGTATGGGTCTCTGTGTGTCTCTGGGTATGTGTGTTAGTCTCTGGGTCTATGTGTTAGTCTCTGGGTCTATGTGTTAGTCTATGGGTCTCTGTGTGTCTCTGGGTCTATGTGTTAGTCTCTGGGTCTATGTGTTATTCTATGGGTCTATGTGTTAGTCTCTGGGTCTATGTGTTATTCTATGGGTCGATGTGTTAGTCTATGGGTCTGTGTGTTATTCTATGGGTCGATGTGTTAGTCTATGGGTCTGTGTGTTAGTCTCTGGGTCTACGTGTTAGTCTATGGGTCTGTGTTAGTCTCTGGGTCTATGTGTGAGTCTATGGATCTGTGTTAGTCTCTGGGTCTATGTGTTAGTCTCTTGTTCTATGTGTTAGTCTCTGGGTCTATGTGTTAGTCTCTGGGTCTATGTGTTAGTCTCTGGGTCTATGTGTTAGTCTATGGGTCTATGTGTTAGTCTCTGGGTCTATGTGTTATTCTATGGGTCGATGTGTTAGTCTATGGGTCTGTGTGTTAGTCTCTGGGTCTACGTGTTAGTCTATGGGTCTGTGTTAGTCTCTGGGTCTATGTGTGAGTCTATGGATCTGTGTTAGTCTCTGGGTCTATGTGTTAGTCTCTGGGTCTATGTGTTAGTCTATGGGTTTATGTGTTAGTCTCTGGGTCTGTGTGTGTCTCTGGGTATGTGTGTTAGTCTCTGGGTCTATGTGTTAGTCTATGGGTCTGTGTGTTAGTCTATGGGTCTGTGTGTTAGTCTCTGGGTCTGTGTGTTAGTCTATGGGTTTATGTGTTAGTCTATGGGTCTGTGTTAGTCTCTGGGTATGTGTGTTAGTCTCTGGGTCTATGTGTTAGTCTCTGGGTCTGTGTGTGTCTCTGGGTATGTGTGTTAGTCTCTGGGTCTATGTGTTAGTCTATGGGTCTGTGTGTTAGGCTATGGGTCTGTGTGTTAGGCTATGGGTCTATGTGTTAGTATCGGTCTGTGTGTTAGTCTATGGGTCTGTGTGTTAGTCTCTGGGTCTGTGTGTTAGTCTATGGGTATGTGTGTTAGTCTATGGGTCTATGTGTTAGTCTATTGGTCTGTGTTAGTCTATGGGTCTGTGTTAGTCTATGGGTGAGTCTATGGATCTGTGTTAGTCTCTGGGTCTATGTGTTAGTCTATGGGCCTCTGTGTGTCTCTGGGTATGTGTGTTAGTCTCTGGGTCTATGTGTTATTCTCTGGGTCTGTGTGTCTCTGGGTATGTGTGTTAGTCTGTGGGTCTGTGTGTTAGTCTATGAGTCTGTGTGTTAGGCTTTGGGTCTATGTGTTAGTATCGGTCTGTGTGTTAGTCTATGGGTCTGTGTTAGTCTATGGGTCTGTGTTAGTCTATGGGTCTGTGTTAGTCTATGGGTGAGTCTATGGATCTGTGTTAGTCTCTGGGTCTATGTGTTAGTGTATGGGTCTCTGTGTGTCTCTGGGTATGTGTGTTAGTCTCTGGGTCTATGTGTTAGTCTCTGGGTCTGTGTGTTAGTCTATGGGTCTCTGTGTGTCTCTGGGTATGTGTGTTAGTCTCTGGGTCTATGTGTTAGTCTTAGTCTTTGGGTCGCTATGCGAGTCTGCGGATCTGAGTCTGTGGGTCTATGTGCCAGTCAAGAAATCTGTGCGAGTTTGTGGGTCTCTGTGCGAGTCTACAAATCTCTGGGTGAGTTTAGAAATCTTTACGTGAGCCTATGGGTCTCTTGAGTCTATAAATCTCTATATTCGTCTCTGGCTCCGAGTATATGGCTCAGTGCGAGTCTGTGGGTCTGTGATAGTCTCTGGGTCTATGTGTTAGTCTCTTGTTCTATGTGTTAGTCTCTGGGTCTATGTGTTAGTCTCTGGGTCTATGTGTTAGTCTATGGGTCTGTGTGACTCTGCGGGTCTATGTGTTAGTCTATGGATCTGTGTTAGTCTCTGGGTCTATGTGTTATTCTCTGGGTCTATGTGTTAGTCTATGGGTCTCTGTGTGAGTCTATGGGTCTCTGTGTGAGTCTATGGGTCTCTGTGCGAGTCTATGGGTCTGTGTTAGTCTCTGGGTATGTGTGTTAGTCTCTGGGTCTCTGTGTGATTCTATGGATCTATGTTAGTCTCTGGGTCTATGTGTTAGTCTCTGGGTCTATGTGTTAGTCTATGGGTTTATGTGTTAGTCTCTGGGTCTGTGTGTGTCTCTGGGTATGTGTGTTAGTCTCTGGGTCTATGTGTTAGTCTATGGGTCTGTGTGTTAGTCTATGGGTCTGTGTGTTAGTCTCTGGGTCTGTGTGTTAGTCTATGGGTCTGTGTGTTAGTCTATGGGTCTATGTGTTAGTCTATGGGTCTGTGTTAGTCTCTGGGTATGTGTGTTAGTCTCTGGGTCTATGTGTTAGTCTCTGGGTCTGTGTGTGTCTCTGGGTATGTGTGTTAGTCTCTGGGTCTATGTGTTAGTCTATGGGTCTGTGTGTTAGGCTATGGGTCTGTGTGTTAGGCTATGGGTCTATGTGTTAGTATCGGTCTGTGTGTTAGTCTATGGGTCTGTGTGTTAGTCTCTGGGTCTGTGTGTTAGTCTATGGGTATGTGTGTTAGTCTATGGGTCTATGTGTTAGTCTATTGGTCTGTGTTAGTCTATGGGTCTGTCTTAGTCTATGGGTCTGTGTTAGTCTATGGGTGAGTCTATGGATCTGTGTTAGTCTCTGGGTCTATGTGTTAGTCTATGGGCCTCTGTGTGTCTCTGGGTATGTGTGTTAGTCTCTGGGTCTATGTGTTATTCTCTGGGTCTGTGTGTCTCTGGGTATGTGTGTTAGTCTGTGGGTCTGTGTGTTAGTCTATGAGTCTGTGTGTTAGGCTATGGGTCTATGTGTTAGTATCGGTCTGTGTGTTAGTCTATGGGTCTGTGTTAGTCTATGGGTCTGTGTTAGTCTATGGGTGAGTCTATGGATCTGTGTTAGTCTCTGGGTCTATGTGTTAGTGTATGGGTCTCTGTGTGTCTCTGGGTATGTGTGTTAGTCTCTGGGTCTATGTGTTAGTCTCTGGGTCTATGTGTTAGTCTCTGGGTCTATGTGTGTTAGTCTCTGGGTCTATGTGTTAGTCTTAGTCTTTGGGTCGCTATGCGAGTCTGCGGATCTGAGTCTGTGGGTCTATGTGCCAGTCAAGAAATCTGTGCGAGTTTGTGGGTCTCTGTGCGAGTCTACAAATCTCTGGGTGAGTTTAGAAATCTTTACGTGAGCCTATGGGTCTCTTGAGTCTATAAATCTCTATATTCGTCTCTGGCTCCGAGTATATGGCTCAGTGCGAGTCTGTGATAGTCTCTGGGTCTATGTGTTAGTCTCTTGTTCTATGTGTTAGTCTCTGGGTCTATGTGTTAGTCTCTGGGTCTATGTGTTAGTCTATGGGTCTGTGTGACTCTGCGGGTCTATGTGTTAGTCTATGGATCTGTGTTAGTCTCTGGGTCTATGTGTTATTCTCTGGGTCTATGTGTTAGTCTATGGGTCTCTGTGTGAGTCTATGGGTCTCTGTGTGAGTCTATGGGTCTCTGTGCGAGTCTATGGGTCTCTGTGTTAGTCTATGGGTCTGTGTTAGTCTCTGGGTCTATGTCTTAGTCTATGGGTCTATGTGTAAGTCTATGGGTCTGTGTTAGTCTCTGGGTGAGTCTATGGATCTGTGTTAGTCTCTGGGTCTATATGTTAGTCTCTGGGTATGTGTGTTAGTCTCTGGGTCTGTGTGTTAGTCTCTGGGTCTACGTGTTAGTCTATGGGTCTGTGTTAGTCTCTGGGTCTATGTGTGAGTCTATGGATCTGTGTTAGTCTCTGGGTCTATGTGTTAGTATGGGTCTATGTGTTAGTCTCTGGGTCTGTGTGTTAGTCTATGGGTCTGTGTGTTAATCTATGGGTCTGTGTGTCTATGGGTCTGTGTTAGTCTCTGGGTGAGTCTATGGATCTGTGTTAGTCTCTGGGTCTATGTGTTAGTCTCTGGGTCTATGTGTTAGTCTATGGGTCTGTGTTAGTCTCTGGGTATGTGTTAGTCTCTGGGTCTCTGTGTGATTCTATGGATCTATGTTAGTCTCTGGGTCTATGTGTTAGTCTATGGGTCTGTGTGTTAGTCTATGTGTTAGTCTATGGGTCTGTGTTGGTCTCTGGGTATGTGTTAGTCTCTGGGTCTGTGTTAGTCTCTGGGTCTGTGTGTGTCTCTGGGTATGTGTGTTAGTCTCTGGGTCAATGTGTTAGTCTATGGGTCTGTGTGTTAGGCTATGGGTCTGTGTGTTAGGCTATGGGTCTATGTGTTAGTATCTGTGTTAGTCTCTGGGTCTGTGTGTTAGTCTATGGGTATGTGTTAGTCTCTGGGTATGTGTGTTAGTCTCTGGGTCTCTGTGTGATTCTATGGATCTATGTTAGTCTCTGGGTCTATGTGTTAGTCTCTGGGTCTATGTGTTAGTCTATGGGTCTGTGTGTTAGTCTATGGGTCTGTGTGTTAGTCTATGGGTCTGTGTGTTAGTCTATGGGTCTGTGTGTTAGTCTATGGGTCTATGTGTTAGTCTATGGATCTGTGTTGGTCTCTGGGTATGTTAGTCTCTGGGTCTATGTGTTAGTCTCTGGGTCTGTGTGTGTCTCTGGGTATGTGTGTTAGTCTCTGGGTCAATGTGTTAGTCTATGGGTCTGTGTGTTAGTCTATGGGTATGTGTTAGTCTATGGGTCTATGTGTTAGTTTATGGGTCTGTGTTAGTCTCTGGGTCTGTGTTAGTCTCCGGGTCTGTGTGTGTCTCGGGGTATGTGTGTTAGTCTCTGGGTCTGTGTTAGTCTATGGGTTTGTGTTAGTCTATGGGTCTGTTTTAGCCTATGGGTGAGTCTATGGATCTGTGTTAGTCTCTGGGTCTGTGTGTTAGTCTATGGGTCTGTGTGTTAGTCTATGGGTCTGTGTGTTAGTCTCTGGGTATGTGTTTGTCTCGGGGTATGTGTGTTAGTCTCTGGGTCTGTGTGTTAGTCTCTGGGTCTGTGTTAGTCTCTGGGTGAGTTTATGGATCTGTGTGTTAGTCTTTGGGTCTCTGTGTTAGTCTCTGGGTCTATGCGTTAGTCTTAGTATTTGGTCACCGTGCGAGTCTGCGGGTCTATGTGCGAGTCAAGAAATTTGTGCGAGTTTGTGGGTCTCTGTGCGAGTCTACAAATCTCTGGGTGAGTTTAGAAATCTTTGTGAGCCTATGGGTCTCTTGAGTCTATAAATCTCTGTATTCGTCTCTGGCTCCGAGTATATGGCTCAGTGCGAGTCTGTGGGTCTGTCTCTAGGTCTCTGTATGGGTCTGTGCGAGTCTGTAGATTTACGTGCGAGTATGTGGATCTCTGAGTCCATGCTTCCCTGTGAGTCTATGGCACTCTGTGCGAGTCTATGGCTCAGTCTACGGCCCAGTCTATAGGGCTCTGTGAATATAGGAATCGCTGTGTGGGTCTGTGCGAGTCCAGAAATTTCAGAGTCTATGGGTCTCATCCTGCGCAGCATCAAGGCGGTGGAGGATGGAGACTACACCGTCTGCTTCGACAACACATTCAGCCGCGTGTCCAGCAAGACCGTGTGGATGGAGGTGATGGTGGATGACCTCGATGTCCAGGGCGACTGGAGAAGCTTCCTGAGCTCGCAACAGATGGTGGACGTGCAGGTGGACGACCTCCAGGTGAGTGGCGATGGGAGGGCGAGTGGGAGGCCGAGTGAAGGACCTCCAGGTGAGTGGGAGGGCGAGTGACAATGGGGGAGTGGATGACCTCCAGGTGAGTGGGAGGGCGAGTGACGATGGGAGGGTGAGTGGATGACCTCCAGGTGAGTGGAGATGGGAGGGCGAGTGGGAGGGCGAGTGGATGACCTCCAGGTGAGTGGAGATGGGAGGGCGAGTGGATGACCTCCAGGTGAGTGGAGATGGGAGGGCGAGTGGGAGGGCGAGTGAAGGACCTCAAGGTGAGTGGGAGGGCGAGTGAAGATGGGAGGGCGAGTGGATGACCTCCAGGGTGAGTGGGAGGGCGAGTGGATGACCTGCGGGTGAGTGAAGATGGGCGAGTGGAGATGGGAGGGTGAGTGGGAGGGCGAGTGGATGACCTCCAGGTGAGTGAAGATGGGAGGGCGAGTGGATGACCTCCAGGTGAGTGGGAGGGCGAGGGAGGGTGGGAGGCTGAGTGAAGGAACTCCAGGTGAGTGGGAGGGCGAGTGAAGATGGGCGAGTGGAGATGGGAGGGCGAGTGGGAGGCTGAGTGGATGACCTCCAGGTGAGTGGGAGGGCGAGTGGATGACCTCCAGGTGAGTGAAGATGGGCGAGCGAGTGGAGACAACCTTTCCACTCTCTCCCCCCCCCCCAGGACTCCCTGCTGCGCGTGCGCGCCAACCTGGCCCGCAGCGGCTCCCTGCAGCACGCTCTGCGCGCCTCCGAGGCCCGCGACCGCCGCCTGCTGGAGGCGAAGGCGGCCCGCGTGGCGGCCTGGTCGGCGGCGCAGTGCGCGGCCCTCGTGGCCGTGGCCGCGGCCTCGGCCCTCACCCTGCGGGCCCTCTTCGCCGGCGGGGGCGGGGGCAGCGGCGGTCACTACGCGGGGCAGCAGCGGTGCGTCAACACCACGCCGTGAAGTGGGGGGCCACCGGGGGGGGGTAGGAAGTGGGGGGCACCCTGGGGGGGGTAGTAAGTGGGGGGCCACTGGGGGGGTAGGAAATGGGGGCACCCCGGGGGGGTAGGAAGTGGGGGACACCCTGGGGGGGTAGGAAGTGGGGGGCACCCTGGGGGGGTAGGAAGTGGGGGGCCACGGGGGGGTAGGAAGTGGGGGGCACCCTGGGGGGGTAGGAAGTGGGGGGCACCCTGCTGGGGGGGGGGGCCTCAACACGTGACGCCAGAGAACAATAAACACAAGCTCCGACAAACCACTGGCAGTGTCTTTATTGTTTATTAAATAGCGACACTTTCCGAACATAAAACACCAACCCACGGACCACAGCCTCCAAACTCCGCACAGATGGGTAGATCCAGCCCCCCCCCCCCTCCCCAAGCTCCCACCTGCAAGCAGCACAAACACCCACAACGTGCCACAATTTAGTCGCGAGTTCAGGCGCGCCTGTGCGCGCGCGCTTACCGAAAAGTAAACCCACCACCACATCAAGAGTAACTAAATACAGACGAACTAATCAATATTATAATTGAACTAGGAGCGTGCCCGCAGCCAAGAATCAGATAGAGCTAATATATTCACGACATCACACCACGCGCGCACGCGCAGTCAACGTGTGGTCAACGTTTATCATCACGCTTGGCTGCTTCGTGGCACACGCTCCACCAACACCCCCCCCCCCCCACTCTCTCTCCACCAACACAACCCCCCTTACATTTATTTCGATTCAAAGCTTTCGTGACTGCAAGGATTAACCTTCTTCGGTTCTTTCGGTAAAGTCACCACGCAGAATGAGAATAAAATAATAAATTGATTAAATAAAATAAAACACAAAAGGTCGTGAGAATTTTATCGGTGTTATTTTAAATTTTATCAATTTATTAATTTTACTCTCATTCTACGTGGACTTTTACCGAAAGAACCAAAGAAGATGAGCCCCCCCCCCCTTCCCACCCACGTGCCCAGGGCAGCCCCACCAGACCCACCTGGGGGGGGTGAGCGCCACGCTCTCCCCTGTCGCCATGCCGACGAGACGGGGGGTGGGGACTGGCCCCGAGCGATCCTCCTGCTGGCAGAGAAACCCCGGAGCGTTAAAACACGTGGCAACGGTCGTCACCCACTGCTCCAACTCCACCCACCACCCCCCCCCGCGTACGGACGGATGAGCGGTGGCACGGCGGTTGGCGCATTCCACCACGAACCCAGCAATCGGCTGACGATTCGCGACCGCTAGCAACTGCACCACCCCCACACCCCTACACGCACCACCAACCCCCCTAGGGCAGGAGATGTTTCGCCTTTCGGGGAGCCTCAGACCATAATAGGTTTCAGAAATGAAATTCTGTCCACTACTCGTTTTGTCGGGCATCACGGGCTCCCCCCCCACCCCCCCCACGCTCACGGCCAGGAGCGGATTGGCCAGGAGCGGATTGGCCAGGAGCGGATTGGCCAGGAGCGGATTGGCCAGGAGCGGATTGGCCAGGAGCGGATTGGCCAGGAGCGGATTGGCCAGGAGCGGATTGGCCAGGAGCGGATTGGCCAGGAGCGGATTGGCCAGGAGCGGATTGGCCAGGAGCGGATTGGCCAGGAGCGGATTGGCCAGGAGCGGATTGGCCAGGAGCGGATTGGCCAGGAGCGGATTGGCCAGGAGCGGATTGGCCAGGAGCGGATTGGCCAGGAGCGGATTGGCCAGGAGCGGATTGGCCAGGAGCGGATTGGCCAGGAGCGGATTGGCCAGGAGCGGATTGGCCAGGAGCGGATTGGCCAGGAGCGGATTGGCCAGGAGCGGATTGGCCAGGAGCGGATTGGCCAGGAGCGGATTGGCCAGGAGCGGATTGGCCAGGAGCGGATTGGCCAGGAGCGGATTGGCCAGGAGCGGATTGGCCAGGAGCGGATTGGCCAGGAGCACTCGGGCGGTTTTCAACGGCGCTGTTCCACCGCCGCCGTGTCCGAGGAACGCCCGCGCGCGAGAGAGAGCTTTCGCAGCGTTACGTAGCGGTGGCGGCGAAGCCGTCGGTTTCACAACCACGTTGAAACTCACCGCAGTAGGACCGTAGCGGCAGCACCACCACCGCGCCCACTCTCTGTGGCTTCGTGGGGAGCCCTCGGTACCGATAAAAAGTTATTTTAGTTTCCCCCCCCGACGGCGTACGCCATTGGAATGGACGGAACCATTTTAACTTCGCCGCCAACTTAAAACAATTATGTCGCAAGGGCACTGGCGGCTGACGCGAGCTTCTGAACCAGAGACAAACTTATAAAAAAAAACTCGCATAGCCCGTCGGGCAAACTTACCCACAAGGCACGGAGGCGCTGTCCTAACGTGCAGTGCCGTCACGGGCTCCCTGCCGAGCCAGCGAGCCTCTCCAGGAGGGGGGGGGGACCTACCCCCCCCCCCCACAATTCAGGTCGCCATCACCTCCCCCACCACATCACCCACCCCTCGCAGTCCCTGCAACAAAAACAAAAACCAGGCACATGCTTGATTACGCATGCGTGCACACACCACAAAAGACCCCTCCCACCCCGTATCGCCTGGGCATTGAGTGCAGCACCTATGAAGGCCGGCACGGTGGTACAGCGGTTGGGTGGCCAGCACCACCACGCCCGGCCGCCTTTGTCTCCCCCAGTGGCAATGTTTACTACACACACCGCACCAGGTAACTCGTTTGAGGCAGAGTCGGAGGCCCAGGGCCGGTTCAGATAATCGTCACTGGTGTTGGGGTGGCCGTGAGCGGGAATCGAACTCGGGTCGCCGGGTTCTTAAGCACAGCGCGCGAGGCGCTACACGAGAGGGGGGGTGGGGGTGGGATATCACCCAAACTCCACTCCCTCTGCAGGACATGGACAGAACGCACAGACTGCACACACAGGCCGCCCGAGCGTGGAGTCGAACCCAGACGCTTGTTGCTGTGGGGGAGGGCGTCGCCCACCACCCGTCCTTACGGGCTGGTGCTGGGAGGCGGCGCAGATCAGAACAATGTTCGAGATAAATCGACACGAAGATTCAGATGTCCCTATCTGTAAATGTCATCACCTCTGCACGCCACCTCCCAGGCTCCCAGACCCACCTCAGTCATCAAACTGCCCACAAAAACAATTCCCAGACCCTCATCCCCCGAAGCCACGCGCCCACATCGTTTCAGCGATGCTTTTGCCGCTCGACATGTCCTCGCGGCGATGATTATTATGATGTTGATTGACAAGCCGCTTCATTTTATGTCGAGCTATCGTTTGTGATGGCCAGGTCGCTTGTGAAAACCAAAGTCACGGACCCCAGCAAGGCACGGGGCCCCATAACCTGGTTGAGCATGGTTTAGTTTTGAGTGCGCGCGTGTTGCTATTAACGTTTATAGCGGACAAATACGATGAGCTATAAAGCTCTTCCCCTACCCCCAAAAAAACCCCTCGCAGATGTCCCGGTTAGTAGCCACGGGGTCAGAACGACACACGATAGGCGTGCAAAGCACACGGTACGCAAATAATTAACAAACCAAAAAAAAATATTTTTGTATTCTACCAGGCAAACCCCACCGAGCTATTTAGCTCTTCAGAAGCGACCTGCCCCCATTACAAATGATAGCTCAAAGAAGTCGCTTACCATCACCATCATCAT
Organism: Petromyzon marinus; assembly: GCF_048934315.1. Lineage (NCBI taxonomy): Eukaryota > Metazoa > Chordata > Hyperoartia > Petromyzontiformes > Petromyzontidae > Petromyzon > Petromyzon marinus. The sequence continues at coordinate 10,935,133 of NC_133740.1, read as the reverse complement.
CACCACCACGTGGATATTTACAGCAGGAGCCAAATATTCTAAACACGTGGCGATGTCGATTCTAAAACGTGGGAGAAAGACTCCCAAATACACAGCAGCAGCAGGCATCGTCAGGGTCGGTATCGAACCCACGACATCCTGAGTACCAGGCGAGGTAGTTAACATCTCATAGCCACTGATGATGAGAGACACGCAAACTCCAAATATACAGCAGCAGCAGGCATCGTCAGGGTCGGTATCGAACCCACGACCTGCTGCACACCGGGCGAGGTAGTTAACATCTCATAGCCACGGTGTACTGCAAGACTCACCACGTGGTGGCTGCACACGGAGAACCGCCGGGTCTCGACTTGGAAATCCATGGCGATGCTGCGTAAAGAAAAATAAAACGACGTTCACTGAACATTCACGATATAGTGAGAATGTCACAAAGCGTGGAGAGGAGCCACTTGGATGAGAGACTAGACTCGCAGGTGTGGAGACATCGATCTTCATCCAGCAGTGGATAAACCACGGTGGTTACAGGAACCACGTGCGTTAGAGAATACACGCAGGCTGGGCACCACCACATTGATCTTCATCCAGCAGTGGATATGGATCAAGGCTCAGGATTAAGCCAACAATTAGTATTGTACACACACACAGGATAGCGATCAAATGCCGTATTGTAAAACAAAAATGGGATAGCTGTTTTGTCAGTATCAAAAGTATGAAAAATTATTGGTTTTAACCTTTCGGTTTCAAACACCAAATAGATTTTACCTTTAGCAAGGAAATCAAAAGTCTGCATTAACCACACACACCGCGTGTGGTTAATGCAGATTAACCCCACGCGGTTCTTATGGTGAACATGCAAACATCACCATCCTCTGATAATCATGTTATACGCATCGTCTTTCACAATAATGTAATTATGTTCTATGTAGTCTAACAATGCCATTATTGTTATAATGTAATTAGAATGTTCTAGTCTAACAATAATGTTCTATATAGTCTAACAATTTCCACTATTGTTATAATGTAATTAGAATGTTCTATGCAGTCTGTAACAATGCCACTATTGTTATAATGTAATTGTTCTATACAGTCTTGGAAACCGATTGGGGCCTACACCAGAGACAGCAGCCTTCTCTGGCCTAGTCTCACTAGCAGTGCCAGTAGACCCAGAGCACAACGCCTAAAGGCTAACATTATTACAAGGACAGTGCCACACACATCAGATCACACTTTATATAGATAGGGGGGGTGTGTGAGCAGATACACAATTAGACAAAAGTCCCGTACGTTATAAAAGTCGACGTCCCGTAATTGGAGGCCTAACCAAAGACGCCTAAACGGGGGCCGCACAACCGCGCGGCCGCCGCGACAAACAACTTCCACGCGGCATTTTAAACTTTCACGAGCGCCCAAAGGGCCCGCGATTCCACCGCTGGACTCGCCCGCGTCCAAAGCGACGGAATTCGCCGCGGATTGCTGCGGATTGCCGCGACCAAGATCCGCCTCGCACTCACCGCCATCACCAACGCCGCCGCAATCACCAACGCCGCCGCAATCACCACCACCACCGCCGCCATTGCCACCAAGAGAAGGAGGCGGCAGCGGCCGCGCCCTTTATATAGGCGGCTGGTGACGGTGGGGGCGGGGCGAGTGTCCGGATCGATTCCTGCGTAAGTGCATTGCAACGGAATCGCTTGTTAATGCTGCTATCGATTCGCCCACCTCTTCGGGGCCATCCATTGCGTTCGAACGCATGGAGGGGGGGGGGAGGTTTTAGGGGCCGTCCGTAAATGACGTCACGCGATTTTTGACCCCTCCCCCTCCTCGTCACACGGCGTCACAAAAAGTCAGACCCCCCCCCTCAAATATGACGTCACAAAGCTCTGCCCCCCCCCCACCCAAAATATATAAACCTTTCTTCAAATCGCTTTAAACTATTGTCATTGTAGTTGCGTATTTAATGTGACGCTGCACTTTGATGTTGTGGGAGAAAGCATTTATTAAAAATTCTATTTAATTAAGTATAAAATGTTGTCTGTATTTATTTAAAGTTGCGCGGTTTGATGTGACGTCATATTTCTCAAACACACCCCCCCACCCCGTCACACATCGTCACAAATGTCTGACCCTCCCCTCCCCCCCCCAGGTGCGTGACGTCATTTATGGACGGCCCTTTAACCCAAACGCATTCGCTTGCTAATTACTAATCTACAACTCGTTACTAATCATAACCATTAACTGATTACCAATCGATTATATAATTACAATACCCACCCTCCGCCTCTAATCACTGGGCGTGGGTGGTGGGTGGGTAGGTGTGGGTGGCTGTGGATGGTGGGTGGGTTGGTGTGGGTGGTGGGTGGGTAGGTGTGGGTGGGTGGGTTGGTATGGGTGGTGGGTGGGTAGGTGTGGGTGGATGTGGATGGTGGGTGCGTAGGTGTGGGTGGTGGGTGGGAGTGGGTGGTGGGTGGGTAGGTGTGGGTGGTGGATGGGTGGTGGGTGGGTAGGTGTGGGTGGGTGGGTAGGTGTGGGTGGATGGTGGGTGGGTAGGTGTGGGTGGTGGGTGAGAGTGGGTGGGGTGGGGGTGTGGGTGGTGGGTGGGTAGGTGTGGGTGGATGTGGGTGGTGGGTGGGTTGGTGTGGGTGGTGGGTGGGTGTGGGTGGTGGGTAGGTGTGGGTGGTGGATGGGTGGTGGGTGGGTAGGTGTGGGTGGGTGGGTAGGTGTGGGTGGATGGTGGGTGGGTAGGCGTGGGTGGTGGGTGGATGTGGATGGTGGGTGGGTGTGGGTGGTGGGTGGGTAGGTGTGGGTGGATGTGGATGGTGGGTGGGTAGGTGTGGGTGGTGGGTGGATGTGGATGGTGGGTGGGTGTGGGTGGTGGGTGGGTAGGTGTGGGTGGATGTGGATGGTGGGTGGGTAGGTGTGGGTGTTGGGTGGATGTGGATGGTGGGTAGGTGTGGGTGGTGGGTGAGAGTGGGTGGGGTGTGGGTGGTGGGTGGGTAGGTGTGGGTGGATGTGGGTGGTGGGTTGGTGTGGGTGGTGGGTGGGAGTGGGTGGTGGGTGGGTAGGTGTGGGTAGGTGTGGGTGGGTAGGTGTAGGTGGGTGGTGGGTGGGTAGGTGTGGGTGGATGGTGGGTGGGTAGGTGTGGGTGGTGGATGGGTGGTGGGTGGGTAGGTGTGGGTGGGTAGGTGTGGGTGGATGGTGGGTGGGTAGGCGTGGGTGGTGGGTGGATGTGGATGGTGGGTGGGTGTGGGTGGTGGGTGGGAGTGGGTGGGGTGGGGGTGTGACGCGTCGCGAAGCGGACCACCCAGCCCCGAGTTGTCCAAAGTTGCCTCCCTCCCGGTCTGCGGGTCGCGGATTTTGCCGATGGCGGCGCCGCCGCCGCCGCTTGGGGGGGGCGTGGCGCTGGCGAAGGTCGTGTGGAGATCCCCCCACGTGACTCGAGCAGGAGGAGGGAGCAGGAGGGGGGAGGAGGAGGGAGGGGGGAGGAGGGGGGGAGGAGGAGGTGGAGGGAGGGAGGAGGTGGAGGGAGGGAGGAGGGGGGGAGGAGGAGGGAGGGGGGGGAGGAGGAGGGAGGAGGAGGCCCCCACTGCGTGCCAACGTCCACGGTCCACTATTTGACGAATCACAAAGGCAAAGGTTCCGCCCCCCCAGGTAGCCTTAACGAACTGTCGGGGCAAGTGCTGTTAGCAACGAGCAGCAGCAGCAGCGCCTGTGACACACGAGGGGGGGGGGGAGGTGACCAGCACCACTCGCGACCGCCTTTGTCTCCCCCCCAGTGGCGAGGTTTACACCGCGCCAGGCACTCATTCGATGCCGAGCCGACCTAGGGGACGGGCCCAGGACCGGTTCGGATCATCGCCGCCGGTGTTGGCCGTGAGCGTGAATCGAACTCGGGTCGCCGGGTTCGTAGCGCAGCGCGCTAACCACACAGCAGCATCGCCTCCCCTACTGACAGACTCACACACAGGGACAGCTGCCACTGGGGGTGTCCATAGGCTAGACCAGCAGCAGCATCACCTCCCCTACTCACAGGCTAACACACAGGGACAGCTGCCACTGGGGGTGTCCCTAGGCTAGACTCACACATCAGCAGTAGCAGCATCGCCTCCCCTACTGACAGACTAACACACAGGGACAGCTGCCACTGGGGGTGCCCCTAGGCTAGACTCACACAGCAGCAGCATCGCCTCCCCTAATGACAGACTAACACACAGGGACAGCTGCCACTGGGGGTGTCCCTAGGCTAGACCACACAGCAGTAGCAGCAGCATCACCTCCCTTACTGACAGGCTAACACACAGGGACAGCTGCCACTGGGGGTGCCCCTAGGCTAGACTCACACAGCAGCAGCATCACCTCCCCTACTGACAAACTAACACACAGGGACAGCTGCCACTGGGGGTGCCCCTAGGCTAGACCACACAGCAGCAGTAGCAACATCGCCTCCCCTACTAACACACAGGGACAGCTGCCACTGGGGGTGCCCCTAGGCTAGGACTCACACACAACAACAACTCCTGTAAGGACGATCATCACCACCCAGAATCAGCATCTTTATTCATCGTGGTGGAAATCCGAGGAGCCACACAGGGGCCCAACGCCAGATTTGATTTACCGTTCGATTGAGGCAACGTGAAAGATCATTTTAAACAACCAAAACAGCAACAACAGCCCAACAACCACGTCGTCATCAACATCCACAGAAAACAACAACAACATCGACAAACAGCTTAAACGTTGGTGGATGAGGCTCACGCGATGACACGGGTTCGGTTAACGTTTCGGCAAAACTAAAGAATATATAAATGTGTCTGTATATACCTGTCAACTCCTGATCAGTGTCCCACCTCATCACAGCTGTCAGCTCCTGATCAGTGTCCCACCTCATCACAGCTGTCAACCCCTGATCAGTGTCCCACCTCATCACAGCTGTCAACTCCTGATCAGTGTCCCACTTCATCACAGCTGTCAGCTCCTGATCAGTGTCCCACCTCATCACAGCTGTCAACCCCTGATCAGTGTCCCACCTCATCACAGCTGTCAACTCCTGATCAGTGTCCCACTTCATCACAGCTGTCAGCTCCTGATCAGTGTCCCACCTCATCACAGCTGTCAACTCCTGATCAGTGTCCCACCTCATCACAGCTGTCAGCTCCTGATCAGTGTCCCACCTCATCACAGCTGTCAACTCCTGATCAGTGTCCCACCTCATCACAGCTGTCAACTCCTGATCAGTGTCCCACTTCATCACAGCTGTCAGCTCCTGATCAGTGTCCCACTTCATCACAGCTGTCAGCTCCTGATCAGTGTCCCACCTCATCACAGCTGTCAACTCCTGATCAGTGTCCCACCTCATCACAGCTGTCAGCTCCTGATCAGTGTCCCACCTCATCACAGCTGTCAACTCCTGATCAGTGTCCCACCTCATCACAGCTGTCAACTCCTGATCAGTGTCCCACCTCATCACAGCTGTCAGCTCCTGATCAGTGTCCCACCTCATCACACCTAATCTAGATTTGAAGCTGTCGTGACTGCAGAAATCCACACTGTCTGTCAACCATTACTCCAGACCAATTCAGATCTTATTGGTCAACCCGTGGCCCCCTTACAAATCTCAAAGTGTCATCCTACAAAGTCCCATCACAAGGTAGAAAACACAAATAGACACTGTATATTTGTGTTATACCTATTGAAACGGCTGTACACCGCATGGATCTACAAACTCAATTTTCCCTGTAACAAGAATTAAGGCCTAAACCTTGCGGGCTTGGACAAAGATGTCATGGAATGGAACAAAAAAAAATGAATCCGCGTTAGGATTAATGATCCGTAATAGGGGAGGTTTTTGTTTGGGATTGGGTTAAGATCCGTCCATAAATGACGTCACGCGATTTTGGACGATTTTTGACCCCCCCCCTCAAATATGACGTCATAAAGATCTGCCCCCCCCCTCCTCCCCACCCAAAAAAATAAAACATGCTTCAAATATTAATTTAAAGCTTTCGTGACTGCAGGGATTCATATTCTTGGTTCTTTCGGTAAAGTCACCACCACGTAGAAGGGAAACAATAAAATAATAAAAATATAAAACAATAAAATTATTGTAAAACAATACAATTATTATTCTTGGTTCATTCGGTAAAGTTACCACCACGTAGAAGAGAAACAATAAAATAATACAAAATATTTTCTTGTTTCTACGTGACTTTACCGAAAGCTTTAAACTATTGTCATTGTAGTGCGTATTTAATGTGGCGCTGCACTCTGATGTTGTAGGACCAAAAAACAAAATATTAAAAAGTCTATTTAATTAAGTAGAACGTGTTGTCTGTATTCATTTAAAGTCTATTTAATTAAGTAGAACGTGTTGTCTGTATTTATGTAAAGTATATTTAATTAAGTAGAACGTGTTGTCTGTATTTATGTAAAGTCTATTTAATTAAGTAGAACGTGTTGCCAGTATTTATTTATTTCAAAGTTGCACATTTTGATGTGACGTCACATTTCTCACCCCCCCCCACGTCACACATCGTCACAAATATCTGACCCCGCCCCCTAGGTGAGTGACGTCATTATGGACGGCCCCTAACCCAACAAACGTCAACTACTACGACTACTACTGCGACGACTGCGTGTAAGAACCAACGAGACATCATTGTGTTTAGTAATTACTGCAACGGGAATCGAACGACAACGATTGACCCCTGGGGCGTGGTTCGAACCGGGACATTTTGAACAGAATTTTGTTTTCGTGCTTGCAGACGGCGCTACCATCAACTACCACGAACCACAGCGAGGCAACGTCTTTGATTAGAATCACAAGGTCACTCGGACAATAAAATCAATCACCTTTTCATATTGGTTGTTCCGACCACCCGCCCCCCCCCCACCACACCGAGCAACCCCACGTGATTGATTTTGTCAGTTCGATCACCGATTTCCCTCGTAGAGAAGAAGTGACGAGACAAAGCTCCCCCGAATAGCCTTCAGACTGTAGGGGGCAAGTGCCTTTAGCGAGTAGCAGCAGCTATGAAGACCGGCACGGCACGTGAGGAGGGTGGGTGGCCAGCACCACGCCCGGCCGCCTTTGTCTCTTACTGCACACAGCACCGGGTTACTCATTTGAGGCTGAGTCGACCTAGGGGAGGCCCGGGACCGGTTCAGATAATCGTCACTGGTGGTGTTGGCCGTGAGCGGGAATCGAACCCGGGTTGGCCGGGTTCGTAGCGCAGCGTAGTGCTCATCGCTACGCCACCACTCCCCGCACACACAGTGACACACACACAGTGACACACACATTGACACACACACATTGACACACACACATTCACGCACACACACAACCGCCATTCGCCACTAAGTGGCGGTGACGTCACCACGACGCTTGTGCCAGGCCATGTGCACCTTGAGGCCACGTGAAGTGTCGAACGCCCGCTGGCAGGTCACGGGGCAGACCCAGGTGCCACGGGTCGACTGAGACTACTGGCTGATGCACCACCTGTGCCCCCTACTGTGCCAACCTGCTGTGCTTTAGCCACCCGGCGCTCCGCTCGTTGTTGTGAGCGTCGCTCCTCCGCCCTCCGTTGTTGTTGGAGGGCGACTGCCTCCAACTGCCCAGTAGCATCCTTCACGAGCCTCCTCCACAGAGGCCGATCTTGACACCGCTGGTACCAGTCATCGGCAAGTCCACTCAGCTCCACGTCCTCCTTTACCACATCACTCCATCTCTTCTCTAGCCCGTGCCGCCCCGTTTAGCCCCCTCGATCCGGCCGAACAAAAGCTGTTTCGGCATGCGGTGGCTGGGCATGCGGGCTACATGACCCACACACACACACATTCACGCACACACACACATTCACGCACACACACATTCACACACACACAAACACACACATTCACACACTCACACACACAAACACACACATATTCACACACTCACACACACAAACACACATTCACACACACTCACACACACACATTCACACACACACATACATACACTCACACACACTCACACACATACATACACTCACACATACACGCATACAACAACAACAACAACAACCGCCATTCGCCACTAAGTGGCGGTGACGTCACCACGACGCTTGTGCCAGGCTATGTGCACCCTGAGGCCACGTGAAGTGTCGAACGCCCGCTGGCAGGAGGTCACGGGGCAGACCCAGGTGCCACGGGTCGACTGACTGAGATGACTGGCTGATGCACCACCTGTGCCCCCTACTGTGCCAACCTGCTGTGCTTTAGCCACCCGGCGCTCCGCTCGCTGTTGTGAGCGTCGCTCCTCCGCCCTCCGTTGTTGTTGGAGGGCGACTGCCTCCAACTGCCCAGTAGCATCCTTCACGAGCCTCCTCCACAGAGGCCGATCTTGACACCGCTGGTACCAGTCATCGGCAAGTCCACTCAGCTCCACGTCCTCCTGTACCACATCACTCCATCTCTTCTCTAGCCCGTGCCGCGCCCGCTTAGCCCCCTCAATCCGGCCAAACAAAAGCTGTTTCGGCATGCGGTGGCTGGGCATGCGGGCTACATGACCCAGCCATCGCAGCCTTGCCTGCCGGAGGAGCTCACCGATGGGACCCTGCCCAGATCTTTCAAGGATTTGTGAGCTCCTCACACAATCCAGTCTGGTTAAACCCAGGATGGATCGTAGGCAGGCCAGCCTAAATGTTTCTAACCGGCGAAGATGTTCCATTAGGGGGGTCCACGTTTCGCAAGCGTAGAGAAGGGAGGGAATGACCGTGGCCGAGAAGACACGCATACACACACACAAACACACACATACATACACTCACACACACACGCCCATGCTATCGCTGTGGAAACGTTGAAACTTTTTTCTTGTGGACGGAATCCGCCCGTGACTGCTTTGTCCACACATCCCAGCAGCAGAATCAGCGGGTTGCGAGGGGGCGTGTCGTAAGGGCGTGGCTAAAGTGTTTGGCTCCACCCCTCTCGCCCGGGTAGCTCCGCCCACTCCCCCACCCACAACTGGGTGTGTAGGTGTGTGTGAAGGTGTGTGTGTGTATAGGTTTATGTGTAGGTGTGTGTGTGTAGGTGTGTGTGTAGGTGTGTGTGTGTGTGTAGGGGTGTGTGTGTAGGTGTGTGTGCTTGCAACCCGTTGTGACGGTGGTGGTGGTGAGGGTGACGGTGGTGGTGGTAACGGTGGTGGTGACGGTGGTGGTGGTGGTGACGGTGGTGGTGGTGAGGGTGATGACGGTGGTGGTGAGGTTGATGGTGGTGGTGGTGGTGGTGAGGGTGATGGTGGTGAGGGTGGTGGTGGTGACGGTGGTGGTGAGGGTGGTGAGGGTGGTGAGGGTGGTGACGGTGGTGGTGGTAACGGTGGTGGTGGTAACGGTGGTGGTGGTGACGGTGGTGGTGGTAACGGTGGTGGTGGTAACGGTGGTGGTGGTGACGGTGGTGGTGGTGACGGTGGTGGTGGTAGCGGTGGTGGTGGTGAGGGTGATGTTGGTGATGGTAGTGGTGGTGGCGGCGAGGGTGGTGATGGTGGTGAGGGTGGTGATAGTGGTGGTAACGGTGGTGGTGGTGACGGTGGTGGTGGTGACGGTAGTGGTGGTGAGGGTGGTGGTAGTGGTGGTGATGGTGGTGAGGGTGGTGATGGTGGTAACGGTGGTGGTGGTAACGGTCGTGGTGGTGGTGATGGTGGTGGTGGCGAGGGTGGTGGTGGTGACGGTGGTGGTGACGGTGGTGGTAGTGGTGGTGAGGGTGGTAACGGTGGTGGTGGTGAGGGTGGTGGCGAGGGTGGTGGTGGTGACGGTGGTGGTGACGGTGAGGGTGGTGGTGGTGGTGAGGGTGATGGTGGTAACGGTGGTGGTGGTGATGGTGGTGGTGATGGTGATGGTGGTGGTGAGGGTGGTGGTGGTGGTGGGCGGCCGGAGTGGGCAGTGAGGCAGCGGCTGTCGGCGTCGCCACGGACGCGGCGATAATCATAACCTGGTGTAAAAATAATCTACAAAAGAGGAAATAAAACGTCGAGTCGATTAAAAATTGACGATCGGAAGCGCCCCCCCTAACCCCCCCCCCCCCGCCGCCGCCATCTCTCCAAGGGTCACCGGCGGAAACTGAGGAAGGGCCCCCCCCCCCCCCTCCATCCCTTCATCTCAACTACATCCACAACATCATCAATAAACCGATATTTGTCAAAGGGCCCCTCCCCCCTTCATTTACCGGCTGCTACGCACGGCCGAGGATCGACGCTTAAAGTGTCGCCGTACCCCCAAGGCCATCCGCCATCTTCTCCGATCCCCACAACCCCCCCCCCCACCACTCTCTCTCGCTCACTCTCTCATTCACTCTCTCATTCACTCACTCACTCTCTCTCATTCACTCTCTCATTCACTCACTCATTCACTCACTCATTCACTAACTCACTCACTAACTCTCGCTCACTCGCTCACTCTCTCAGTCACTCATTCACTCATTCACTCTCTCATTCACTCTCTCGCTCTCTCTCTCTCATTCACTATAACTCACTCACTCACTCTCGCTCACTCATTCACTCTCTCACTCTCTCACTCACTCACTCACTCTCTCACTCACTCACTCACTCTCTCACTCTCTCATTCACTCTCTCTCATTCACTCACTCATTCACTAACTCATTCACTAACTCACTCACTCTCTCTCGCTCACTCTCTCAGTCACTCACTCATTCACTCTCTCTCTCATTCACTCACTCATTCACTAACTCACTCTCTCATTCACTCTCTCACTCACTCACTCTCGCTCACTCACTCTCTTACTCACTCACTCACTCTCTCACTCTCTCGCTCACTCACTCTCTCATTCACTCTCTCACTCGCTCACTCTCTCACTCACTCTCTCACTCACTCTCTTATTCACTATCTCACTCTCTCACTCACTCTCTCACACTCTCCCACTCTCTCACTCACTCTCTCTCTCTCTCTCACTCACTCTCTCTCTCTCATTCACTATCACTCACTCACTCGCTCTCTCGCTCTCTCACTCTCTCACTCACTCTCTCTCTCTCATTCACTATCACTCACTCTCTCTCGCTCACTCACTCTCTCACTCGCTCACTCGCTCTTTCACTCGCTCACTCACTCACTCTCTCACTCGCTCTTTCACTCGCTCACTCTCTCACTCACTCTCTCACTCACTCTCCCACTCTCTCACTCACTCTCTCACACTCTCACTCTCTCACTCACTCACTCTCTCACTCGCTCCGCCACCACCGCCAATCCCGTCCAGGTCTCAAAACTCCCCACCACCACCCCACCACCACCCCACCGCCGCCGCCGCCGCCCCCGGCCGAGACTCCGCGCGGCCTCCTGCCGATGGTCCCGTGTCCTCGGCCAGCCCCCGCGCCCACCGGGGGTCTAGGCGGGGGCCGCGGCTCCGCTAGTGGCAGTGCTCGGTGATGTCCACCACCACCGCCTTGCGCCAGCTGAACAGGAAGTAGCCGGCGCCAGCGCCCAGCGCCACGGCGCCGCACAGGTAGCCGTTGTAGGTCATGAAGACGAGCATCAGGAAGTAGGAGAGCACCACCTGCAGCACGTGCAGCGCCGTCTGCAGCACGTGCGGCAGGCTGCACATCCGCTGCCTGGAGGGCACGCGGGGGAGGGGAGGGGGGTGGGGTGGGGTGAGAGGGAGGTGGTGGAGGAGTGAGGAGGTGGAGGAGTGAGGAGGTGGAGGAGTGAGGAGGTGGAGGAGTGAAAAGGTGGAGGAGTGAGGAGAGAGGGAGGTGGACGAGTGAGGAGGTGGACGAGTGAGGAGGTGGAGGAGTGAGGAGGTGGAGGAGTGAGGAGAGAGAGAGGTGGACGAGTGAGGAGGTGGAGTCAGGAGGTGGAGTGAGGAGGTGGAGTGAGGAGGTGGACGAGTGAGGAGATGGAGGAGTGAGGAGAGAGGGAGGTGGACGAGTGAGGAGGTGGAGGAGTGAGGAGGTGGAGGAGTGAGGAGGTGGAGTGAGGAGGTGGAGGAGTGAGGAGGTGGAGCGAGGAGGTGGAGGAGTGAGGAGAGAGGGAGGTGGATGAGTGAGGAGGTGGAGGAGTGAGGAGGTGGAGGAGTGAAGAGGTGGAGTGAGGAGAGAGGAGAGAGAGAGGTGGACGAGTGAGGAGGTGGAGTGAGGAGGTGGAGGAGTGAAGAGGTGGAGTGAGGAGAGAGGAGAGAGGGAGGTGGACGAGTGAGGAGGTGGACGAGTGAGGAGGTGGAGGAGTAAGGAGAGAGAGGTGGACGAGTGAGGAGGTGGAGTGAGGAGGTGGAGTGAGGAGGTGGAGTGAGGAGGTGGAGTGAGGAGGTGGACGAGTGAGGAGCTGGAGGAGTGAGGAGAGAGGGAGGTGGACTAGTGAGGAGGTGGAGGAGTGAGGAGGTGGAGTGAGGAGGTGGAGTGAGGAGGTGGAGTGAGGAGGTGGAGGAGTGAGGAGGTGGAGTGAGGAGGTGGAGTGAGGAGGTGGAGTGAGGAGGTGGAGTGAGGAGGTGGAGTGAGGAGGTGGAGTGAGGAGGAGGGAAGGGAGAGCGGTGGTGGAGGGTGGGGGGTGATGGCCCAACAGGGTGGACAGTGGGAGGGTGACGTTGGACACGCACGCGGTGAGGCGTGGTGAGGCGCGGTGAGGCGTGGTGAGGCGCGGTGAGGCGCGGTGAGACGCGGTGAGGCGCGGTGAGGCGTGGTGAGGCGCGGTGAGACGCGGTGAGGCGCGGTGAGACGCGGTGAGACGCGGTGAGGCGCGGTGAGGCGCGGTGAGACGCAGTGAGGCGCGGTGAGGCACGGTGAGGCACGGTGAGGCACGGTGAGGCGCGGTGAGGCGCGGTGAGATGCGGTGAGGCGCGGTGAGACACGGTGAGGCGCGGTGAGGCGTGGTGAGATGCGGTGAGGCGCGGTGAGGCGTGGTGAGGCGCGGTGAGGCGCGGTGAGGCGCGGTGAGGCGCGGTGAGGCGCGGTGAGGCGCGGTGAGGCGTGGTGAGGCACGGCCGCTCACCCCACGGTCTTGTGCGTCTCCATGACAGTGGTCCCGTGCTGTCCCGGCAGCGGCATGCTGTTGTAGCGGACGTTCACCTGGGATCTGCGGAGCAGCGTCTCACGGAAGATCTTCAGCCCCTCGTAGGCCGCAGCCAGCAGGAAGACGGCTAAGCAGCTGCCAACCATGCCTGGGGGGGGGGGAGGGGGAAGGGGGGGGGAGGGGGGGAGGGGGGGGAGAGGGTTTGTCCCACGACCTGCACCTAGCCTGGCACAGCAGTGAACCCACGGCACCTGGGGTCTGTTACGCCATCCGAGTTTGATTCCCGCTTGCGGTCGCCGGAAAAAAACAACCACCAAAACTTCTCACACAGACACAGCACGCAGACACAGCACGCAGACACAGCACACAGACACAGCACACAGACACAGCACACAGACACAGCACGCAGACACAGCACACAGCAGACACAGCACACAGCAGACACAGCACACAGACACAGCGCACAGCACACAGACACAGCACACAGCAGACACAGCGCAGCAGGCACAGCACACAGACAGCACACAGACACAGCACACAGACCACAGACAGCACACAGACACAGCACACAGCAGACACAGAACGCAGACACAGCACACAGACCACAGACACAGCATACAGCAGACACAGCACACAGACACAGCAGACACAGCACGCAGACACAGCACACAGCAGACACAGCACACAGCACACAGACACAGCTCACAGCACACAGACACAGCACACAGCACACAGATACAGCACACAGACACAGCACACAGACACAGCACAGAGACACAGCACGCAGACACAGCACGCAGACACAGCACACAGCATGCATACACAACACGCAGACACAGCACACAGCACACAGACACAGCGCACAGAGACAGCACACAGTACACAGCACGCAGACACAGCACACAGACACAGCACACAGACACAGCGCACATACACAGCACACAGACACAGCAAGCAGACACAGCACACAGTACACAGACAGCACACAGCAGACACAGCACACAGCAGACACAGCACACAGACACAGCACACAGACACAGCACACAGACACAGCACGCAGACACAGCACACAGACACAGCACACAGACACAGCACACAGCACACATCAGACACAGCACACAGACACAGCACACAGCCACAGCAGACACAGCACACAGACCACAGACAGCACACAGACACAGCACACAGACACAGCACACAGACACAGCACACAGACACAGCACGCAGACACAGCACACAGCACACAGTCACAGCACACAGACACAGCACACAGACACAGCACACAGACACAGCGCACAGAGACAGCACACAGACACAGCACACAGACACAGCACACAGACACAGCACGTAGACACAGCACACAGACCACAGACACAGCACACAGCAGACAGCAGACACAGCACACAGACACAGCACACAGATACAGTACACAGACAGCACACAGACACAGCACACAGACACAGCACGCAGACACAGACACAGCACACAGACACAGCACACAGACACAGCACACAGTACACAGACCACAGACACAGCACACAGACAAAGCACACAGACCACAGACACAGCACACAGACACAGCACACAGACACAGCACACAGACACAGCACGTAGACACAGCACACAGACCACAGACACAGCACACAGCAGACACAGCACACAGACACAGCACACAGACACAGTACACAGACAGCACACAGACACAGCACACAGACACAGCACGCAGACACAGCGCACAGCACACAGACACAGCACGCAGGCACAGCGCACAGCAGACACAGCACACAGACACATCGCACAGACACAGCACGCAGACACAGCACACAGCACACAGACCACAGACACAGCACACAGACACAGCACACAGACACAGACACAGCACACAGACACAGCACACAGACCACAGACACAGCACACAGCACACAGACCACAGACACAGCACACAGACACAGCACACAGATCACAGACACAGCACACAGACACAGCGCACAGACACAGCGCACAGACACAGCACACAGACACAGCACACAGACACAGCACGCAGACACAGCACACAGACACAGCGCACAGACACAGCACACAGACACAGCACGCAGACACAGCACACAGACACAGCACACAGACCACAGACACAGCACACAGACACAGCACACAGACCACAGACACAGCACACAGACACAGCACACAGACACAGCGCACAGCACACAGACACAGCACACAGACACAGCTCACAGCACACAGACACAGCACACAGACACAGTACACAGACCACAGACACAGCACACAGCACACAGACCACAGACACAGCACACAGACATAGCACACAGCACACAGACCACAGACACAGCACACAGCAGACACAGACAGCACACAGCCACACAGCACACAGACACAGCACACAGACACAGCACACAGACACAGCACACAGACACAGCACACAGACACAGTACACAGACAGCACACAGACACAGCACACAGACACAGCACACAGACACAGCACGTAGACACAGCACACAGACCACAGACACAGCACACAGCAGACACAGCACACAGACACAGCACACAGACACAGCACAGACACAGTACACAGACAGCACACAGACACAGCACACAGACACAGCACGCAGGCACAGCACACAGACACAGCAGACACAGCGCACAGACACAGCGCACAGACACAGCACACAGACACAGCACACAGACACAGCACGCAGACACAGCACACAGACACAGCACACAGACCACAGACACAGCACACAGACACAGCACACAGACCACAGACACAGCACACAGACACAGCACACAGCAGACACAGCACACAGCACACAGACACAGCACACAGACACAGCGCACAGCACACAGACACAGCACACAGACACAGCTCACAGCACACAGACACAGCACACAGACACAGTACACAGACCACAGACACAGCACACAGCACACAGACCACAGACACAGCACACAGACATAGCACACAGCACACAGACCACAGACACAGCACACAGACACAGCACACAGCACACAGACCACAGACACAGCACACAGACACAGCACACAGACACAGCACACAGACCACAGACACAGCACACAGCAGACACAGACAGCACACAGCCACACAGCACACAGACACAGCACACAGACACAGCACACAGCACACAGACCACAGACACAGCACACAGCACACAGACCACAGACACAGCACACAGACACAGCACACAGCACACAGACCACAGACACAGCACACAGCAGACACAGCACACAGACCACAGACACAGCACACAAACACAGCACACAGACCACAGACACAGCACACAGACACAGCACACAGACACAGCACACAGCAGACACAGCACACAGCAGACACAGCATACAGACCACAGACACAGCACACAGACACAGCACACAGACCACAGACACACCACACAGACACAGCACACAGACACAGCACACAGCAGACACAGCATACAGACCACAGACACTCACCTCCCACGGAATTGATAAGCCAGCCGCTGAACAGGACGTTCACGTTGGTGTAGCCAAAGTAGAAAGTCATCACCTGCAGCCACAACAACGGATCGCTAGGGGTCAGCAGTGGCGGTGGTGGTGGTGGCGGTGGTGGTGATGATGGTGGTGGTGGCGGCGGTGGTGATGTTGATGGTGGCAGTGGTTGTGGTGGTAATGGTGGTGGCGGTGGTGATGGTGGCGGTGGTGATAGTTGCGGTGGTGGTGGTGGCGGTGGTGATGGTGGCGGTGGTGGTGGTGATGGTGGCTGTGGTGGCGGTAGCAGTCGCCAGGTGGTAGTGCATTAGCCGCCTGCCGCCGAGGTTCGCGGTTCGTTTCCGGCAGGGGGGGGGGGGGGCGGGGTTACTGCCGGGACCCCGGTTACTACCGCGACCCCGGTTACTACCGCGACCCCGGTTGCTACCGGGACCCCGGTTACGGTGAACGTCGTCGGCCCGGAGTGAGGCCACACCGTCGCCGTCCAAATTCTCCGCGTTTCAAAAAAGGAATCTACACCGCTGGGATCACGCAGCAGCTGTAGGATCATCGTGTGTGGTGTGTGTGGTGTGTGTACGGTGTGTGTGGTGTGTACGGTGTGTGTGGTGTGAGCGGTGTGTGTGGTGTGTGTACGGTGTGTGTGGTGTGTACAGTGTGTGTGGTGTGTGCGGTGTGTGTGGTGTGTGCGGTGTGTACGGTGTGTGTGGTGTGAGCGGTGTGTGTGGTGTGTGTACGGTGTGTGTGGTGTGTACAGTGTGTGTGGTGTGTACGGTGTGTGTGGTGTGTGTGGTGTGAGCGGTGTGTACGGTGTGTGGTGTGAGCGGTGTGTGTGGTGTGTGTGGTGTGAGCGGTGTGTACGGTGTGTGTACGGTGTGTGTGGTGTGTATAGTGTGTGTGGTGTGTATGGTGTGTACGGTGTGTACGTGGTGTGTACGGTGTGTACGTGGTGTGTAGTGTGTGCAGTGTGTATAGTGTGTGTGGTGTGTATGGTGTGTACAGTGTGTGTGGTGTGTACGGTGTGTGTGGTGTGTACGGTGTGTACGGTGTGTGTGGTGTGAGCGGTGTGTGTGGTGTGTGTGGTGTGTACGGTGTGTGTGGTGTGAGCGGTGTGTGTGGTGTGTGTACGGTGTGTGTGGTGTGAGCGGTGTGTGTGGTGTGTGTGGTGTGTACGGTGTGGTGTGGTGTGTGTGGTGTGTACGGTGTGTGTGGTGTGAGCGGTGTGTGTGGTGTGTGTGGTTGTTGTGGTGTGTACGGTGTGTTACGGTGTGTGTGGTGTGTGTGGTGTGTACGGTGTGTGGTGTGTACGGTGTGTACGGTGTGTGTGGTGTGAGCGGTGTGTGTGGTGTGTGTGTGGTGTGTGGTGTGAGCGGTGTGTGTGGTGTGTGTGGTGTGTGTGTGTGGTGTGAGCGGTGTGTGTGGTGTGTGTACGGTGTGTGTGGTGTGAGCGGTGTGTACGGTGAGCAGTGTGTACGGTGTGTACGGTGTGTGGTGTACGGTGTGTATGGTGTGTACGGTGTGTGTGGTGTGTACAGTGTGTGTGGTGTGTACAGTGTGTGTGGTGTGTGTGGTGTGTGTGGTGTGTGTGGTGTGTGTGGTGTACGGTGTGAGCGGTGTGTACGGTGTGTGTGGTGTGTACGATGTGTGTACTGTGTACGGTGTGTACGGTGTGTGTGGTGTGTGCGGTGTGTACGGTGTGTGTGGTGTGTGCGGTGTGTGTGGTGTGTACGGTGTGTGTACGGTGTGTGTGGTGTGAGCGGTGTGTGTGGTGTGTGTGGTGTGTACGGTGTGTGTGGTGTGAGCGGTGTGTGTGGTGTGAGCGGTGTGTTTGGTGTGTGTGGTTTGTTGTGGTGTGTACGGTGTGTTACGGTGTGTGTGGTGTGTGTGGTGTGTGTGGTGTGTGTGGTGTGTACGGTGTGTGGTGTGTGTGATGTGTGTGATGTGTGTGGTGTGTATGGTGTGTATGGTGTGTATGGTGTGTACGGTGTGTAGGGTGTGTGTGGTGTGTATGGTGTGTACGGTGTGTGTGGTGTGTGTGGTGTGTGTGGTGTGTGGTGTGTGTGGTGTGTTACAGTGTGTGTGGTGTGTGCGGTGTGTGGTGTGTGTGGTGTGTAGAGTGTGTGTGGTGTGTGTGGTGTGTACGGTGTGTGTGGTGTGTACGGTGTGTACGGTGTGTGTACGGTGTGTGTGGTGTGTGTGGTGTGTGGTGTGTGTGTGTGGTGTGTGTGGTGTGTTTGTGTGGTGTGGTGTGTGTGGTGTGTGTGGTGTGTGTGGTGTGTGTGGTGTGTACACAGTGTGTGTGTGTGTGTGTGTGTGTGTGTGGTGTGTGTGGTGTGTGTGTGGTGGGCGTGTGGTGTGTGTGTGTGGTGTGTGTGGTGTGTGTGGTGTGTGTGGTGTGTGTGGTGTGTACAGTGTGTGTGGTGTGTGTGTGGTGTGTGGTGTGTAGTGTGTGTAGTGTGGTGTGTGTGTGGTGTGTGTGTGGTGTGTGTGGTGTGTGGTGTGTGTGGTGTGTGTGGTGTGTGTGGTGTGTGTGTGTGGTGTGTGTGGTGTGTGTGTGTGGTGTGTGTGGTGTGTGTGGTGTGTGTGTGTGTGGTGTGTGTGGTGTGTACAGTGTGTACGGTGTGTGTGGTGTGTACGGTGTGTTACGGTGTGTTACGGTGTGTGTGGTGTGTGTGGTGTGTACGGTGTGTATGGTGTGTACGGTGTGTGTGGTGTGTGTGGTGTGTGTGGTGTGTACGGTGTGTGGTGTGTACGGTGTGTGTGGTGTGTGTGTGGTGTGTGTGTGGTGTGGTGTGGTGTGTGTGGTGTGTACGGTGTGTACGGTGTGTGTGGTGTGTGTGGTGTGTGTGGTGTGTGTGGTGTGTACGGTGTGTGGTGTGTACGGTGTGTGTGGTGTGTGTGTGGTGTGTGTGTGGTGTGTGTGGTGTGTGTGGTGTGTACGGTGTGTACGTGTGTGTGGTGTGTGTGGTGTGTGTGGTGTGTGTGGTGTGTACGGTGTGTGTGGTGTGTTATGGTGTGTGGTGTGCACGGTGCTTAAACACGTTGCGTCTGCGCGATCCCGCTCGACCAATCCGCGGTGTAAAACTTTCTCCGCCGAGCGTGGAAGTTCGGCATCGCGACACCGCCGAGCCCACGGTGGGCCCCGGCGTGCCGTGGCCCACCGGCGCCGCCGCCGGTGGGCCACGGCACGTAGGGGGGTGGGGGGCGGGCGTCAATACGCACCGCGGCGATAACCGGGGCGGCCTGCCGGATTCGAACCGCGAACCTTCGCGACCGCCGGGGAACGCGCTACCGCCCGGCGTCCGCGCCGTCGCCGCCGGCGTCGGCACCGCCGGCGTCGGCGCCACGCACCATGCCCATGCCCGAGTGGTCCACGGCTCCCGCGGGGACGCCGTGGCCGCCGACATCCGTGGTCGCCGCGGCCGTCGCCGCGGCAACCGCCGCTCCGTGGTCGCCGTGGGAGTGGTCCATCGAGTGGCCCGAGTGGTCCATCGGGTCGGCCTGGGGGCGGGGAGGGGGCCGGGGGAAGGGGGGGGTAGGGGGGGGGGGTAGGGGGGGGGCACAGGACCAAGAGAGCGTTCGCTGGAGAGACGGAAAGTTTGGGGAAAGAAATTACAAAGTTGATCGGAGGGCAGAGACGGCGCGGAGAGGCAAAGACTACTCACACACAGAGAGCCACAGACTCACACAGAGAGTCATAGACTCACACAGAGAGTCATAGACTCACACAGAGAGTCATAGACTACTCACTCAGAGAGTCATAGACTCACAGAGAGAGCCATAAACTCACACAGAGAGTCATAGACTACTCACACAGAGAGCCATAGACTCACACAGAGAGCCACAGACTCACACAGAGAGTCATAGACTCACACAGAGAGCCACAGACTCACACAGAGAGTCATAGACTCACACAGAGAGCCATAGACTCACACAGAGAGTCACAGACTCACACAGAGAGTCATAGACTACTCACACAGAGAGTCACAGACTCACACAGAGAGTCATAGACTCACAGAGAGAGTCATAGACTCACACAGAGAGCCATAGACTCACACAGAGAGCCATAGACTACTCACACAGAGAGCCATAGACTCACACAGAGAGTCATAGACTCACACAGAGAGCCATAGACTCACACAGAGAGCCATAGACTACTCACACAGAGAGTCATAGACTCACAGAGAGAGTCATAGACTCACACAGAGAGTCAGAGACTCACTCAGAGAGTCATAGACTCACACAGAGAGTCATAGACTAACTCAGAGAGTCATAGACTCACACAAAGAGCCATAGACTCACACAGAGAGTCATAGACTCACTCAGAGAGTCATAGACTCACACAGAGAGCCATAGACTCACACAGAGAGCCATAGACTCACACAGAGAGCCATAGACTACTCACACAGAGAGCCATAGACTACTCACACAGAGAGTCATAGACTCACACAGAGAGTCATAGACTCACACAGAGAGTCATAGACTACTCACTCAGAGAGTCATAGACTCACACAGAGAGTCATAGACTCACACAGAGAGCCATAGACTCACACAGAGAGCCATAGACTACTCACACAGAGAGTCACAGACTCACACAGAGAGTCATAGACTCACTCAGAGAGCCATAGACTACTCACACAGAAAGTTATAGACTTACACAGAGAGCCATAGACTCACTCAGAGAGCCATAGACTCACACAGAGAGTCATAGACTCACACAGAGAACCATAGACTACTCACACAGAGAGTCACAGACTCACACAGAGTCATAGACTCACACAGAGAGTCATAGACTCACACAGAGAGTCATAGACTCACACAGAGAGTCATAGACTCACACAGAGCCATAGACTACTCACACAGGGAGTTATAGACTTACACAGAGAGCCATAGACTACTTACACAGAGTCATAGACTCACACAGAGAGTCATAGACTCACACAGAGAGTTATAGACTCACACAGAGAGCCATAGACTCACTCAGAGAGCCACAGACTCACACAGAGAGTCATAGACTCACACAGAGAGTCATAGACTCACACAGAGAGTCATAGACTCACACAGAGAGTTATAGACTACTCACACAAAGAACCATAGACTACTCACACAGAGAGCCATAGACTCACACAGGGAGCCATAGACTCACACAGAGAGTCATAGACTCACTCAGAGAGCCATAGACTCACTCAGTAAACCATAGACTCACTCAGAGAGCCATAGACTCACACAGAGAGTCATAGACTCACTCAGAGAGCCATAGACTCACACAGAGAGCCATAGACTCACACAGAGTCATAGACTCACTCAGAGAGCCAAAGACTCACACAGAGAGTCAGACTCACACAGAGAGTTATAGACTCACACAGAGAGTCATAGACTCACTCAGAGCCATAGACTCACTCAGAGCCATAGACTCACACAAAGAGCCATAGACTCACACAGAGAGTCATAGACTACTCACACAGAGAGTCATAGACTCACACAGAGAGCCATAGACTCACACAGAGAGCCATAGACTACTCACTCAGAGAGCCATAGACTCACACAGAGAACCATAGACTCACACAGAGAGTCATAGACTTGCACAGAGACTCATAGACTCACACAGAGAGCCATAGACTTGAACAGAGAGTCATAGACTCACACAGAGAGCCATAGACTCACTCAAAGAGCCATAGACTACTCACACAGAGAGTCATAGACTCACACAGAGAGCCATAGACTCACACAGAGAGCCATAGACTACTCACTCAGAGAGCCATAGACTCACACAGAGAGTCATAGACTTGCACAGAGACTCATAGACTCACACAGAGAGCCATAGACTTGCACAGAGAGTCATAGACTCACACAGAGAGCCATAGACTCACTCAGAGAGCCATAGACTACTCACACAGAGAGTCATAGACTCACACAGAGAGCCATAGACTCACACAGAGAGCCATAGACTACTCACTCAGAGAGCCATAGACTCACACAGAGAACCATAGACTCACACAGAGAGTCATAGTCTTGCACAGAGAGTCATAGACTCACACAGAGAGCCATAGACTTGCACAGAGAGTCATAGACTCACACAGAGAGCCATAGACTCACTCAGAGAGCCATAGACTCGCACAGAGTCATAGACTCACTCAGAGAGCCAAAGACTCACACAGAGAGTCAGACTCACACAGAGAGTTATAGACTCACACAGAGAGCCATAGACTCACTCAGAGAGCCATAGACTCACTCAGAGCCATAGACTCACACAAAGAGCCATAGACTCACACAGAGAGTCATAGACTACTCACACAGAGAGTCATAGACTCACACAGAGAGCCATAGACTCACACAGAGAGCCATAGACTACTCACTCAGAGAGCCATAGACTCACACAGAGAACCATAGACTCACACAGAGAGTCATAGACTTGCACAGAGACTCATAGACTCACACAGAGAGCCATAGACTTGCACAGAGAGTCATAGACTCACACAGAGAGCCATAGACTCACACAGAGAGCCATAGACTACTCACTCAGAGAGCCATAGACTCACACAGAGAACCATAGACTCACACAGAGAGTCATAGACTTGCACAGAGACTCATAGACTCACACAGAGAGCCATAGACTTGCACAGAGAGTCATAGACTCACACAGAGAGCCATAGACTCACTCAGAGAGCCATAGACTCATACAGAGACTCATAGACTCACACAGAGAGTCACAGACTCACACAGAGAGTCATAGACTCACACAGAGAGTTATAGACTACTCACACAAAGAACCATAGACTACTCACACAGAGAGCCATAGACTCACACAGGGAGCCATAGACTCACACAGAGAGTCATAGACTTGCACAGAGACTCATAGACTACTCACACAGAGAGCCATAGACTTGCACAGAGAGTCATAGACTTGCACAGAGACTCATAGACTACTCACACAGAGAGCCATAGACTTGCACAGAGAGTCATAGACTCACACAGAGAGCCATAGACTCATACAGAGACTCATAGACTCACACAGAGAGCCATCTCACCCCCCCCCCCCCCATCACTCTCACCACCCACTCTGTCCACCTAGCATCAATATAGCAGGCATCATCATCAACACAGCAGGCATCGTCATGATCATAGCAGGCATCGTCATGATCATAGCAGGCATCGTCATGATCATACCAGGCATCGTCATGATCACAGCAGGCATCGTCAACACAGCAGGCATCGTCATAATCAACAACACAGTAGGCATCGTCATGATCATAGCAGACATCGTCATAATCAACAACACAGCAGGCATCGTCATGATCACAGCAGGCATCGTCAACACAGCAGGCATCGTCATGATCACAGCAGGCATCGTCATGATCACAGCAGGCATCGTCATGATCACAGCAGGCATCGTCATGATCACAGCAGGCATCGTCATGATCACAGCAGGCATCGTCATGATCACAGCAGGCATGGAGTTGGCCATGCGGCTATGAACTCGTCAGGGAACCCGTCTGGGCACATAACTCTCCGTCTCCTCCCCGCGTACTTTCCATTCCTGTGCGGCTGTGAGCACACAGAGACCCCCACCCGCTGTGCGGCTGTGAGCACACAGAGACCCCCACTACTGTGCGGCTGTGAGCACACAGAGACCCCCACTACTGTGCGGCTGTGAGCACACAGAGACCCCCACCACTGTGAGCACACAGAGACCCCCACCACTGTGAGCACACAGAGACCCCCACTACTGTGAGCACACAGAGACCCCCACCACTGTGAGCACACAGAGACCCCCACTACTGTGAGCACACAGAGACCCCCACTACTGTGAGCACACAGAGACCCCACCGCTGTGAGCACACAGAGACCCCCACCACTGTGAGCACACAGAGACCCCCACTACTGTGAGCACACAGAGACCCCACTACTGTGAGCACACAGAGACCCCCACTACTGTGAGCACACAGAGACCCCCACTACTGTGAGCACACAGAGACCCCCACCCGCTGTGAGCACACAGAGACCCCCACTACTGTGAGCACACAGAGACCCCCACTACTGTGAGCACACAGAGACCCCCACTACTGTGAGCACACAGAGACCCCCACTACTGTGAGCACACAGAGACCCCCACTACTGTGAGCACACAGAGACCCCCACTACTGTGAGCACACAGAGACCCCCACTACTGTGAGCACACAGAGACCCCCACTACTGTGAGCACACAGAGACCCCCACTACTGTGAGCACACAGAGACCCCCACTACTGTGAGCACACAGAGACCCCCACTACTGTGAGCACACAGAGACCCCCACTACTGTGAGCACACAGAGACCCCCACTACTGTGAGCACACAGAGACCCCCACTACTGTGAGCACACAGAGACCCCCACTACTGTGAGCACACAGAGACCCCCACTACTGTGAGCACACAGAGACCCCCACTACTGTGAGCACACAGAGACCCCCACTACTGTGAGCACACAGAGACCCCCACTACTGTGAGCACACAGAGACCCCCACCACTGTGAGCACACAGAGACCCCCACCACTGTGAGCACACAGAGACCCCCACTACTGTGAGCACACAGAGACCCCCGCTACTGTGAGCACACAGAGACCCCCACTACTGTGAGCACACAGAGACCCCCACCACTGTGAGCACACAGAGACCCCCGCTACTGTGAGCACACAGAGACCCCCACTACTGTGAGCACACAGAGACCCCCACTACTGTGAGCACACAGAGACCCCCACCACTGTGAGCACACAGAGACCCCCACCACTGTGAGCACACAGAGACCCCCACCACTGTGAGCACACAGAGACCCCCACTACTGTGAGCACACAGAGACCCCCACCACTGTGAGCACACAGAGACCCCCACTACTGTGAGCACACAGAGACCCCCACCACTGTGAGCACACAGAGACCCCCACCACTGTGAGCACACAGAGACCCCCACCGCTGTGAGCACACAGAGACCCCCACTACTGTGAGCACACAGAGACCCCCACTACTGTGAGCACACAGAGACCCCCACTACTGTGAGCACACAGAGACCCCACCGCTGTGAGCACACAGAGACCCCCACCACTGTGAGCACACAGAGACCCCCACTACTGTGAGCACACAGAGACCCCCACTACTGTGCGGCTGTGAGCACACAGAGACCCCCACCCGTTGGTTCTTCACGCGAAATGGGCACGCGACGTGGAGCCACGCAATGACTATCGTCGTCATCATCGTCGTCGTCATCATCGTCGTCATCATTGTCGTCATCATCGTCGTCATCATCATCGTCGTCATCATCGTCGTCATCATCGTCGTCATCATCGTCGTCGTCATCATCGTCGCCATCATCATCGTCGTCATCATCGTCGTCATCATCGTCGTCATCATCGTCGTCGTCATCATCGTCGCCATCATCATCGTCGTCATCATCGTCGTCATCATCGTCGTCATCATCGTCGTCGTCATCATCGTCGCCGTCATCATCGTCGTCGTCATCATCGTCGTCATCATCGTCGTCGTCATCATCGTCGTCATCATCGTCGTCGTCATCGTCGTCGTCATCGTCGTCGTCGTCATCATCGTCGTCGTCGTCGTCGTCATCGTCGTCGTCGTCATCGTCGTCGTCGTCATCGTCGTCGTCATCGTCGTCGTCGTCATCGTCGTCGTCGTCATCGTCGTCATCATCATCGTCGCCATCATCATCGTCGTCGTCGTCGTCATCGTAGTCGTCATCGTCGTCATCATCGTCGTCGTCATCGTCATCGTCGTCGTCATCATCGTCGCCATCATCATCGTCGTCGTCGTCGTCGTAGTCGTCATCGTCGTCATCATCGTCGTCGTCATCGTCATCGTCGTCGTCATCGTCGTCGTCATCATCGTCGCCATCATCATCGTCGTCGTCGTCATCGTCGTCATCATCGTCGTCGTCGTCGTCATCGTCGTCGTCGTCGTTATCATCGTCGTCGTCATCATCTTCATCATCATCGTCATTATTATCATAGACACGCTGCTGCTAGCTGTGACTCTCTGAGATGAGCAGTGTAGCAGGTGACCTGCTCCCCACGATTCTGTCTCTCTGTCCGTCTCTGTCCGTCTCTGTCTCTCTGTCTGTGTGTCACAGATTCTGTCTCACTGTCCGTCTCTGTCTCTCTGTCTGTGTGTCTCAGATTCTGTCTCTCTGCCCGTCTCTGTCTCTCTGTCCGTGTGTCTCAGATTCTGTCTCTCTGTCCGTCTCTGTCTCTCTGTCTGTGTGTCCTCGTCTGTCTCTCTGCCCGTCTCTGTCTCTCTGTCTGTGTGTCTCAGATTCTGTCTCTCTGTCCGTCTCTGTCTCTCTGTCTGTGTGTCTCAGATTCTGTCTCTCTGTCCGTCTCTGTCTGTCTGTGTGTCTCAGATTCTGTCTCTCTGTCCGTCTCTGTCTCTCTGTCCGTGTGTCTCAGATTCTGTCTCTCTGTCCGTCTCTGTCTCTCTGTCTGTGTGTCTCAGATTCTGTCTCTCTGTCCGTCTCTGTCTCTCTGTCTGTGTGTCTCAGATTCTGTCTCACTGTCCGTCTCTGTCTCTCTGTCCGTCTCTGTCTCTCTGTCCGTCTCTGTCTCTCTGTCTGTGTGTCTCAGATTCT
>NC_133740.1:10668620-10907937 GCF_048934315.1 Petromyzon marinus | reverse complement strand
TGGATGCCTGCTATGATGATGACGATGCCTGCTATGATCATGATGGATGCCTGCTATGATCATGACGATGCCTGCTGTGATCATGACGATGCCTGCTATGATCATGACGATGCCTGCTATGATCATGATGATGCCTGCTGTGTTGATGACGATGCCTGCTATGATCATGGCGGTGCCTGCTATGATCATGACGATGCCTGCTATAATCATGGTGGTGCCTGCTATGATCATGACGATGCCTGCTATAATCATGCATGCCTGCTATGATCATAACGATGCCTGCTATGATCATGGCGGAATGCCTGCTATGGATCATGCCTGAGATGCCTGCTATGATCATGGTGGTGCCTGCTATGATCATGACGATGCCTGCTATGATGATGACGATGCCTGCTGTGTTGATGACGATGCCTGCTATGATCATGGCGGTGCCTGCTATGATCATGACGATGCCTGCTATGATCATGATGATGCCTGCTGTGTTGATGACGATGCCTGCTATGATCATGGCGGTGCCTGCTATGATCATGACGATGCCTGCTATGATCATGGCAGTGCCTGCTGTGATCATGGCAGTGCCTGCTATGATCATGGCGGTGCCTGCTATGATCATGACGATGCCTGCTATGATCATGGCAGTGCCTGCTATGATCATAACGATGCCTGCTATGATCATGGCGGTGCCTGCTATGATCATGACGATGCCTGCTATGATCATGACGATGCCTGCTATGATCATGGCAGTGCCTGCTATGATCATAACGATGCCTGCTATGATCATGGCGGTGCCTGCTATGATCATGACGATGCCTGCTATGATCATGGCGGTGCCTGCTATGATGATGATGGCTGCTGTGTTGATGCTAGGTGGACAGAGTGGGTGGTGAGCGTGATGGGGGGGGGGGGGTGAGATGGCTCTTTGTGTGAGTCTATGGCTCTTTGTGTGAGTCTATGGCTCTCTGAGTGAGTCTATGGCTCTCTTTGTGAGTCTATGGCTCTCTGTGTGAGTCTATTGCTCTGTGTGAGTCTATGGCTCTCTGTGTGAGTCTATGGTTCTCTGTGTGAGTCTATGGCTCTCTGTGTGAGTCTATGGCTCTCTGTGTGAGTCTATGGCTCTCTGTGTGAGTCTATGGCTCTCTGTGTGAGTCTATGGCTCTCTGTGTGAGTCTATGGCTCTCTGTGTGAGTCTATGGTTCTCTGTGTGAGTCTATGGCTCTCTGTGGTGAGTAGTCTATGACTCTCTGTGTGAGTCTATGACTCTCTGTGTGTGAGTAGTCTATGACTCTCTGTGTGAGTCTATGACTCTCTGTGTGAGTCTATGACTCTCTGTGTGAGTCTATGACTCTCTGAGTGAGTCTTTGACTCTCTGAGTGAGTCTATGACTCTCTGAGTGAGTCTTTGACTCTCTGAGTGAGTCTTTGACTCTCTGAGTGAGTCTATGACTCTCTGAGTGAGTCTATGACTCTCTGTGTAAGTCTATAACTCTCTGTATGAGTAGTCTATGGCTCTCTGTGTGAGTCTATGATTCTCTGTGTGAGTCTATGACTCTCTGTGTGAGTCTATGACTCTCTCTGTGTGAGTCTATGGCTCTCTGTGTGAGTCTATGACTCTCTCTGTGTGAGTCTATGACTCTCTATGTGAGTCTATGACTCTCTGTGTGAGTAGTCTATGACTCTCTGTGTGAGTCTATGACTCTCTGAGTGAGTAGTCTATGACTCTCTGTGTGAGTCTATGACTCTCTGTGTGAGTCTATGACTCTCTCTGTGTGAGTCTATGACCCTCTGTGTGAGTCTATGGCTCTCTGAGTGAGTCTATGGCTCTCTGTGTAAGTCTATAACTCTCTGTGTGAGTAGTCTATGGCTCTCTGTGTGAGTCTATGATTCTCTGTGTGAGTCTATGACTCTCTATGTGAGTCTATGACTCTCTGTGTGAGTAGTCTATGACTCTCTGTGTGAGTCTATGACTCTCTGAGTGAGTAGTCTATGACTCTCTGTGTGAGTAGTCTATGACTCTCTGTGTGAGTCTATGACTCTCTGTGTGAGTAGTCTATGACTCTCTGAGTGAGTAGTCTATGACTCTCTGTGTGAGTAGTCTATGACTCTCTGTGTGAGTCTATGACTCTCTGTGTGAGTAGTCTATGACTCTCTGAGTGAGTAGTCTATGACTCTCTGAGTGAGTAGTCTATGGCTCTCTGTGTGAGTCTATGATTCTCTGTGTGAGTCTATGGCTCTCTGTGTGAGTCTATGACTCTCTGAGTGAGTCTATGGCTCTCTGTGTAAGTCTATAACTCTGTGTGTGAGTAGTCTATGGCTCTCTGTGTGAGTCTATGATTCTCTGTGTGAGTCTATGACTCTCTATGTGAGTCTATGACTCTCTGTGTGAGTAGTCTATGACTCTCTGTGTGAGTCCATGACTCTCTGAGTGAGTAGTCTATGACTCTCTGTGTGAGTAGTCTATGACTCTCTGTGTGAGTCTATGACTCTCTGTGTGAGTAGTCTATGACTCTCTGAGTGAGTAGTCTATGACTCTCTGAGTGAGTAGTCTATGACTCTCTGAGTGAGTAGTCTATGACTCTCTGAGTGAGTAGTCTATGACTCTCTCTCTGAGTGAGTAGTCTATGACTCTCTGTGTGAGTCTATGACTCTCTGTGTGAGTCTATGGCTCTCTGTGTGAGTCTATGACTCTGTGTGTGAGTCTATGACTCTCTCTGTGAGTCTATGGCTCTCTCTGTGAGTCTATGACTCTCTGAGTGAGTAGTCTATGACTCTCTGTGTGAGTCTATGACTCTCTGAGTGAGTCTATGGCTCTCTCTGTGAGTCTATGACTCTCTGAGTGAGTAGTCTATGACTCTCTGAGTGAGTCTATGACTCTCTCTGTGAGTCTATGACTCTCTGAGTGAGTAGTCTATGACTCTCTGTGTGAGTCTATGACTCTCTGAGTGAGTCTATGGCTCTCTGTGTGAGTAGTCTATGACTCTCTGTGTGAGTCTATGACTCTCTGTGTGAGTAGTCTATGACTCTCTGAGTGAGTAGTCTATGATTCTCTGTGTGAGTCTATGACTCTCTCTCTGAGTGAGTAGTCTATGACTCTCTGAGTGAGTAGTCTATGGCTCTCTGTGTGAGTCTATGATTCTCTGTGTGAGTCTATGGCTCTCTCTCTGAGTGAGTAGTCTGACTCTCTGAGTGAGTAGTCTATGACTCTCTATGTGAGTCTATGACTCTCTGTGTGAGTAGTCTATGACTCTCTGTGTGAGTCTATGACTCTCTGAGTGAGTAGTCTATGACTCTCTGTGTGAGTAGTCTATGACTCTCTGTGTGAGTCTATGACTCTCTGTGTGAGTAGTCTATGACTCTCTGAGTGAGTAGTCTATGACTCTCTGTGTGAGTAGTCTATGACTCTCTGTGTGAGTCTATGACTCTCTGTGTGAGTAGTCTATGACTCTCTGAGTGAGTAGTCTATGACTCTCTGAGTGAGTAGTCTATGGCTCTCTGTGTGAGTCTATGATTCTCTGTGTGAGTCTATGGCTCTCTGTGTGAGTCTATGACTCTCTGAGTGAGTCTATGGCTCTCTGTGTAAGTCTATAACTCTGTGTGTGAGTAGTCTATGGCTCTCTGTGTGAGTCTATGATTCTCTGTGTGAGTCTATGACTCTCTATGTGAGTCTATGACTCTCTGTGTGAGTAGTCTATGACTCTCTGTGTGAGTCTATGACTCTCTGAGTGAGTAGTCTATGACTCTCTGTGTGAGTAGTCTATGACTCTCTGTGTGAGTCTATGACTCTCTGTGTGAGTAGTCTATGACTCTCTGAGTGAGTAGTCTATGACTCTCTGAGTGAGTAGTCTATGACTCTCTGTGTGAGTCTATGACTCTCTCTCTGAGTGAGTAGTCTGACTCTCTGAGTGAGTAGTCTATGACTCTCTGAGTGAGTAGTCTATGACTCTCTCTCTGAGTGAGTAGTCTATGACTCTCTGTGTGAGTCTATGACTCTCTGTGTGAGTCTATGGCTCTCTGTGTGAGTCTATGACTCTGTGTGTGAGTCTATGACTCTCTCTGTGAGTCTATGGCCCTCTCTGTGAGTCTATGACTCTCTGAGTGAGTAGTCTATGACTCTCTGTGTGAGTCTATGACTCTCTGAGTGAGTCTATGGCTCTCTCTGTGAGTCTATGACTCTCTGAGTGAGTAGTCTATGACTCTCTGTGTGAGTCTATGACTCTCTGAGTGAGTCTATGACTCTCTCTGTGAGTCTATGACTCTCTGAGTGAGTAGTCTATGACTCTCTGTGTGAGTCTATGACTCTCTCTCTGAGTGAGTAGTCTGACTCTCTGAGTGAGTAGTCTATGACTCTCTGAGTGAGTAGTCTATGACTCTCTCTCTGAGTGAGTAGTCTATGACTCTCTGTGTGAGTCTATGACTCTCTGTGTGAGTCTATGGCTCTCTGTGTGAGTCTATGACTCTGTGTGTGAGTCTATGACTCTCTCTGTGAGTCTATGGCTCTCTCTGTGAGTCTATGACTCTCTGAGTGAGTAGTCTATGACTCTCTGTGTGAGTCTATGACTCTCTGAGTGAGTCTATGGCTCTCTCTGTGAGTCTATGACTCTCTGAGTGAGTAGTCTATGACTCTCTGTGTGAGTCTATGACTCTCTGAGTGAGTCTATGACTCTCTCTGTGAGTCTATGACTCTCTGAGTGAGTAGTCTATGACTCTCTGTGTGAGTTTATGACTCTCTGAGTGAGTAGTCTATGACTCTCTGAGTGAGTAGTCTGTGCCTCTCCGCGCCGTCTCTGCCCTCCGATCAACTTTGTAATTTCTTTCCCCAAACTTTCCGTCTCTCCAACGAACGCTCTCTTGGTCCTGTGCCCCCCCCCTACCCCCCCCCCTACCCCCCCCCCCTTCCCCCGGCCCCCTCCCCGCCCCCAGGCCGACCCGATGGACCACTCGGGCCACTCGATGGACCACTCCCACGGCGACCACGGAGCGGCGGTTGCCGCGGCGACGGCCGCGGCGACCACAGATGTCGGCGGCCACGGCGTCCCCGCGGGAGCCGTGGACCACTCGGGCATGGGCATGGTGCGTCGCGCCGACGCCGGCGGCGCCGACGCCGGCGGCGACGGCGCGGACGCCGGGCGGTAGCGCGTTCCCCGGCGGTCGCGAAGGTTCGCGGTTCGAATCCGGCAGGCCGCCCCGGTTATCGCCGCGGTGCGTATTGACGCCCGCCCCCCACCCCCCTACGTGCCGTGGCCCACCGGCGGCGGCGCCGGTGGGCCACGGCACGCCGGGGCCCACCGTGGGCTCGGCGGTGTCGCGATGCCGAACTTCCACGCTCGGCGGAGAAAGTTTTACACCGCGGATTGGTCGAGCGGGATCGCGCAGACGCAACGTGTTTAGGCACCGTGCACACCACACACCATACACACCGTAACACACCGTAACACACCACACACACCACACACACCACACACACCACACACCGTACACATTATACACACCGTACACACCGTAACACACCGTAACACACCGTAACACACCGTACACACCACACACACCACACACACCGTACACACCGTACACACCACACACACCACACACACCACACACACCACCCACACACCACACACACCACACACACACACCACACACACCGTACACACCACACACCGTACACACCACACACACCACACACACCACACACACCGTACACACCATACACACCACACACATCACACACACCACACACACCACACACACTGTACACACCACACACACCACACACACCACACACACCACACACACCACACACACACACCACACACACCACACACACACACCACACACACCACACACACCACACACACCACACACCACACACACCACACACACACCACACACACACCACACTACACACACTACACACCACACACCACACACACACCACACACACCACACACACTGTACACACCACACACACCACACACACCACACACACCACACACACACACCACACGCCCACCACACACACACCACACACACCACACACACCACACACACACCACACACACTGTACACACCACACACACCACACACACCACACACACCACACACACCACACACACCACACACACACACCACACACACCACACACACACACCACACACACCACACACACCGTACACACACCGTACACACCGTACACACCACACACACCGTACACACCACACACACCACACACACTCTACACACCACACACACACCACACACCGTACACACCATACACACCACACACACCCTACACACCGTACACACCATACACACCACACACATCACACA
Source organism: Petromyzon marinus (assembly GCF_048934315.1). NCBI lineage: Eukaryota > Metazoa > Chordata > Hyperoartia > Petromyzontiformes > Petromyzontidae > Petromyzon > Petromyzon marinus. Next base: position 10,901,614 of record NC_133740.1, on the reverse strand, counting down.
CATCACACACACCACACACCGTACACACCACACACACCACACACACCGTACACACCACACACACCACACACACCACACACACCGTAACACACCGTACACACCACAACAACCACACACACCACACACACCGCTCACACCACACACACCGTACACACACCGTACACACACCGTACACACCACACACACCACACACTGTACACACCACACACACCACACACACCAAACACACCGCTCACACCACACACACCGCTCACACCACACACACCGCTCACACCACACACACCGCTCACACCACACACACCGTACACACACCGTACACACACCGTACACACCACACACACCACACACACCACACACACCGCTCACACCACACACACCGTACACACACCGTACACACACCGTACACACCACACACACCACACACTGTACACACCACACACACCACACACACCAAACACACCGCTCACACCACACACACCGCTCACACCACACACACCGCTCACACCACACACACCGCTCACACCACACACACCGCTCACACCACACACACCGTACACACACCGTACACACACCGTACACACCACACACACCATACACACTGCTCACCACACACACCGTACACACACCGTACACACCGTACACACCACAACAACCACACACACCACACACACCGCTCACACCACACACACCGTACACACACCGCTCACACCACACACACCGTACACACACCGTACACACACCGTACACACCACACACACCGTACACACCACACACACCACACACACCACACACACCGTAACACACCGTACACACCACAACAACCACACACACCACACACACCACACACACCGTACACACACCGTACACACCACACACACCCTACACACACCGTACACACCACACACGATGATCCTACAGCTGCTGCGTGATCCCAGCGGTGTAGATTCCTTTTTTGAAACGCGGAGAATTTGGACGGCGACGGTGTGGCCTCACTCCGGGCCGACGACGTTCACCGTAACCGGGGTCCCGGTAGCAACCGGGGTCGCGGTAGTAACCGGGGTCGCGGTAGTAACCGGGGTCGCGGTAGTAACCGGGGTCGCGGCAGCAACCCCCCTCCCCCCCCCCCCCCTGCCGGAAACGAACCGCGAACCTCGGCGGCAGGCGGCTAATGCACTACCACCTGGCGACTGCTACCGCCACCACAGCCACCATCACCACCACCACCACCATCACCACCGCCACCACCACCACCGTAACTATCACCACCGCCACCATCACCACCGCCACCACCATTACCACCACAACCACTGCCACCATCAACATCACCACCGCCACCACCACCATCATCACCACCACCATCACCACCGCCACCACCACTGCCACTGCTGACCCCTAGCGATCCGTTGTTGTGGCTGCAGGTGATGACTTTCTACTTTGGCTACACCAACGTGAACGTCCTGTTCAGCGGCTGGCTTATCAATTCCGTGGGAGGTGAGTGTCTGTGGTCTGTATGCTGTGTCTGCTGTGTGCTGTGTCTGTGTGCTGTGTCTGTGTGCTGTGTCTGTGGTCTGTGTGCTGTGTCTGTGGTCTGTGTGCTGTGTTTGTGTGCTGTGTGCTGTGTCTGTGGTCTGTGTGCTGTGTGCTGTGTCTGTGTGCTGTGTCTGTGGTCTGTGTGCTGTGTCTGTGTGCTGTGTCTGCGTGCTGTGTCTGTGTCCTGTGTCTTGTGTCTGTGCGCTGTGTCTGTGTGCTGTGTCTGCGTGCTGTGTGCTGTGTCTGTGTGCTGTGTCTGTGTGCTGTGTCTGTGCGCTGTGTCTGTGTGCTGTGTCTGTGGTCTGTGTGCTGTCTGTGTGCTGTGTCTGCGTGCTGTGTCTGTGTGCTGTGTCTGTGTGCTGTGTCTGTGTGCTGTGTCTGTGTCTGTGCGCTGTGTCTGTGTGCTGTGTCTGCGTGCTGTGTGCTGTGTCTGTGTGCTGTGTCTGTGGTCTGTGTGCTGTGTCTGTGTGCTGTGTCTGCGTGCTGTGTCTGCGTGCTGTGTCTGTGTGCTGTGTCTGTGTGCTGTGTCTTTGCGCTGTGTCTGTGTCTGTGTGCTGTGTCTGCGTGCTGTGTGCTGTGTCTGTGTGCTGTGTCTGTGTCTGTCTGCTGTGTCTGTGTGCTGTGTCTGTGTGAGAAGTTTTGGTGGTTGTTTTTTTTCCGGCGACCGCAAGCGGGAATCAAACTCGGGTGGCGTAACAGACCCCAGGTGCCGTGGGTTCACTGCTGTGCCAGGCTAGGTGCAGGTCGTGGGACAAACCCTCTCCCCCCCCTCCCCCCCTCCCCCCCCCTTCCCCCTCCCCCCCCCCCCCAGGCATGGTTGGCAGCTGCTTAGCCGTCTTCCTGCTGGCTGCGGCCTACGAGGGGCTGAAGATCTTCCGTGAGACGCTGCTCCGCAGATCCCAGGTGAACGTCCGCTACAACAGCATGCCGCTGCCGGGACAGCACGGGACCACTGTCATGGAGACGCACAAGACCGTGGGGTGAGCGGCCGCGCCTCACCGCGCCTCACCGCGCCTCACCGCGCCTCACCGCGCCTCACCGCGTCTCACCGCGCCTCACTGTGCCTCACCGCGCCTCACCGCGCCTCACCGCGCCTCACCGCGTCTCACCGCGCCTCACCGCGCCTCACTGTGCCTCACCGCGCCTCACCGTGCCTCACCGCGCCTCACTGTGCCTCACCGCGCCTCACCGCGCCTCACCGCGCCTCACCGCGTCTCACCGCGCCTCACCGCGCCTCACTGTGCCTCACCGCGCCTCACCGTGCCTCACCGCGCCTCACCGTGTCTCACCGCGCCTCACCGTGCCTCACCGTGCCTCACCGTGCCTCACCGCGTCTCACCGCGCCTCACCGCGCCTCACCGCGCCTCACCGTGCCTCACCGTGCCTCACCGCGCCTCACTGTGCCTCACCGCGCCTCACCGCGCCTCACCGTGTCTCACCGTGTCTCACCGCGCCTCACCGTGCCTCACCGCGCCTCACCGTGTCTCACCGCGCCTCACCGCGCCTCACCGTGTCTCACCGTGCCTCACCGCGCCTCACCGCGCGTCTCACTGCGCTTCACCGCGCCTCACCGTGCCTCACCGCGCCTCACCGTGCCTCACTGTGCCTCACCGGATCTCACCACGCCTCACCGCGCCTCACCGCGTGCGAGTCCAACGTCACCCTCCCACTGTCCACCCTGTTGGGCCATCACCCCCCACCCTCCACCACCGCTCTCCCTTCCCTCCTCCTCACTCCACCTCCTCACTCCACCTCCTCCTCACTCCTCCACCTCACTCCTCCACCTCACTCCTCCACCTCCTCACTCCACCTCCTCACTCCACCTCCTCACTCCACCTCCTCACTCCACCTCCTCACTCCTCCACCTCACTCCTCCACCTCCTCACTCCACCTCCTCACTCCACCTCCTCACTCCACCTCCTCACTCCTCCACCTCACTCCTCCACCTCCTCACTCCACCTCCTCACTCTACCTCCTCACTCCACCTCCTCACGCCACCTCCTCACTCCACCTCCTCACTCCTCCACCTCACTCCTCCACCTCCTCACTCCACCTCCTCACTCCACCTCCTCACTCCACCTCCTCACTCCTCCACCTCCTCACTCCACCTCCTCACTCCACCTCCTCACTCCACCTCCTCACTCCTCCACCTCACTCCTCCACCTCCTCACTCTACCTCCCTCTCTCCTCACTCCTCCAGCTCCTCACTCGTCCACCTCCTCACTCCACCTCCTCACTCCACCTCCTCACTCCACCTCCTCACTCCACCTCCTCACTCGTCCACCTCTCTCTCCTTACTCCTCCACCTCCTCACTCCACCTCCTCACTCCACCACCTCCCTCTCTCCTCACTCCTCACTCCACCTCTTCAGTCCACCTCCTCACTCCACCTCATCACTCCACCTCCTCAATCGTCCACCTCCCTCTCTCCTCACTCCTCCACCTCCTCGCTCCACCTCTTCACTCCTCCACCTCCTCACTCCACCTCCTCACTCCTCCACCTCCTCACTCGTCCACCTCCCTCTCTCCTCACTCCTCCACCTCCTCACTCCACCTCCTCACTCGTCCACCTCCTCACTCGTCCACCTCCTCACTCGTCCACCTCCCTCTCTCCTCCACCTCCTCACTCGTCCACCTCCCTCTCTCCTCACGCCTCCCTCTCTCCTCACTCCTCCACCTCCTCACTCCTCCACCTCCTCACTCCTCCACCTCCTCACTCCTCCACCTCCTCACTCGTCCACCTCCCTCTCTCCTCACTCCTCACTCCACCTCTTCAGTCCACCTCCTCACTCCACCTCCTCACTCGCTCCACCTCCCTCTCTCCTCACTCCTCCACCTCCTCACTCCACCTCCTCACTCCACCTCCTCACTCCACCTCCTCACTCCACCTCCTCACTCATCCACCTCCCTCTCTCCTCACTCCTCCACCTCCTCACTCGTCCACCTCCTCACTCCACCTCCTCACTCCTCCACCTCCTCACTCCTCCACCACCTCCCTCTCTCCCCTCCCCCTCCCCCGCGTGCCCTCCAGGCAGCGGATGTGCAGCCTGCCGCACGTGCTGCAGACGGCGCTGCACGTGCTGCAGGTGGTGCTCTCCTACTTCCTGATGCTCGTCTTCATGACCTACAACGGCTACCTGTGCGGCGCCGTGGCGCTGGGCGCTGGCGCCGGCTACTTCCTGTTCAGCTGGCGCAAGGCGGTGGTGGTGGACATCACCGAGCACTGCCACTAGCGGAGCCGCGGCCCCCGCCTAGACCCCCGGTGGGCGCGGGGGCTGGCCGAGGACACGGGACCATCGGCAGGAGGCCGCGCGGAGTCTCGGCCGGGGGCGGCGGCGGCGGCGGCGGCGGCGGCGGCGGCGGGGGTGGTGGTGGGGAGTTTTGAGACCTGGACGGGATTGGCGGTGGTGGTGGAGCGAGTGAGAGAGTGAGAGAGAGAGTGAGAGAGTGAGTGAGAGAGTGGGAGAGTGAGTGAGTGAGAGAGTGAGAGAGAGAGTGAGTGAGTTAGTGAGTGAGAGAGTGAGCGAGTGAAAGAGCGAGTGAGAGAGTGAGAGAGTGAGCGAGTGAAAGAGCGAGTGAGAGAGTGAGTGAGCGAGAGAGAGTGAGTGATAGTGAATGAGAGAGAGAGAGTGAGTGAGAGAGTGAGAGAGTGAGCGAGTGAGAGAGCGAGTGAGCGAGTGAGCGAGTGAGAGAGTGAGTGAGTGAGAGTGTGAGAGAGTGAGTGAGAGAGTGAGAGAGTGAGAGAGCGAGAGAGCGAGTGAGTGAGTGAGAGAGTGAGTGAGTGAGCGTGTGAGAGAGTGAGTGAGAGAGTGAGAGAGCGAGAGAGCGAGTGAGTGAGTGAGTGAGTGAGCGAGAGAGAGTGAGTGATAGTGAATGAGAGAGAGAGAGTGAGTGAGAGAGTGGGAGAGTGAGTGAGAGAGTGGGAGAGTGTGAGAGAGTGAGTGAGAGAGTGAGATAGTGAATAAGAGAGTGAGTGAGAGAGTGAGTGAGAGAGTGAGCGAGTGAGAGAGTGAATGAGAGAGTGAGTGAGCGAGAGAGTGAGAGTGTGAGTGAGTGAGTGAGAGAGTGAGTGAGAGAGTGAGTTATTGACTGAGTGAGTGAATGAGAGAGTGACTGAGAGAGTGAGCGAGAGAGAGTGAGTGAGTTAGTGAATGAGTTAGTGAATGAGTGAGTGAATGAGTGAGTGACTGAGAGAGTGAGCGAGAGAGCGAGAGAGAGTGAGTGAGTTAGTGAATGAGTTAGTGAATGAGTGAGTGAATGAGTGAGTGAATGAGAGAGAGTGAATGAGAGAGTGAGTGAGTGAGAGAGTGAGAGAGTGAGTGAGTGAGTGAGAGAGTGAGTGGGAGAGTGAGAGAGTGAATGAGTGAGCGAGAGTGAGTGAGTGATAGTGAATGAGAGAGAGAGAGAAGGAGAGAGTGAATGAGAGAGTGAATGAGTGACTGAGAGAGTGAGCGAGTGAGCGAGAGTTAGTGAGTGAGTTAGTGAATGAGTGAGTGAATGAGTGAGTGAATGAGTGAGTGAATGAGAGAGTGAATGAGAGGGTGAGCGAGTGAGCGAGAGAGAGAGTGAGTGAGTTAGTGAATTAGTGAGTGAATGAGAGAGAGTGAATGAGTGAGTGAATGAGAGAGTGAGTGAATGAGAGAGTGAATGAGAGAGTGAGTGAGTGAATGAGAGAAAGTGAATGAGAGAGTGAGTGAGTGAATGAGAGAGTGAGTGAATGAGAGAGTGAATAAGAGAGTGAATGAGAGAGTGAGCGAGAGAGAGTGGTGGGGGGGGGGGGTTGTGGGGATCGGAGAAGATGGCGGATGGCCTTGGGGGTACGGCGACACTTTAAGCGTCGATCCTCGGCCGTGCGTAGCAGCCGGTAAATGAAGGGGGGGGGGTCCCTTTGACAAATATCGGTTTATTGATGATGTTGTGGATGTAGTTGAGATGAAGGGATGGAGGGGGGGGGGGCCCTTCCTCAGTTGCCGCCGGTGACCCTTGGAGAGATGGCGGCGGCGGGGGGGGGGGGGTTAGGGGGGGAGCTTCCGATCGTCAATTTTTAATCGACTCGACGTTTTATTTCCTCTTTTGTAGATTATTTTTACACCAGGTTATGATTATCGCCGCGTCCGTGGCGACGCCGACAGCCGCTGCCTCACTGCCCACTCCGGCCGCCCACCACCACCATTACCACCACCACCACCCTCACCACCACCATCACCACCACCATCACCACCACCACCGTTACCACCATCACCCTCACCACCACTACCACCACCGTCACTACCACCACCACCGTTACCACCACCATCACCACCACCATCACCACCACCACCGTTACCACCATCACCCTCACCACCACCATCACCCTCACCACCACCACCACCCTCACCGTCACCACCACCGTCACCACCACCACCCTCGCCACCACCCTCACCACCACCACCGTTACCACCCTCACCACCACTACCACCACCGTCACCACCACCCTCACCACCACTACCACCACCGTCACCACCACCATCACCACCACCACGACCGTTACCACCACCACCGTTACCACCATCACCACCCTCACCACCATCACCACCACTACCACCACCCTCACCACCACTACCGTCACCACCACCACCGTCACCACCACCACCGTTACCACCACTATCACCACCCTCACCACCATCACCACCCTCGCCGCCACCACCACTACCATCACCACCATCACCCTCACCACCACCACCGCTACCACCACCACCGTCACCACCACCACCGTCACCACCACCACCGTTACCACCACCACCGTTACCACCACCACCGTCACCACCCTCACCACCCTCACCACCCTCACCACCACCGTCACCACCACCACCCTCACCACCATCACCCTCACCACCACCACCATCAACCTCACCACCACCGTCATCACCCTCACCACCACCACCGTCACCACCACCACCACCGTCACCACCACCGTTACCACCACCACCGTCACCCTCACCACCACCACCGTCACAACGGGTTGCAAGCACACACACCTACACACACACCCCTACACACACACACACACCTACACACACACCTACACACACACACCTACACATAAACCTATACACACACACACCTTCACACACACCTACACACCCAGTTGTGGGTGGGGGAGTGGGCGGAGCTACCCGGGCGAGAGGGGTGGAGCCAAACACTTTAGCCACGCCCTTACGACACGCCCCCTCGCAACCCGCTGCTTCTGCTGCTGGGATGTGTGGACAAAGCAGTCACGGGCGGATTCCGTCCACAAGAAAAAAGTTTCAACGTTTCCACAGCGATAGCATGGGCGTGTGTGTGTGAGTGTATGTATGTGTGTGTTTGTGTGTGTGTATGCGTGTATGTGTGAGTGTATGTATGTGTGTGAGTGTGTGTGAGTGTGTGTATGTGTGTGTGTGAATGTGTGTGTGTGAGTGTGTGTGAATGTGTGTTTGTGTGTGTGAGTGTGTGAATATGTGTGTGTTTGTGTGTGTGAGTGTGTGAATGTGTGTGTTTGTGTGTGTGTGAATGTGTGTGTGCGTGAATGTGTGTGTGTGTGGGTCATGTAGCCCGCATGCCCAGCCACCGCATGCCGAAACAGCTTTTGTTCGGCCGGATCGAGGGGGCTAAACGGGGCGGCACGGGCTAGAGAAGAGATGGAGTGATGTGGTAAAGGAGGACGTGGAGCTGAGTGGACTTGCCGATGACTGGTACCAGCGGTGTCAAGATCGGCCTCTGTGGAGGAGGCTCGTGAAGGATGCTACTGGGCAGTTGGAGGCAGTCGCCCTCCAACAACAACGGAGGGCGGAGGAGCGACGCTCACAACAACGAGCGGAGCGCCGGGTGGCTAAAGCACAGCAGGTTGGCACAGTAGGGGGCACAGGTGGTGCATCAGCCAGTAGTCTCAGTCGACCCGTGGCACCTGGGTCTGCCCCGTGACCTGCCAGCGGGCGTTCGACACTTCACGTTGCCTCAAGGTGCACATGGCCTGGCACAAGCGTCGTGGTGACGTCACCGCCACTTAGTGGCGAATGGCGGTTGTGTGTGTGCGTGAATGTGTGTGTGTCAATGTGTGTGTGTCAATGTGTGTGTCACTGTGTGTGTGTCAATGTGTGTGTGTCACTGTGTGTGCGGGGAGTGGTGGCGTAGCGATGAGCACTACGCTGCGCTACGAACCCGGCAACCCGGGTTCGATTCCCGCTCACGGCCAACACCACCAGTGACGATTATCTGAACCGGTCCCGGGCCTCCCCTAGGTCGACTCAGCCTCAAATGAGTAACCCGGTGCTGTGTGCAGTAAGAGACAAAGGCGGCCGGGCGTGGTGCTGGCCACCCACCCTCCTCACGTGCCGTGCCGGCCTTCATAGCTGCTGCTACTCGCTAAAGGCACTTGCCCCCTACAGTCTGAAGGCTATTCGGGGGAGCTTTGTCTCGTCACTTCTTCTCTACGAGGGAAATCGGTGATCGAACTGACAAAATCAATCACGTGGGGTTGCTCGGTGTGGGGGGGGGGGGGCGGGTGGTCGGAACAACCAATATGAAAAGGTGATTGATTTTATTGTCCGAGTGACCTTGTGATTCTAATCAAAGACGTTGCCTCGCTGTGGTTCGTGGTAGTTGATGGTAGCGCCGTCTGCAAGCACGAAAACAAAATTCTGTTCAAAATGTCCCGGTTCGAACCACGCCCCAGGGGTCAATCGTTGTCGTTCGATTCCCGTTGCAGTAATTACTAAACACAATGATGTCTCGTTGGTTCTTACACGCAGTCGTCGCAGTAGTAGTCGTAGTAGTTGACGTTTGTTGGGTTAGGGGCCGTCCATAAATGACGTCACTCACCTAGGGGGCGGGGTCAGATATTTGTGACGATGTGTGACGTGAGGGGGGGGGTGAGAAATGTGACGTCACATCAAAATGTGCAACTTTGAAATAAATAAATACTGGCAACACGTTCTACTTAATTAAATAGACTTTACATAAATACAGACAACACGTTCTACTTAATTAAATATACTTTACATAAATACAGACAACACGTTCTACTTAATTAAATAGACTTTAAATGAATACAGACAACACGTTCTACTTAATTAAATAGACTTTTTAATATTTTGTTTTTTGGTCCTACAACATCAGAGTGCAGCGCCACATTAAATACGCACTACAATGACAATAGTTTAAAGCTTTCGGTAAAGTCACATAGAAACAAGAAAATATTTTGTATTATTTTATTGTTTCTCTTCTACGTGGTGGTAACTTTACCGAATGAACCAAGAATAATAATTGTATTGTTTTACAATAATTTTATTGTTTTATATTTTTATTATTTTATTGTTTCCCTTCTACGTGGTGGTGACTTTACCGAAAGAACCAAGAATATGAATCCCTGCAGTCACGAAAGCTTTAAATCAATATTTGAAGCATGTTTTATTTTTTTGGGTGGGGAGGAGGGGGGGGGCAGATCTTTATGACGTCATATTTGAGGGGGGGGTCAAAAATCGTCCAAAATCGCGTGACGTCATTTATGGACGGATCTTAACCCAATCCCAAACAAAAACCTCCCCTATTACGGATCATTAATCCTAACGCGGATTCATTTTTTTTGTTCCATTCCATGACATCTTTGTCCAAGCCCGCAAGGTTTAGGCCTTAATTCTTGTTACAGGGAAAATTGAGTTTGTAGATCCATGCGGTGTACAGCCGTTTCAATAGGTATAACACAAATATACAGTGTCTATTTGTTTGTGTTTTCTACCTTGTGATGGGACTTTGTAGGATGACACTTTGAGATTTGTAAGGGGGCCACGGGTTGACCAATAAGATCTGAATTGGTCTGGAGTAATGGTTGACAGACAGTGTGGATTTCTGCAGTCACGACAGCTTCAAATCTAGATTAGGTGTGATGAGGTGGGACACTGATCAGGAGCTGACAGCTGTGATGAGGTGGGACACTGATCAGGAGTTGACAGCTGTGATGAGGTGGGACACTGATCAGGAGTTGACAGCTGTGATGAGGTGGGACACTGATCAGGAGCTGACAGCTGTGATGAGGTGGGACACTGATCAGGAGTTGACAGCTGTGATGAGGTGGGACACTGATCAGGAGCTGACAGCTGTGATGAAGTGGGACACTGATCAGGAGCTGACAGCTGTGATGAAGTGGGACACTGATCAGGAGTTGACAGCTGTGATGAGGTGGGACACTGATCAGGAGTTGACAGCTGTGATGAGGTGGGACACTGATCAGGGGTTGACAGCTGTGATGAGGTGGGACACTGATCAGGAGCTGACAGCTGTGATGAAGTGGGACACTGATCAGGAGTTGACAGCTGTGATGAGGTGGGACACTGATCAGGGGTTGACAGCTGTGATGAGGTGGGACACTGATCAGGAGCTGACAGCTGTGATGAGGTGGGACACTGATCAGGAGTTGACAGGTATATACAGACACATTTATATATTCTTTAGTTTTGCCGAAACGTTAACCGAACCCGTGTCATCGCGTGAGCCTCATCCACCAACGTTTAAGCTGTTTGTCGATGTTGTTGTTTTCTGTGGATGTTGATGACGACGTGGTTGTTGGGCTGTTGTTGTTGTTGCTGTTTTGGTTGTTTAAAATGATCTTTCACGTTGCCTCAATCGAACGGTAAATCAAATCTGGCGTTGGGCCCCTGTGTGGCTCCTCGGATTTCCACCACGATGAATAAAGATGCTGATTCTGGGTGGTGATGATCGTCCTTACAGGAGTTGTTGTGTGTGAGTCCTAGCCTAGGGGCACCCCCAGTGGCAGCTGTCCCTGTGTGTTAGTAGGGGAGGCGATGTTGCTACTGCTGCTGTGTGGTCTAGCCTAGGGGCACCCCCAGTGGCAGCTGTCCCTGTGTGTTAGTTTGTCAGTAGGGGAGGTGATGCTGCTGCTGTGTGAGTCTAGCCTAGGGGCACCCCCAGTGGCAGCTGTCCCTGTGTGTTAGCCTGTCAGTAAGGGAGGTGATGCTGCTGCTACTGCTGTGTGGTCTAGCCTAGGGACACCCCCAGTGGCAGCTGTCCCTGTGTGTTAGTCTGTCATTAGGGGAGGGCGATGCTGCTGCTGTGTGAGTCTAGCCTAGGGACACCCCCAGTGGCAGCTGTCCCTGTGTGTTAGCCTGTGAGTAGGGGAGGTGATGCTGCTGCTGGTCTAGCCTATGGACACCCCCAGTGGCAGCTGTCCCTGTGTGTGAGTCTGTCAGTAGGGGAGGCGATGCTGCTGTGTGGTTAGCGCGCTGCGCTACGAACCCGGCGACCCGAGTTCGATTCACGCTCACGGCCAACACCGGCGGCGATGATCCGAACCGGTCCTGGGCCCGTCCCCTAGGTCGGCTCGGCATCGAATGAGTGCCTGGCGCAGTGTAAACCTCGCCACTGGGGGGGAGACAAAGGCGGTCGCGAGTGGTGCTGGTCACCTCCCCCCCCCCCTCGTGTGTCACAGGCGCTGCTGCTGCTGCTCGTTGCTAACAGCACTTGCCCCGACAGTTCGTTAAGGCTACCTGGGGGGGGCGGAACCTTTGCCTTTGTGATTCGTCAAATAGTGGACCGTGGACGTTGGCACGCAGTGGGGGCCTCCTCCTCCCTCCTCCTCCCTCCTCCTCCTCCTCCCCCCCCTCCCTCCTCCTCCCCCCTCCTCCTCCCTCCACCTCCTCCCTCCCTCCACCTCCTCCCTCCTCCTCCCCCCCTCCTCCCCCCTCCCTCCTCCTCCCCCCTCCTGCTCCCTCCTCCTGCTCGAGTCACGTGGGGGGATCTCCACACGACCTTCGCCAGCGCCACGCCCCTCCCAAGCGGCGGCGGCGGCGCCGCCATCGGCAAAATCCGCGACCCGCAGACCCGGAGGGAGGCAACTTTGGACAACTCGGGGCTGGGTGGTCCGCTTCGCGACGCGTCACACCCCCACCCCACCCACTCCCACCCACCACCCACACCCACCCACCATCCACATCCACCCACCACCCACGCCTACCCACCCACCATCCACCCACACCTACCCCACCCACACCTACCCACCCACCACCCATCCACCACCCACACCTACCCACCCACCATCCACCCACACCTACCCACCCACCTACACCTACCCACCCACACCTACCCACACCTACCCACCCACCACCCACTCCCACCCACCACCCACACCAACCCACCACCCACATCCACCCACACCTACCCACCCACCACCCACACCCCACCCACTCTCACCCACCACCCACACCTACCCACCATCCACATCCACCCAACACCCACACCTACCCACCCACCATCCACATCCACCCACACCTACCCACCCACCACCCACACCCACCCACCATCCACATCCACATCCACCCACCACCCACACCTACCCACCCACCATCCACATCCACCCACACCTACCCACCCACCACCCACACCCACCCACCATCCACATCCACCCACCACCCACGCCTACCCACCCACCATCCACCCACACCTACCCACCCACCCACACCTACCCACCCACCACCCATCCACCACCCACACCTACCCACCACCCACACCCACCCACCACCCACACCAACCCACCCACCACCCACATCCACCCACACCTACCCACCCACCACCCACACCCCCACCCCACCCACTCTCACCCACCACCCACATCTACCCACCCACCATCCACCCACACCTACCCACCCACCCACACCTACCCACCCACCACCCATCCACCACCCACACCTACCCACCCACCACCCACTCCCACCCACCACCCACACCTACGCACCCACCATCCACATCCACCCACACCTACCCACCCACCACCCATACCAACCCACCCACCCACACCTACCCACCCACCACCCACACCAACCCACCCACCATCCACAGCCACCCACACCTACCCACCCACCACCCACGCCCAGTGATTAGAGGCGGAGGGTGGGTATTGTAATTATATAATCGATTGGTAATCAGTTAATGGTTATGATTAGTAACGAGTTGTAGATTAGTAATTAGCAAGCGAATGCGTTTGGGTTAAAGGGCCGTCCATAAATGACGTCCCGCACCTGGGGGGGGGGAGGGGAGGGTCAGACATTTGTGAAGATGTGTGACGTTGTGGGGGGGTGTGTTTGAGAAATATGACGTCACATCAAATCGCGCAACTTTAAATAAATACAGACAACATTTTGTACTTAATTAAACAGACTTTTTAATAAATGTTTTCTCCCACAACATCAGAGTGCAGCGTCACATTAAATACGCACTACAGTGACAATAGTTTAAAGCGATTTGAAGAAAGGTTTATATATTTTGGGTGGGGGGGGCAGAGCTTTGTGACGTCATATTTGAGGGGGGGGTCTGACTTTTTGTGACGCCGTGTGACGAGGAGGGGGAGGGGTCAAAAATCGCGTGACGTCATTTATTGACGGCCCCTAAAACCACCCCCTCCATGCGTTCGAACGCAATGGATGGCCCCTAAGAGGTGGGCGAATCGATAGCAGCATTAACAAGCGATTCCGTTGCACTGCACTTACGCAGGAATCGATCCGGACACTCGCCCCGCCCCCCCCCGTCACCAGCCGCCTATATAAAGGGCGCGGCCGCTGCCGCCTCCTTCTCTTGGTGGCAATGGCGGCGGTGGTGGTGGTGATTGTGGCGGCGTTGGTGATGGCGGTGAGTGCGAGGCGGATCTTGGTCGCGGCAATCCGCAGCAATCCGCGGCGAATTCCGTCGCTTTGGACGCGGGCGAGTCCAGCGGTGGAATCGCGGGCCCTTTGGGCGCTCGTGAAAGTTTTAAATGCCGCGTGGAAGTTGTTTGTCGCGGCGGCCGCGCGGTTGTGCGGCCCCCGTTTAGGCGTCTTTGGTTAGGCCTCCAATTACGGGACGTCGACTTTTATAACGTACGGGACTTTTGTCTAATTGTGTATCTGCTCACACACCCCCCCCTATCTATATAAAGTGTGATCTGATGTGTGTGGCACTGTCTTTGTAATAATCGCCTTTAGGCGTTGTGCTCTGGGTCTACTGGCACTGCTAGTGAGACTAGGCCAGAGAAGGCTGCTGTCTCTGGTGTAGGCCCCAATCGGTTTCCAAGACTATAGAACAATTACATTATAACAATAGTGGCATTGTTACAGACTATATAGAACATAATTACATTATTATAATGGCATTGTTAGACTGCACAAAGCATAATTACATTATAACAATGGTATTGTTACAGACTATAGAACATTCTAATTACATTATAACAATAATGGCATTGTTAGACTACATAGAACATAATTACATTATTGTGAAAGACGATGCGTATAACATGATTATCAGAGGATGTGATGTTTGCATGTTCACCATAAGAACCGCGTGGGGTTAATCTTAATCAGACTTTTGATTTCCTTGCTAAAGGTAAAATCTATTTGGTGTTTGAAACCGAAAGGTTAAAACCAATAATTTTTTTGATACTGAAAAAAAGCTATCCCATTTTTGTTTTACAATACGGCATTTGATCGCTATCCTGTGTGTGTACAATACTAATTGTTGGCTTAATCCTGAGCCTTGATCCATATCCACTGCTGGATGAAGATCAATGTGGTGGTGCCCAGCCTGCGTGTATTCTCTAACGCACGTGGTTCCTGTAACCACCGTGGTTTATCCACTGCTGGATGAAGATCGATGTCTCCACACCTGCGAGTCTAGTCTCTCATCCAAGTGGCTCCTCTCCAGGCTTTTTTGTGACATTCTCACTATATCGTGAATGTTCAATGAACGTCGTTTTATTTTTCTTTACGCAGCATCGCCATGGATTTCCAAGTCGAGACCCGGCGGTTCTCCGTTTGCAGCCACCACGTGGTGAGTCTTGCAGTACACCGTGGCTATGAGATGTTAACTACCTCGCCTGGTACTCAGGATGTCGTGGGTTCGATACCGACCCTGACGATGCCTGCTGCTGCTGTGTATTTGGGAGTCTTTCCCCTCCCACGTTTTAGAATCGACATCGCCACGTGTTTAGAATATTTGGCTCCTGCTGTAAATATCCACGTGGTGGTGGTGGTGATGATGATGATGGTATGCGACTTCTTTGAGCTATCATTTGTAATGGGGGCAGGTCGCTTCTGAAGAGCTACATAGCTCGGTTGGGTTTGCCTGGTAGAATAAAAAAATATATATTTTTTTGGTTTGTTAATTATTTGCGTACCGTGTGCTTTGCACGCCTATCGTGTCTTTTTGACCCCGTGACTACTAACCGGGACATCTGCGAGGGTTTTTTGGGGGGTAGGGGAAGAGCTTTATAGCTCATCGTATTTGTCCGCTATAAACGTTATTTAGCAACACGCGTGCACTCAAAACCAAACCATGCTCAACCAGGCTATGGGGCCCCGTGCCTTGCTGGGGTCCGTGACTTTGGTTTTCACAAGCGACCTGGCCATCGCAAACGATAGCTCGACAAAAAACGAAGCGGCTTGTTAATCGACATCATCATCGCCGCGAGGACATGTCGAGCGGCAAAAGCATCGCTGAAACGATGTGGGCGCGTGGCTTCGGGGATGAGGGTCTGGCAAGGTTTTTGTGGGCAGTTTGATGACTGAGGTGGGTCTGGGAGCCTGGGAGGTGGCGTGCAGAGGTGATGACATTTACAGATAGGGACATCTGAATCTTCGTGTCGATTTATCTCGAACATTGTTCTGATCTGCGCCGCCTCCCAGCACCAGCCCGTAAGGACGGGTGGTGGGCGACGCCCTCCCCCACAGCAACAAGCGTCTGGGTTCGACTCCACGCTCGGGCGGCCTGTGTGTGCAGTCTGTGCGTTCCCGGCGACCCGAGTTCGATTCCCGCTCACGGCCACCCCAACACCAGTGACGATTATCTGAACCGGTCCTGGGCCTCCGACTCTGCCTCGAACGAGTTACCTGGTGCGGTGTGTGTAGTAAACATCGCCACTGGGGGAGACAAAGGCGGCCGGGCGTGGTGGTGCTGGCCACCCAACCGCTGTACCACCGTGCCGGCCTTCATAGGTGCTGCACTCAAAGCCCAGGCGATACGGGGTGGGGGGAGGAGGGGTCTTTGTGGTGTGTGTGCACGCATGCGTAATCAAGCATGTGCCTGGTTTTTGTTTTCGTTGCAGGGACTGCGAGGTGTGGGTGATGTGGTGGGGGAGGTGATGGTGACCTGAATTGTGGGGGGGGGGGGGGTAGGTCCCCCCCCCCTCCTGGAGAGGCTCGCTGGCTCGGCAGGGAGCCCGTGACGGCACTGCACGTTAGGACAGCGCCTCCGTGCCTTGTGGGTAAGTTTGCCCGACGGGCTATGCGAGTTTTTTTTTATAAGTTTGTCTCTGGTTCAGAAGCTCGCGTCAGCCGCCAGTGCCCTTGCGACATAATTGTTTTAAGTTGGCGGCGAAGTTAAAATGGTTCCGTCCATTCCAATGGCGTACGCCGTCGGGGGGGGAAACTAAAATAACTTTTTATCGGTACCGAGGGCTCCCCACGAAGCCACAGAGAGTGGGCGCGGTGGCGGTGCTGCCGCTACGGTCCTACTGCGGCGAGTTTCAACGTGGTTGTGAAACCGACGGATTCGCCGCCACCGCTACGTAATGCTGCGAAAGCTCTCTCGCGCGCGGGCGTTCCTCGGACACGGCGGCGGTGGAACAGCGCCGTTGAAAACCGCCCGAGTGCGGCTGGCCAATCCGCTCCTGGCCAATCCGCTCCTGGCCAATCCGCTCCTGGCCAATCCGCTCCTGGCCAATCCGCTCCTGGCCAATCCGCTCCTGGCCAATCCGCTCCTGGCCAATCCGCTCCTGGCCAATCCGCTCCTGGCCAATCCGCTCCTGGCCAATCCGCTCCTGGCCAATCCGCTCCTGGCCAATCCGCTCCTGGCCAATCCGCTCCTGGCCAATCCGCTCCTGGCCAATCCGCTCCTGGCCAATCCGCTCCTGGCCAATCCGCTCCTGGCCAATCCGCTCCTGGCCAATCCGCTCCTGGCCAATCCGCTCCTGGCCAATCCGCTCCTGGCCAATCCGCTCCTGGCCAATCCGCTCCTGGCCAATCCGCTCCTGGCCAATCCGCTCCTGGCCAATCCGCTCCTGGCCAATCCGCTCCTGGCCAATCCGCTCCTGGCCAATCCGCTCCTGGCCAATCCGCTCCTGGCCAATCCGCTCCTGGCCAATCCGCTCCTGGCGGTGAACGTGGGGGGGGTGGGGGGGAGCCCGTGATGCCCGACAAAACGAGTAGTGGACAGAATTTCATTTCTGAAACCTATTATGGTCTGAGGCTCCCCGAAAGGCGAAACATCTCCTGCCCTAGGGGGGTTGGTGGTGCGTGTAGGGGGGTGGGGGTGGTGCAGTTGCTAGCGGTCGCGAATCATCGTCAGCCGATTGCTGGGTTCGTGGTGGAATGCGCCAACCGCCGTGCCACCGCTCGTCCGTCCGTACGCGGGGGGGGGGGGGGGGGGGGGTGGAGTTGGAGCGGTGGGTGACGACCATTGCCACGTGTTGTAACGCTCCGGGGTTTCTCCCTCTGCCAGCAGGAGGATCGCTCGGGGCCAGTCCCCACCCCCCGTCTCGTCGGCACGGCGACAGGGGAGAGCGTGGCGCTCACCCCCCCCAGGTGGGTCTGGTGGGGCTGCCCTGGGCACGTGGGTGGGAAGGGGGGGGGGGCTCATCTTCTTTGGTTCTTTCGGTAAAAGTCCACGTAGAATGAGAGTAAAATTAATAAATTGATAAAATTTAAAATAACACCGATAAAATTCTCACGACGTTTTGTGTTTTATTTTATTTAATCAATGTATTATTTTATTCTCATTCTGCGTGGTGACTTTACCGAAAGAACCGAAGAAGGTTAATCCTTGCAGTCACGAAAGCTTTGAATCGAAATAAATGTAAGGGGGGTTGTGTTGGTGGAGAGAGGGTGGGGGGGGGGGGTTGTTGGTGGAGCGTGTGCCACGAAGCAGCCAAGCGTGATGATAAACGTTGACCACACGTTGACTGCGCGTGCGCGCGTGGTGTGATGTCGTGAATATATTAGCTCTATCTGATTCTTGGCTGCGGGCACGCTCCTAGTTCAATTATAATATTGATTAGTTCGTCTGTATTTAGTTACTCTTGATGTGGTGGTGGGTTTACTTTTCGGTAAGCGCGCACACACAGGCGCGCCTGAACTCGCGACTAAATTGTGGCACGTTGTGGGTGTTTGTGCTGCTTGCAGGTGGGAGCTTGGGGGGGGGGGGGGCTGGATCTACCCATCTGTGCGGAGTTTGGAGGCGGTGGTCCGTGGGTTGGTGTTGGATGTCCTGAACGTGTCGCTATTTAATAAACAACAAAGACACTGCCAGTGGTTTGTCGGAGCTTGTGTTTATTGTTCTCTGGCGTCACGTGTTGAGGCCCCCCCCCCCACCAGGGTGCCCCCCACTTCCTACCCCCCCCCAGGGTGCCCCCCACTTCCTACCCCCCC
Organism: Petromyzon marinus; assembly: GCF_048934315.1. Taxonomy (NCBI): domain Eukaryota; kingdom Metazoa; phylum Chordata; class Hyperoartia; order Petromyzontiformes; family Petromyzontidae; genus Petromyzon; species Petromyzon marinus. Next base: position 10,882,662 of record NC_133740.1, on the reverse strand, counting down.
AGGGTGCCCCCCACTTCCTACCCCCCCAGGGTGCCCCCCACTTCCTACCCCCCCGTGGCCCCCCACTTACTACCCCCCCGGGGTGCCCCCATTTCCTACCCCCCCAGTGGCCCCCCCACTTACTACACCCCCCAGGGTGCCCCCCACTTCCTACCCCCCCCCGGTGGCCCCCCACTTCACGGCGTGGTGTTGACGCACCGCTGCTGCCCCGCGTAGTGACCGCCGCTGCCCCCGCCCCCGCCTGCGAAGAGGGCCCGCAGGGTGAGGGCCGAGGCCGCGGCCACGGCCACGAGGGCCGCGCACTGCGCCGCCGACCAGGCCGCCACGCGGGCCGCCTTCGCCTCCAGCAGGCGGCGGTCGCGGGCCTCGGAGGCGCGCAGAGCGTGCTGCAGGGAGCCGCTGCGGGCCAGGTTGGCGCGCACGCGCAGCAGGGAGTCCTGGGGGGGGAGTGGGGGAGGGTGAGAGAGTGGAAAGGTCGTCTCCACTCGCTCGCCCATCCACACTCACCTGGAGGTCATCCACTCAGCCTCCCACTCGCCCTCCCATCTCCACTCGCCCATCTTCACTCGCCCTCCCACTCACCTGGAGGTCCTTCACTCAGCTTCCCACTCACCCTCCCATCTTCACTCGCCCTCCCACTCACCTGGAGGTCATCCACTCGCCCTCCCATCTTCACTCACCTGGAGGTCATCCACTCGCCCTCCCACTCACCTGGAGGTCCTTCACTCAGCTTCCCACTCACCCTCCCATCTTCACTCGCCCTCCCACTCACCTGGAGGTCATCCACTCGCCCTCCCATCTTCACTCACCTGGAGGTCATCCACTCGCCCTCCCACTCACCTGGAGGTCCTTCACTCAGCCTCCCACTCACCCATCGTCACTCGCCCTCCCATTCACCTGGAGGTCATCCACTCGGCCTCCCACTCGCCCTCCCACTCACCTGGAGGTCATCCACTCGCCCTCCCATCTTCACTCACCTGGAGGTCATCCACTCAGCCTCCCACTCACCCTCCCACTCACCTGGAGGTCCTTCACTCAGCTTCCCACTCACCCTCCCATCTTCACTCGCCCTCCCACTCACCTGGAGGTCATCCACTCGCCCTCCCATCTTCACTCACCTGGAGGTCATCCACTCGCCCTCCCACTCACCTGGAGGTCCTTCACTCAGCCTCCCACTCACCCATCGTCACTCGCCCTCCCATTCACCTGGAGGTCATCCACTCGGCCTCCCACTCGCCCTCCCACTCACCTGGAGGTCATCCACTCGCCCTCCCATCTCCACTCACCTGGAGGTCATCCACTCACCCATTGTCACTCGCCCTCCCACTCACCTGGAGGTCCTTCACTCAGCCTCCCACTCGCCCTCCCATCACTCACCTGGAGGTCGTCCACCTGCACGTCCACCATCTGTTGCGAGCTCAGGAAGCTTCTCCAGTCGCCCTGGACATCGAGGTCATCCACCATCACCTCCATCCACACGGTCTTGCTGGACACGCGGCTGAATGTGTTGTCGAAGCAGACGGTGTAGTCTCCATCCTCCACCGCCTTGATGCTGCGCAGGATGAGACCCATAGACTCTGAAATTTCTGGACTCGCACAGACCCACACAGCGATTCCTATATTCACAGAGCCCTATAGACTGGGCCGTAGACTGAGCCATAGACTCGCACAGAGTGCCATAGACTCACAGGGAAACATGGACTCAGAGACCCACGTACTCGCACGGAAATCCACAGACCTACAGACTCGCACAGAGACCTAGAGACAGACCCACAGACTCGCACTGAGCCATATACTCGGAGCCAGAGACGAATACAGAGATTTATAGACTCAAGAGACCCAGAGGCTCACAAAGATTTATAGACTTGCAAGAGACCCATAGGCTCACATAAAGATTTCTTAACTCACCCAGAGATTTGTAGACTCGCACAGAGACCCACAGACTCAGACCCGCAGACTCGCAAAGTGACCAAAAGACTAAGGCTAACACAGAGACCCATAGACTAACACAGACCCAGAGACTAACAGATCCATAGACTCACCCATAGGCTAACACAGACCCATAGACTAACACAGACCCATAGACTAACACAGACCCATAGACTAACAGACCCATAGACTAACACACAGACTGATACTAACACAGACCCATAGCGTAACACACAGACTCATAGACTAACACACAGACCCACAGACTAACACACATACCCAGAGACACACAGACCCAGAGACTAACACATAGACCCAGAGACTAACACAGACCCAGAGACTAAAACAGACCCATAGAGTAACACATAGACCCAGAGAATATCACATTGACCCAGAGACTAACACAGATCCATAGACTCACACAGACCCATAGACTAACACAAACCCAGAGACGAACACACAGACCCAGAGACTAACACACAGACCCAGAGACCAACACATAGACCCAGAGACTAACACACATACCCAGAGACTAACAGACCCATAGACTAACACACATACCCAGAGACTAACATATAGACCCAGAGACTAACACATAGACCCATAGACTAACACAGACCCAGAGACTAACACAGACCCAGAGAATAACACATAGACCCAGAGACTAACACATAGACCCAGAGACTAACACACAGACCCAGAGACTAACACACAGACCCAGAGACTAACACATAGACCCAGAGACTAACACACATACCCAGAGACTAACACACAGACCCAAAGACTAACACATAGACCCAGAGACTAACATATAGACCCGTAGACTAACACAGACCCATAGACTAACACAGAGACCCATAGACTCACACAGAGACCCAGAGACTAACACAGATCCATAGACTCACCCAGAGACTAACACACAGACCCAGAGACTAACACAGACCCATAGACTAACACAGAGACCCATAGACTAACACACAGACCCAGAGACTAACACAGACCCAGAGACTAACACACAGACCCAGAGGCTAACACAGACCCATAGACTAACACAGAGACCCATAGACTAACACACAGACCCAGAGACTAACACAGACCCATAGACTCACCCATAGACTAACACAGACCCAGAGACTAACAGATCCATACTCACCCATAGGCTAACACAGACCCATAGACTAACAGACCCATAGACTAACACACAGACCGATACTAACACATAGACCCATAGCGTAACACACAGACTCATAGACTAACACACAGACCCACAGACTAACACACATACCCAGAGACACACAGACCCAGAGACTAACACATAGACCCAGAGACTAACACATAGACCCAGAGACTAACACAAATCCATAGACTCACCCAGACCCATAGACTAACACATAGACCCAGAGACTAACACACAGACCCAGAGACTAACACATAGACCCAGAGGCTAAAACAGACCCATAGAGTAACACATAGACCCAGAGAATATCACATAGACCCAGAGACTAACACAGATCCATAGACTCACACACAGACCCATAGACTAACACAAACCCAGAGACGAACACACAGACCCAGAGACTAACACACAGACCCAGAGACCAACACATAGACCCAGAGACTAACATACCCATAGACTAACACACATACCCAGAGACTAACATATAGACCCAGAGACTAACACATGGACCCAGAGACTAACACAGACCCATAGAGTAACATAGACCCATAGAGTAACACAGACCCAGAGATTAACACATAGACCCAGAGAATATCACATAGACCCAGAGACTAACACAGATCCATAGACTCACACACAGACCCAGAGACTAACACACAGACCCAGAGACTAACACATAGACCCATAGATGAACACAGACCCAGAGACTAACACAGACCCAGAGACTAACACAGACCCAGAGAATAACACATAGACTCAGAGACTAACACATAGACCGAGAGACTAACACATAGACCCAGAGACTAACACACATACCCAGAGACTAACACACAGACCCAAAGACTAACACATAGACCCAGAGACTAACATATAGACCCGTAGACTAACACAGACCCATAGACTAACACAGAGACCCATAGACTCACACAGAGACCCATAGACTCACACATAGACCCAGAGACTAGCACAGATCCATAGACTCACCCAGAGACTAACACACAGACCCAGAGACTAACACAGACCCAGAGACTAACACAGACCCATAGACTAACACAGAGACCCATAGACTAACACAGACCCAGAGACTAACACAGATCCATAGACCCACCCATAGAATAACAGACCCATAGACTAACACACAGACCCAGAGACTAACACAGACCCAGAGACTAACACACAGACCCATAGACTAACACAGACCCATAGACTCACCCATAGACTAACAGACCCATAGACTAACACAGACCCATAGACTCACCCATAGACTAACACAGACCCAGAGACTAACACAGACCCAGAGACTAACACACAGACCCAGAGACTAACACACAGACCCAGAGACTAACACAGAGACCCATAGGCTAACACAGATCCATAGACTCACCCATAGACTAACACAGACCCAGAGACTAACAGATCCATAGACTCACCCATAGGCTAACACAGACCCATAGACTAACACAGACCCATAGACTAACAGACCCATAGACTAACACACAGACCGATACTAACACATAGACCCATAGCGTAACACACAGACTCATAGACTAACACACAGACCCACAGACTAACACACATACCCAGAGACACACAGACCCAGAGACTAACACATAGACCCAGAGACTAACACATAGACCCAGAGACTAACACAGATCCATAGACTCACCCAGACCCATAGACTAACACATAGACCCAGAGACTAACACATAGACCCAGAGACTAACACACAGACCCAGAGACTAACACATAGACCCAGAGACTAAAACAGACCCATAGAGTAACACATAGACCCAGAGAATATCACATAGACCCAGAGACTAACACAGATCCATAGACTCACACACAGACCCATAGACTAACACAAACCCAGAGACGAACACACAGACCCAGAGACTAACACACAGACCCAGAGACCAACACATAGACCCAGAGACTAACACACATACCCAGAGACTAACAGACCCATAGACTAACACACATACCCAGAGACTAACATATAGACCCAGAGACTAACACAGACCCATAGAGTAACATAGACCCATAGAGTAACACAGACCCAGAGATTAACACATAGACCCAGAGAATGTCACATAGACCCAGAGACTAACACAGATCCATAGACTCACACACAGACCCAGAGACTAACACACAGACCCAGAGACTAACACATAGACCCATAGACTAACACAGACCCAGAGACTAACACAGACCCAGAGACTAACACAGACCCAGAGAATAACACATAGACCCAGAGACTAACACACAGACCCAGAGACTAACACATAGACCGAGAGACTAACACATAGACCCAGACTAACACATATACCCAGAGACTAACACACAGACCCAAAGACTAACACATAGACCCAGAGACTAACATATAGACCCGTAGACTAACACAGACCCATAGACTAACACAGAGACCCATAGACTCACACAGAGACCCATAGACTCACACATAGACCCAGAGACTAACACATAGACCCAGAGACTAACACAGATCCATAGACTCACCCAGAGACTAACACACAGACCCAGAGACTAACACAGACCCATAGACTAACACAGAGACCCATAGACTAACACAGACCCAGAGACTAACACAGATCCATAGACCCACCCATAGACTAACAGACCCATAGACTAACACACAGACCCAGAGACTAACACAGACCCAGAGACTAACACACAGACCCATAGACTAACACAGACCCATAGACTCACCTATAGACTAACAGACCCATAGACTAACACAGACCCAGAGACTAACACACAGACCCAGAGACTAACACACAGACCCAGAGACTAACACAGAGACCCATAGGCTAACACAGATCCATAGACTCACCCATAGACTAACACAGACCCATAGACTAACACACAGACCCAGAGACTAACACAGACCCATAGACTAACACAGACCCAGAGACTAACACACAGACCCAGAGACTAACACACAGACCCAGAGACTAACACACATACCCCGAGACACACACAGACCCAGAGACTAACACAGATCCATAGACTCACCCATAGACTAACACAGACCCAGAGACTAACACACAGACCCAGAGACTAACACACAGACCCAGAGACTAACACACATACCCCGAGACACACATAGACCCAGAGACTAACACATATACCCAGAGACTAACACACAGACCCATAGACTAACACACAGACCCAGAGACTAACACACAGACCCATAGACTAACACACAGACCCAGAGACTAACACACATACCCAGAGACACACAGACCCAGAGACTAACACATAGACCCAGAGACTAACATAGATCCATAAAATCACACAGAGACCCAGAGACTAAAACACATACCCAGAGACTAACACATAGACCCAGAGACTAACACAGACCCATAGAGTAACACAGACCCAGAGATTAACACATATACCCAGAGAATATCACATAGACCCAGAGACTAACACAGATCCATAGACTCACACACAGACCCAGAGACTAACACATAGACCCATAGACTAACACAAACCCAGAGACGAACACAGACCCAGAGACTAACACACAGACCCAGAGACTAACACAGACCCAGAGACTAACACAGACCCAGAGAATAACACACAGACCCAGAGACTAACACACAGACCCAGAGACTAACACATAGACCCAGAGACTAACACACAGACCCAGAGACTAACACACAGACCCAAAGACTAACACATAGACCCAGAGACTAACATATAGACCCAGAGACTAACACAGACCCATAGACTCACCCATAGACTAACAGACCCATAGACTAACACAGACCCATAGACTCACCCATAGACTAACACAGACCCAGAGACTAACACAGACCCAGAGACTAACACACAGACCCAGAGACTAACACAGAGACCCATAGGCTAACACAGATCCATAGACTCACCCATAGACTAACACAGACCCAGAGACTAACAGATCCATAGACTCACCCATAGGCTAACACAGACCCATAGACTAACACAGACCCATAGACTAACAGACCCATAGACTAACACACAGACCGATACTAACACATAGACCCATAGCGTAACACACAGACTCATAGACTAACACACAGACCCACAGACTAACACACATAACCAGAGACACACAGACCCAGAGACTAACACATAGACCCAGAGACTAACACATAGACCCAGAGACTAACACAGATCCATAGACTCACCCAGACCCATAGACTGACACATAGACCCAGAGACTAACACACAGACCCAGAGACTAACACATAGACCCAGAGACTAAAACAGACCCATAGAGTAACACATAGACCCAGAGAATATCACATAGACCCAGAGACTAACACAGATCCATAGACTCACACACAGACCCATAGACTAACACAAACCCAGAGACGAACACACAGACACAGAGACTAACACACAGACCCAGAGACCAACACATAGACCCAGACACTAACACACATACCCAGAGACTAACAGACCCATAGACTAACACACATACCCAGAGACTAACATATAGACCCAGAGACTAACACATAGACCCAGAGACTAACACAGATCCATAGACTCACACACAGACCCAGAGACTAACACACAGACCCAGAGACTAACACATAGACCCATAGACTAACACAGACCCAGAGACTAACACAGACCCAGAGACTAACACAGACCCAGAGAATAACACATAGACCCAGAGACTAACACACAGACCCAGAGACTAACACATAGACCGAGAGACTAACACATAGACCCAGAGACTAACACACATACCCAGAGACTAACACACAGACCCAAAGACTAACACATAGACCCAGAGACTAACATATAGACCCGTAGACTAACACAGACCCATAGACTAACACAGACCCAGAGACTAACACACAGACCCAGAGACTAACACACAGACCCAGAGACTAACACAGAGACCCATAGGCTAACACAGACCCATAGACTCACCCATAGACTAACACAGACCCAGAGACTAACACAGACCCAGAGACTAACACACAGACCCAGAGACTAACACACAGACCCAGAGACTAACACAGAGACCCATAGGCTAACACAGATCCATAGACTCACCCATAGACTAACACAGACCCAGAGACTAACAGATCCATAGACTCACCCATAGGCTAACACAGACCCATAGACTAACACAGACCCATAGACTAACAGACCCATAGACTAACACACAGACCGATACTAACACATAGACCCATAGCGTAACACACAGACTCATAGACTAACACACAGACCCACAGACTAACACACATACCCAGAGACACACAGACCCAGAGACTAACACATAGACCCAGAGACTAACACATAGACCCAGAGACTAACACAGATCCATAGACTCACCCAGACCCATAGACTAACACATAGACCCAGAGACTAACACATAGACCCAGAGACTAACACACAGACCCAGAAACTAACACATAGACCCAGAGACTAAAACAGACCCATAGAGTAACACATAGACCCAGAGAATATCACATAGACCCAGAGACTAACACAGATCCATAGACTCACACACAGACCCATAGACTAACACAAACCCAGAGACGAACACACAGACCCAGAGACTAACACACAGACCCAGAGACCAACACATAGACCCAGAGACTAACACACATACCCAGAGACTAACAGACCCATAGACTAACACACATACCCAGAGACTAACATATAGACCCAGAGACTAACACAGACCCATAGAGTAACATAGACCTATAGAGTAACACAGACCCAGAGATTAACACATAGACCCAGATAATGTCACATAGACCCAGAGACTAACACAGATCCATAGACTCACACACAGACCCAGAGACTAACACACAGACCCAGAGACTAACACATAGACCCATAGACTAACACAGACCCAGAGACTAACACAGACCCAGAGACTAACACAGACCCAGAGAATAACACATAGACCCAGAGACTAACACACAGACCCAGAGACTAACACATAGACCGAGAGACTAACACATAGACCCAGACTAACACATATACCCAGAGACTAACACACAGACCCAAAGACTAACACATAGACCCAGAGACTAACATATAGACCCGTAGACTAACACAGACCCATAGACTAACACAGAGACCCATAGACTCACACAGAGACCCATAGACTCACACATAGACCCAGAGACTAACACATAGACCCAGAGACTAACACAGATCCATAGACTCACCCAGAGACTAACACACAGACCCAGAGACTAACACAGACCCATAGACTAACACAGAGACCCATAGACTAACACAGACCCAGAGACTAACACAGATCCATAGACCCACCCATAGACTAACAGACCCATAGACTAACACACAGACCCAGAGACTAACACAGACCCAGAGACTAACACACAGACCCATAGACTAACACAGACCCATAGACTCACCTATAGACTAACAGACCCATAGACTAACACAGACCCAGAGACTAACACACAGACCCAGAGACTAACACACAGACCCAGAGACTAACACAGAGACCCATAGGCTAACACAGATCCATAGACTCACCCATAGACTAACACAGACCCATAGACTAACACACAGACCCAGAGACTAACACAGACCCATAGACTAACACAGACCCAGAGACTAACACACAGACCCAGAGACTAACACACAGACCCAGAGACTAACACACATACCCCGAGACACACACAGACCCAGAGACTAACACAGATCCATAGACTCACCCATAGACTAACACAGACCCAGAGACTAACACACAGACCCAGAGACTAACACACAGACCCAGAGACTAACACACATACCCCGAGACACACATAGACCCAGAGACTAACACATATACCCAGAGACTAACACACAGACCCATAGACTAACACACAGACCCAGAGACTAACACACAGACCCATAGACTAACACACAGACCCAGAGACTAACACACATACCCAGAGACACACAGACCCAGAGACTAACACATAGACCCAGAGACTAACATAGATCCATAAAATCACACAGAGACCCAGAGACTAAAACACATACCCAGAGACTAACACATAGACCCAGAGACTAACACAGACCCATAGAGTAACACAGACCCAGAGATTAACACATATACCCAGAGAATATCACATAGACCCAGAGACTAACACAGATCCATAGACTCACACACAGACCCAGAGACTAACACATAGACCCATAGACTAACACAAACCCAGAGACGAACACAGACCCAGAGACTAACACACAGACCCAGAGACTAACACAGACCCAGAGACTAACACAGACCCAGAGAATAACACACAGACCCAGAGACTAACACACAGACCCAGAGACTAACACATAGACCCAGAGACTAACACACAGACCCAGAGACTAACACACAGACCCAAAGACTAACACATAGACCCAGAGACTAACATAGAGACCCAGAGACTAACACAGACCCATAGACTCACCCATAGACTAACAGACCCATAGACTAACACAGACCCATAGACTCACCCATAGACTAACACAGACCCAGAGACTAACACAGACCCAGAGACTAACACACAGACCCAGAGACTAACACACAGACCCAGAGACTAACACAGAGACCCATAGGCTAACACAGATCCATAGACTCACCCATAGACTAACACAGACCCAGAGACTAACAGATCCATAGACTCACCCATAGGCTAACACAGACCCATAGACTAACACAGACCCATAGACTAACAGACCCATAGACTAACACACAGACCGATACTAACACATAGACCCATAGCGTAACACACAGACTCATAGACTAACACACAGACCCACAGACTAACACACATAACCAGAGACACACAGACCCAGAGACTAACACATAGACCCAGAGACTAACACATAGACCCAGAGACTAACACAGATCCATAGACTCACCCAGACCCATAGACTGACACATAGACCCAGAGACTAACACACAGACCCAGAGACTAACACATAGACCCAGAGACTAAAACAGACCCATAGAGTAACACATAGACCCAGAGAATATCACATAGACCCAGAGACTAACACAGATCCATAGACTCACACACAGACCCATAGACTAACACAAACCCAGAGACGAACACACAGACACAGAGACTAACACACAGACCCAGAGACCAACACATAGACCCAGACACTAACACACATACCCAGAGACTAACAGACCCATAGACTAACACACATACCCAGAGACTAACATATAGACCCAGAGACTAACACATAGACCCAGAGACTAACACAGATCCATAGACTCACACACAGACCCAGAGACTAACACACAGACCCAGAGACTAACACATAGACCCATAGACTAACACAGACCCAGAGACTAACACAGACCCAGAGACTAACACAGACCCAGAGAATAACACATAGACCCAGAGACTAACACACAGACCCAGAGACTAACACATAGACCGAGAGACTAACACATAGACCCAGAGACTAACACACATACCCAGAGACTAACACACAGACCCAAAGACTAACACATAGACCCAGAGACTAACATATAGACCCGTAGATTAACACAGACCCATAGACTAACACAGAGACCCATAGACTCACACAGAGACCCAGAGACTAACACACAGACCCAGAGACTAACACATAGACCGAGAGACTAACACATAGACCCAGAGACTAACACACATACCCAGAGACTAACACACAGACCCAAAGACTAACACATAGACCCAGAGACTAACATATAGACCCGTAGATTAACACAGACCCATAGACTAACACAGAGACCCATAGACTAACACAGAGACCCATAGACTCAAACAGAGACCCATAGACTCACACAGAGACCCAGAGACTAACACACATACCCAGAGACTAACACAGACCCATAGACAAACACATAGACCCAAAGACTAACACATAGACCCCGAGACTAACACATAGACCCATAGACTAACACAGACCCATAGACTAACACAGAGACCCATAGACTCACACAGAGACCCATAGACTCACACAGAGACCCATAGACTCACACAGAGACCCATAGACTCACACAGAGAGCCATAGACTAACACAGACCCATAGACTCACACAGAGACCCATAGACTAACACGTAGACCCGAGACTAACACAGATCCATAGACTCACACAGAGACCCAGAGAATAACACATTAGACCCAGAGACTAACACAGATCCATAGACTAACACATATACCCATAGGCTAACACAGTGACCCATAAACTCACACAGTGACCCATAGACTCACACAGAGACCCATAGACTCACCACACATAGACCCATAGACTAACACATATACCCATAGACTAACACATAGACCCATAGACTAACACATAGACCCAGAGACTAACACATAGACCCAGAGACTAACACATAGACCCAGAGACTAACACAGATCCATAGACTCACCCAGAGACTAACACAGATCCATAGACTAACACATAGACCCAGAGACTAAAACACAGACCCAGAGACTAACACAGATCCATAGACTCGCACTGAGCCATATACTCGAAGCCAGAGACGAATACAGAGATTTATAGACTCAAGAGACCCATAGGCTCACAAAGATTTATAGACTCGCACAGAGACCCATAGGCTCACATGAAGATTTCTAAACTCACCCAGAGATTTGTAGACTCGCACAGAGACCCACAAACTCGCACAGATTTCTTGACTCGCACATAGACCTGCAGACTCAGAGATCCGCAGACTCACATAGCGACCCAAAGACTAAGACTAACACATAGACCCAGAGACTAAGACGCATACCCAGAGACACACAGAGACCCATAGACTAACACATAGACCCAGAGACTAACACAGATCCATAGACTCACCCATAGACTAACACAGACCCATAGACTAACACAGACCCATAGACTAACACAGACCCATAGACTAACACACAGACCGATACTAACACATAGACCCATAGCCTAACACACAGACTCATAGACTAACACACAGACCCACAGACTAACACACATACCCAGAGACACACAGACCCAGAGACTAACACATAGACCCAGAGACTAAAACACATACACAGAGACTAACACAGACACATTGAGACCCATAGACTAACACATAGACCCAGAGACTAACACATACCCAGAAACACACACAGACCCAGAGACTAACACATAGACCCATAGACTAACACATAGACCCAGAGACTAACACACAGACCCAGAGACTAACACAGACCCATAGACTAACACATAGACCCATAGAGTAACACATAGACCCAGAGATTAACACATAGACCCAGAGACTAACACAGATCCATAGACTCACACACAGACCCAGAGACTAACACATAGACCCATAGACTAACGGAAACCCAGAGACGAACACACAGACCCAGAGACTAACACACAGACCCAGAGACTAACACATAGACCCAGAGACTAACACAGACCCAGAGACTAACACAGACCCAGAGACTAACACATAGACACAGAGACTAACACATAGACCCAGAGACTAACACACAGACCCGGAGACTAACACATAGACCCAGAGACTAACACAGACCCATAGACTAACACAGACCCATAGACTAACACAGAGATCCATAGACTCACACAGTGACCCATAGACTCACACAGAGACCCATAGACTCACCACACATAGACCCATAGACTAACACATAGACCCATAGACTAACACATAGACCCATAGACTAACACATAGACCCAGAGAATATCACATAGACCCAGAGACTAACACAGATCCATAGACTCACACACAGACCCAGAGACTAACACATAGACCCATATACTAACACAAACCCAGAGACGAACACACAGACCCAGAGACTAACACACAGACCCAGAGACTAACACATAGACCCAGAGACTAACACAGACCCAGAGACTAACACAGACCCAGAGACTAACACAGACCCAGAGAATAACACATAGACCCAGAGACTAACACATAGACCCAGAGACTAACACACAGACCCAGAGACTAACACATAGACCCAGAGACTAACACAGACCCATAGACTAACACAGACCCATAGACTAACACAGAGATCCATAGACTCACACAGTGACCCATAGACTCACACAGAGACCCATAGACTCACGACACATAGACCCATAGACTAACACATAGACCCATAGACTAACACATAGACCCATAGACTAACACATAGACCCAGAGACTAACACATCGACCCAGAGACTAACACATAGAGCCAGAGACTAACACAGATCCATAGACTCACCCAGAGACTAACACAGACCTATAGACTAACACATAGACCCAGAGACTAACACACAGACCCAGAGACTAACACAGATCCATAGACTCGCACTGAGCCATATACTCGAAGCCAGAGACGAATACAGAGATTTATAGACTCAAGAGACCCATAGGCTCACAAAGATTTATAGACTCGCACAGAGACCCATAGAGTAACACATAGACCCAGAGATTAACACATAGACCCAGAGACTAACACAGATCCATAGACTCACACACAGACCCAGAGACTAACACATAGACCCATAGACTAACACAAACCCAGAGACGAACACACAGACCCAGAGACTAACACACAGACCCAGAGACTAACACATAGACCCAGAGACTAACACAGACCCAGAGACTAACACAGACCCAGAGACTAACACAGACCCAGAGAATAACACATAGACCCAGAGACTAACACATAGACCCAGAGACTAACACACAGACCCAGAGACTAACACATAGACCCAGAGACTAACACAGACCCATAGACTAACACAGACCCATAGACTAACACAGAGATCCATAGACTCACACAGTGACCCATAGACTCACACAGAGTCCCATAGACTCACCACACATAGACCCATAGACTAACACATAGACCCATAGACTAACACATAGACCCATAGACTAACACATAGACCCAGAGAATATCACATAGACCCAGAGACTAACACAGATCCATAGACTCACACACAGACCCAGAGACTAACACATAGACCCATAGACTAACACAAACCCAGAGACGAACACACAGACTCAGAGACTAACACACAGACCCAGAGACTAACACATAGACCCAGCGACTAACACAGACCCAGAGACTAACACAGACCCAGAGACTAACACAGACCCAGAGAATAACACATAGACCCAGAGACTAACACATAGACCCAGAGACTAACACACAGACCCAGAGACTAACACATAGACCCAGAGACTAACACAGACCCATAGACTAACACAGACCCATAGACTAACACAGAGATCCATAGACTCACACAGTGACCCATAGACTCACACAGAGACCCATAGACTCACCACACATAGACCCATAGACTAACACATAGACCCATAGACTAACACATAGACCCATAGACTAACACATAGACCCAGAGACTAACACATCGACCCAGAGACTAACACATAGACCCAGAGACTAACACAGATCCATAGACTCACCCAGAGACTAACACAGACCCATAGACTAACACATAGACCCAGAGACTAACACACAGACCCAGAGACTAACACAGATCCATAGACTCGCACTGAGCCATATACTCGAAGCCAGAGACGAATACAGAGATTTATAGACTCAAGAGACCCATAGGCTCACAAAAATTTATAGACTCGCACAGAGACCCATAGGCTCACATGAAGATTTCTAAACTCACCCAGAGATTTGTAGACTCGCACAGAGACCCACAAACTCGCACAGATTTCTTGACTCGCACATAGACCTGCAGACTCAGATCCGCAGACTCGCATAGCGGCCCAAAGACTAAGACTAACACATAGACCCAGAGACTAAGACGCATACCCAGAGACACACAGAGACCCATAGACTAACACATAGACCCAGAGACTAACACAGATCCATAGACTCACCCATAGACTAACACAGACCCATAGACTAACACAGACCCATAGACTAACACAGACCCATAGACTAACACACAGACCGATACTAACACATAGACCCATAGCCTAACACACAGACTCATAGACTAACACACAGACCCACAGACTAACACACATACCCAGAGACACACAGACCCAGAGACTAACACATAGACCCAGAGACTAACACACATACACAGAGACTAACACAGACCCATAGACTAACACATAGACCCAGAGACTAACACATACCCAGAAACACACACAGACCCAGAGACTAACACATAGACCCATAGACTAACACATAGACCCAGAGACTAACACACAGACCCAGAGACTAACACAGACCCATAGATTAACACATAGACCCATAGACTAACACATAGACCCATAGACTAACACACAGACCCAGAGACTAACACACATACCCAGAGACTAACACAGACCCATAGACTAACACATAGACGCAGAGACTAACACACATACCCAGAGACTAACACATAGACCCAGAGACTAACACAGATCCATAGACTCACCCAGAGACTAACACAGACCCATAGACTAACACAGAGACCCATAGACTCACACAGAGATCCATAGACTCACACAGAGACCCAGAGACTAACACAGACCCATAGACTAACACGTAGACCCAGAGACTAACACACAGACCCAGAGACTAACACACAGACCCAGAGACTAACACACAGACCCATAGACTAACACATAGACCCTTAGAATAACACATAGACCCAGAGACTAACACATAGACCCAGAGACTAACACATAGACCTAGAGACTAACACAGATCCATAGACTCACACAGAGACCCAGAGACTAACACACATGCCCAGAGACTAACACAGACCCATAGACTAACAGACCCATAGACTAACACACAGACCGATACTAACACATAGACCCATAGCGTAACACACAGACTCATAGACTAACACACAGACCCACAGACTAACACACATAACCAGAGACACACAGACCCAGAGACTAACACATAGACCCAGAGACTAACACATAGACCCAGAGACTAACACAGATCCATAGACTCACCCAGACCCATAGACTGACACATAGACCCAGAGACTAACACACAGACCCAGAGACTAACACATAGACCCAGAGACTAAAACAGACCCATAGAGTAACACATAGACCCAGAGAATATCACATAGACCCAGAGACTAACACAGATCCATAGACTCACACACAGACCCATAGACTAACACAAACCCAGAGACGAACACACAGACACAGATACTAACACACAGACCCAGAGACCAACACATAGACCCAGACACTAACACACATACCCAGAGACTAACAGACCCATAGACTAACACACATACCCAGAGACTAACATATAGACCCAGAGACTAACACATAGACCCAGAGACTAACACAGATCCATAGACTCACACACAGACCCAGAGACTAACACACAGACCCAGAGACTAACACATAGACCCATAGACTAACACAGACCCAGAGACTAACACAGACCCAGAGACTAACACAGACCCAGAGAATAACACATAGACCCAGAGACTAACACACAGACCCAGAGACTAACACATAGACCGAGAGACTAACACATAGACCCAGAGACTAACACACATACCCAGAGACTAACACACAGACCCAAAGACTAACACATAGACCCAGAGACTAACATATAGACCCGTAGACTAACACAGACCCATAGACTAACACAGAGACACATAGACTCACACAGAGACTCATAGACTCACACATAGACCCAGAGACTAACACATAGACCCAGAGACTAACACAGACCCATAGACTAATACACAGACCCATAGACTAACACACAGACCCAGAGACTAACACACAGACCCATAGACTAACACACAGACCCAGAGACTAACACACATACCCAGAGACACACAGACCCAGAGACTAACACATAGACACAGAGACTAACATAGATCCATAAAATCACACAGAGACCCAGAGACTAAAACACATACCCAGAGACTAACACATAGACCCAGAGACTAACACAGACCCATAGAGTAACACAGACCCAGAGATTAACACATAGACCCAGAGAATATCACATAGACCCAGAGACTAACACAGATCCATAGACTCACACACAGACCCAGAGACTAACACATAGACCCATAGACTAACACAAACCCAGAGACGAACACAGACCCAGAGACTAACACACAGACCCAGAGACTAACACAGACCCAGAGACTAACACAGACCCAGAGAATAACACACAGACCCAGAGACTAACACACAGACCCAGAGACTAACACATAGACCCAGAGACTAACACACAGACCCAGAGACTAACACACAGACCCAAAGACTAACACATAGACCCAGAGACTAACACATAGACCCAGAGACTAACACAGACCCATAGAGTAACATAGACCCATAGAGTAACACAGACCCAGAGATTAACACATAGACCCAGAGAATGTCACATAGACCCAGAGACTAACACACATACCCAGAGACTAACAGACCCATAGACTAACACACATACCCAGAGACTAACATATAGACCCAGAGACTAACACATAGACCCAGAGACTAACACAGACCCATAGAGTAACATAGACCCATAGAGTAACACAGACCCAGAGATTAACACATAGACCCAGAGAATGTCACATAGACCCAGAGACTAACACAGATCCATAGACTCACACACAGACCCAGAGACTAACACACAGACCCAGAGACTAACACATAGACCCATAGACTAACACAGACCCAGAGACTAACACAGACCCAGAGACTAACACAGACCCAGAGAATAACACATAGACCCAGAGACTAACACACAGACCCAGAGACTAACACATAGACCGAGAGACTAACACATAGACCCAGAGACTAACACACATACCCAGAGACTAACACACAGACCCAAAGACTAACACATAGACCCAGAGACTAACATATAGACCCGTAGACTAACACAGACCCATAGACTAACACAGAGACCCATAGACTCACACAGAGACCCATAGACTCACACATAGACCCAGAGACTAACACATAGACCCAGAGACTAACACAGATCCATAGACTCACCCAGAGACTAACACACAGACCCAGAGACTAACACAGACCCATAGACTAACACAGAGACCCATAGACTAACACAGACCCAGAGACTAACACAGATCCATAGACCCACCCATAGACTAACAGACCCATAGACTAACACACAGACCCAGAGACTAACACAGACCCAGAGACTAACACACAGACCCATAGACTAACACAGACCCATAGACTCACCCATAGACTAACAGACCCATAGACTAACACAGACCCAGAGACTAACACAGACCCAGAGACTAACACACAGACCCAGAGACTAACACACAGACCCAGAGACTAACACAGAGACCCATAGGCTAACACAGATCCATAGACTCACCCATAGACTAACACAGACCCATAGACTAACACACAGACCCAGAGACTAACACAGACCCATAGACTAACACAGACCCAGAGACTAACACACAGACCCAGAGACTAACACACATACCCCGAGACACACACAGACCCAGAGACTAACACAGATCCATAGACTCACCCATAGACTAACACAGACCCAGAGACTAACACACAGACCCAGAGACTAACACACAGACCCAGAGACTAACACACATACCCCGAGACACACATAGACCCAGAGACTAACACATATACCCAGAGACTAACACACAGACCCATAGACTAACACACAGACCCAGAGACTAAAACACAGACCCAGAGACTAACACACAGACCCATAGACTAACACACAGACCCATAGACAAACACACAGACCCATAGACTAACACACAGACCCATAGACTAACACACAGACCCATAGACTAACACACATACCCATAGACTAACACACAGACCCATAGACTAACACGCATACCCATAGACTAACACACATACCCAGAGACTAACACACAGACCCAGAGACTAACACACAGACCCATAGGCTAACACAGACCCATAGACTAACACACAGACCCAGAGACTAACACACATACCCAGAGACACACAGACCCAGAGACTAACACATAGACCCAGAGACTAACATAGATCCATAAAATCACACAGAGACCCAGAGACTAAAACACATACCCAGAGACTAACACATAGACCCAGAGACTAACACATAGACCCAGAGACTAACACAGACCCATAGACTAATACACAGACCCATAGACTAACACACAGACCCAGAGACTAACACACAGACCCATAGGCTAACACACAGACCCAGAGACTAACACACATACCCAGAGACACACAGACCCAGAGACTAACACATAGACCCAGAGACTAACATAGATCCATAAAATCACACAGAGACCCAGAGACTAAAACACATACCCAGAGACTAACACATAGACCCAGAGACTAACACAGACCCATAGAGTAACACAGACCCAGAGATTAACACACAGACCCATAGACTAACACAGAGACCCAGAGACTAACATATAGACCCAGAGACTAACACAGATCCATAGACTCACCCAGAGGCTAACACAGACCCATAGACTAACACATAGACCCAGAGACTAACACACAGACTCAGAGACTAACACAGACCCATAGACTAACACAGAGACCCATAGACTAACACAGACCCAGAGACTAACACAGATCCATAGACTCACCCATAGACTAACAGACCCATAGACTAACACACAGACCCAGAGACTAACACAGACCCAGAGACTAACACACAGACCC
The DNA here is from genome assembly GCF_048934315.1 of Petromyzon marinus. Lineage (NCBI taxonomy): Eukaryota > Metazoa > Chordata > Hyperoartia > Petromyzontiformes > Petromyzontidae > Petromyzon > Petromyzon marinus. The sequence goes on along the minus strand of NC_133740.1, from coordinate 10,861,894 downwards.
ATAGACTAACACAGACCCATAGACTCACCCATAGACTAACACAGACCCATAGACTAACACAGACCCAGAGACTAACACAGACCCAGAGACTAACACACAGACCCAGAGACTAACACAGAGACCCATAGGCTAACACAGATCCATAGACTCACCCATAGACTAACACAGACCCATAGACTAACACACAGACCCAGAGACTAACACAGACCCATAGACTAACACAGACCCAGAGACTAACACACAGACCCAGAGACTAACTCACAGACCCAGAGACTAACACACAGACCCAGAGACTAACACACATACCCCGAGACACACACAGACCCAGAGACTAACACAGATCCATAGACTCACCCATAGACTAACACAGACCCAGAGACTAACACACAGACCCAGAGACTAACACACAGACCCAGAGACTAACACACATACCCCGAGACACACATAGACCCAGAGACTAACACATATACCCAGAGACTAACACACAGACCCATAGACTAACACACAGACCCAGAGACTAACACACAGACCCAGAGACTAACACACAGATCCATAGACTAACACACAGACCCATAGACTAACACACAGACCCATAGACTAACACACAGACCAATAGACTAACACACAGACCCATAGACTAACACACATACCCATAGACTAACACACAGACCCATAGACTAACACGCATACCCATAGACTAACACACAGACCCAGAGACTAACACACAGACCCAGAGACTAACACACAGACCCATAGATTAACACATACCAATAGACTAACACACAGACCCAGAGACTAACACACATACCCAGAGACACACAGACCCAGAGACTAACACATAGACCCAGAGACTAACATAGATCCATAAAATCACACAGAGACCCAGAGACTAAAACACATACCCAGAGACTAACACATAGACCCAGAGACTAACACATAGACCCAGAGACTAACACGGACCCATAGACTAATACACAGACCCATAGACTAACACACAGACCCATAGACTAACACACAGACCCATAGACTAACACAGACCCATAGACTAACACACAGACCCAGAGACTAACACACATACCCAGAGACACACAGACCCAGAGACTAACACATAGACCCAGAGACTAACATAGATCCATAAAATCACACAGAGACCCAGAGACTAAAACACATACCCAGAGACTAACACATAGACCCAGAGACTAACACAGACCCATAGAGTAACACAGACCCAGAGATTAACACATAGACCCAGAGAATATCACATAGACCCAGAGACTAACACAGATCCATAGACTCACACACAGACCCAGAGACTAACACATAGACCCATAGACTAACACAAACCCAGAGACGAACAAAGACCCAGAGACTAACACACAGACCCAGAGACTAACACAGACCCAGAGACTAACACAGAACCAGAGACTAACACAGACCCAGAGAATAACACATAGACCCAGAGACTAACACACAGACCCAGAGACTAACACATAGACCCAGAGACTAACACATAGACCCAGAGACTAACACACATACCCAGAGACTAACACACAGACCCAAAGACTAACACATAGACCCAGAGACTAACATATAGACCCGTAGACTAACACAGACCCATAGACTAACACAGAGACCCATAGACTCACACAGAGACTCATAGACTCACACAGAGACCCAGAGACTAACACATAGACCCAGAGACTAACACAGATCCATAGACTCACCCAGAGACTAACACAGACCCATAGACTAACACATAGACCCAGAGACTAACACACAGACCCAGAGACTAACACAGACCCATAGACTAACACAGAGACCCATAGACTAACACAGACCCAGAGACTAACACAGATCCATAGACTCACCCATAGACTAACAGACCCATAGACTAACACACAGACCCAGAGACTAACACACAGACCCATAGACTAACACAGACCCATAGACTCACCCATAGACTAACACAGACCCATAGACTAACACAGACCCAGAGACTAACACAGAGACCCATAGACTAACACAGATCCATAGACTCACCCATAGACTAACAGACACATAGACTAACACACAGACCCAGAGACTAACACACAGACCCATAGACTAACACAGACCCATAGACTCACCCATATACTAACACAGACCCATAGACTAACACAGACCCAGAGACTAACACGCAGACCCAGAGACTAACACAGACCCATAGACTAACACAGACCCAGAGACTAACACACAGACCCAGAGACTAACACACAGACCCAGAGACTAACACACATACCCCGAGACACACACAGACCCAGAGACTAACACAGATCCATAGACTCACCCATAGACTAACACAGACCCAGAGACTAACACACAGACCCAGAGACTAACACACAGACCCAGAGACTAACACACATACCCCGAGACACACATAGACCCAGAGACTACCACATATACCCAGAGACTAACACACAGACCCATAGACTAACACACAGACCCAGAGACTAACACACAGACCCAGAGACTAACACACAGACCCATAGACTAACACACAGACCCATAGACTAACACACAGACCCATAGACTAACACACAGACTCATAGACTAACACACATACCCAGAGACTAACACACAGACCCATAGACTAACACACAGACCCATAGACTAACACACAGACCCAGAGACTAACACACAGACCCATAGACTAACACAGACCCATAGACTAACACACAGACCCAGAGACTAACACACATACCCAGAGACACACAGACCCAGAGACTAACACATAGACCCAGAGACTAACATAGATCCATAAAATCACACAGAGACCCAGAGACTAAAACACATACCCAGAGACTAACACATAGACCCAGAGACTAACACATAGACCCAGAGACTAACACATAGACCCAGAGACTAACACAGACCCATAGACTAATGCACAGACCCATAGACTAACACACAGACCCAGAGACTAACACACAGACCCATAGACTAACACACAGACCCATAGACTAACACACAGACCCATAGACTAACACACAGACCCATAGACTAACACACAGACTCATAGACTAACACACATACCCAGAGACTAACACACAGACCCATAGACTAACACACAGACCCATAGACTAACACGCATACCCATAGACTAACACACATACCCAGAGACTAACACACAGACCCAGAGACTAACACACAGACCCAGAGACTAACACACAGACCCATAGACTAACACAGACCCATAGACTAACACACAGACCCAGAGACTAACACACATACCCAGAGACACACAGACCCAGAGACTAACACATAGACCCAGAGACTAACATAGATCCATAAAATCACACAGAGACCCAGAGACTAAAACACATACCCAGAGACTAACACATAGACCCAGAGACTAACACATAGACCCAGAGACTAACACAGACCCATAGACTAATACACAGACCCATAGACTAACACACAGACCCAGAGACTAACACACAGACCCATAGACTAACACAGACCCATAGACTAACACACAGACCCATAGACTAACACGCAAACCCATAGACTAACACACATACCCAGAGACTAACACACAGACCCATAGACTAACACACAGACCCATAGACTAACACACAGACCCATAGACTAACACACAGACCCATAGACTAACACACAGACCCATAGACTAACACGCATACCCATAGACTAACACACATACCCAGAGACTAACACATAGACCCAGAGACTAACATAGATCCATAAAATCACACAGAGACCCAGAGACTAAAACACATACCCAGAGACTAACACATAGACCCAGAGACTAACACATAGACCCAGAGACTAACACGGACCCATAGACTAATACACAGACCCATAGACTAACACACAGACCCAGAGACTAACACACAGACCCATAGACTAACACATAGACCCAGAGACTAACATATAGACCCGTAGACTAACACAGACCCATAGACTAACACACAGACCCATAGACTAACACACAGACTCATAGACTAACACACATACCCAGAGACTAACACACAGACCCATAGACTAACACACAGACCCATAGACTAACACACAGACCCAGAGACTAACACACAGACTCATAGACTAACACACATACCCAGAGACTAACACACAGACCCATAGACTAACACACAGACCCATAGACTAACACACAGACCCAGAGACTAACACACAGACCCATAGACTAACACAGACCCATAGACTAACACACAGACCCAGAGACTAACACACATACCCAGAGACACACAGACCCAGAGACTAACACATAGACCCAGAGACTAACATAGATCCATAAAATCACACAGAGACCCAGAGACTAAAACACATACCCAGAGACTAACACATAGACCCAGAGACTAACACATAGACCCAGAGACTAACACATAGACCCAGAGACTAACACAGACCCATAGACTAATGCACAGACCCATAGACTAACACACAGACCCAGAGACTAACACACAGACCCATAGACTAACACACAGACCCATAGACTAACACACAGACCCATAGACTAACACACAGACCCATAGACTAACACACAGACTCATAGACTAACACACATACCCAGAGACTAACACACAGACCCATAGACTAACACACAGACCCATAGACTAACACGCATACCCATAGACTAACACACATACCCAGAGACTAACACACAGACCCAGAGACTAACACACAGACCCAGAGACTAACACACAGACCCATAGACTAACACAGACCCATAGACTAACACACAGACCCAGAGACTAACACACATACCCAGAGACACACAGACCCAGAGACTAACACATAGACCCAGAGACTAACATAGATCCATAAAATCACACAGAGACCCAGAGACTAAAACACATACCCAGAGACTAACACATAGACCCAGAGACTAACACATAGACCCAGAGACTAACACAGACCCATAGACTAATACACAGACCCATAGACTAACACACAGACCCAGAGACTAACACACAGACCCATAGACTAACACAGACCCATAGACTAACACACAGACCCATAGACTAACACGCAAACCCATAGACTAACACACATACCCAGAGACTAACACACAGACCCATAGACTAACACACAGACCCATAGACTAACACACAGACCCATAGACTAACACACAGACCCATAGACTAACACACAGACCCATAGACTAACACGCATACCCATAGACTAACACACATACCCAGAGACTAACACATAGACCCAGAGACTAACATAGATCCATAAAATCACACAGAGACCCAGAGACTAAAACACATACCCAGAGACTAACACATAGACCCAGAGACTAACACATAGACCCAGAGACTAACACGGACCCATAGACTAATACACAGACCCATAGACTAACACACAGACCCAGAGACTAACACACAGACCCATAGACTAACACAGACCCATAGACTAACACACAGACCCAGAGACTAACACACATACCCAGAGACACACAGACCCAGAGACTAACACATAGACCCAGAGACTAACATAGATCCATAAAATCACACAGAGACCCAGAGACTAAAACACATACCCAGAGACTAACACATAGACCCAGAGACTAACACAGACCCATAGAGTAACACAGACCCAGAGATTAACACATAGACCCAGAGAATATCACATAGACCCAGAGACTAACACAGATCCATAGACTCACACACAGACCCAGAGACTAACACATAGACCCATAGACTAACACAAACCCAGAGACGAACAAAGACCCAGAGACTAACACACAGACCCAGAGACTAACACAGATCCAGAGACTAACACAGACCCAGAGACTAACACAGACCCAGAGAATAACACATAGACCCAGAGACTAACACACAGACCCAGAGACTAACACATAGACCCAGAGACTAACACATAGACCCATAGACTAACACACATACCCAGAGACTAACACACAGACCCATAGACTAACACAGAGACCCATAGACTCACACAGAGACTCATAGACTCACACAGAGACCCAGAGACTAACACATAGACCCAGAGACTAACACAGATCCATAGACTCACCCAGAGACTAACACAGACCCATAGACTAACACATAGACCCAGAGACTAACACACAGACCCAGAGACTAACACAGACCCATAGACTAACACAGAGACCCATAGACTAACACAGACCCAGAGACTAACACAGATCCATAGACTCACCCATAGACTAACAGACCCATAGACTAACACACAGACCCAGAGACTAACACACAGACCCATAGACTAACACACAGACCCAGAGACTAACACACAGACCCATAGACTAACACAGACCCATAGACTAACACAGAGACCCATAGACTAACACAGATCCATAGACTCACCCATAGACTAACAGACCCATAGACTAACACACAGACCCAGAGACTAACACACAGACCCATAGACTAACACAGACCCATAGACTCACCCATAGACTAACACAGACCCATAGACTAACACAGACCCAGAGACTAACACAGACCCAGAGACTAACACACAGACCCAGAGACTAACACACAGACCCAGAGACTAACACAGAGACCCATAGGCTAACACAGATCCATAGACTCACCCATAGACTAACACAGACCCATAGACTAACACACAGACCCAGAGACTAACACAGACCCATAGACTAACACAGACCCAGAGACTAACACACAGACCCAGAGACTAACACACAGACCCAGAGACTAACACACATACCCCGAGACACACACAGACCCAGAGACTAACACAGATCCATAGACTCACCCATAGACTAACACAGACCCAGAGACTAACACACAGACCCAGAGACTAACACACAGACCCAAAGACTAACACACATACCCCGAGACACACATAGACCCAGAGACTAACACATATACCCAGAGACTAACACACAGACCCATAGACTAACACACAGACCCAGAGACTAACACACAGACCCAGAGACTAACACACAGACCCAGAGACTAACACACAGACCCATAGACTAACACACAGACCCATAGACTAACACACAGACCCATAGACTAACACACAGACCCATAGACTAACACGCATACCCATAGACTAACACACATACCCAGAGACTAACACACAGACCCAGAGACTAACACACAGACCCAGAGACTAACACACAGACCCATAGACTAACACAGACCCATAGACTAACACACAGACCCAGAGACTAACACACATACCCAGAGACACACAGACCCAGAGACTAACACATAGACCCAGAGACTAACATAGATCCATAAAATCACACAGAGACCCAGAGACTAAAACACATACCCAGAGACTAACACATAGACCCAGAGACTAACACATAGACCCAGAGACTAACACAGACCCATAGACTAATACACAGACCCATAGACTAACACACAGACCCAGAGACTAACACACAGACCCATAGACTAACACAGACCCATAGACTAACACACAGACCCAGAGACTAACACACATACCCAGAGACACACAGACCCAGAGACTAACACATAGACCCAGAGACTAACATAGATCCATAAAATCACAGAGACCCAGAGACTAAAACACATACCCAGAGACTAACACATAGACCCAGAGACTAACATATAGACCCAGAGACTAACACAGATCCATATATTTCGATTTAAAGCTTTCGTGACTGCAATGATTCATCTTCTTTGGTTCTTTCGGTAAAGTCACGTAGAATGAGAATAAAATAATAAATTGATAAAACAAAATAACACAATAATATTCTCACGACGTTTCGGCCACAACACAAGCGGCCTTCATCAGGTGAAGGGACGAGACTGTCTGGTAGGACAGCGCTGGAGTGAAAGAGCCATGTTCAGATCACGGCCTTTAAGCTGTGTGAGAGGAACAAAGCGCTTTGACAAAGGAATTAGCATATAATTTAGCATTGAAATGGCTGAATGATTAGCTTGTGACTGGTCACAGAAATAGTTAGCTGATTGGAGAATATAGAGTTTATTGATAACATGAAGGTAATTTATATTTTAGTTTTCATTGGTTCACTATATAGTACTGTGAATAGCTCAGATGTGTAGGCCTTGACTTCAACATAGTCATTTCTGTGACCAGGCACTAGCTAATCACTCAGTTATTTCAATGCTAAATTTGCCTAGTTATTTCAATGCTAAATCCTCCTGTTTGATTTGTACTAAGTGCCTCGGTGAATGTGTATGGTCTGACTTTAACGTAGCTATTTCTGTGAGCAGTTACAAGCTAATCACTCAGCTATTCCAATGCTAAATTCTATGCTAATTCCATTGTCAAGGGGTGCCTCTGCAGATGTGTATGCTTTAACTTAGCTATTTCAATGCTAAATATGCTAATTCCATTGTCAAGGGGTGCCTCTGCGGATGTGTATGCTTTAACTTTTAACATAACTATTTCTGTGACCAGTCACAAGCTAATCATTCAGCCATTTCAATGCTAAATTATATGCTAATTCCTTTGTCAAGGCGCTTTGTTCGTCTCACACAGCTTAAAGGCCGTGATCTGAACGTGGCTCTTTCACTCCAGCGCTGTCCTACCAGACAGTCTCGTCCCTTCACCTGATGAAGGCCGCTTGTGTTGTGGCCGAAACGTCGTGAGAATATTATTGTGTTATTTTGTTTTATCAATTTATTATTTTATTCTCATTCTACGTGACTTTACCGAAAGAACCAAAGAAGATGAATCATTGCAGTCACGAAAGCTTTAAATCGAAATTTAACCGCCTCTACGGGGTGGGATTCCACACATCCTTAAGATCATTCAACAGACTTCGGGATAAGAAGGCTCAACTAATCGAGTCTCTCACCTTTCTGAAGAGATGCCGCGACTCTAAGGTAATACCAACCGCATTTACACTAACCTCTGCTGTTGCAACTTCTCTCAATGCAAAACGAATTCTAGCTAGAACTAGCTTCGCTCTTATCTCGGAAAAAATCAGACTTACACGCACCGAACTCGATCAGTTAGACAAGACACTCTACAAATCACACTTAAAATTGACAGCAACAATGTCTACATCGGATTGGGAACATGTAGACAATATGACTACCTCTTCGGCTGCCACTATGTCGAACAAATGTAGGGACAATTTGATTTCCAAATTCAATCACCTCTCCAGCAAAAAATCGGATCCACACACCGAAAAGATAGACGTCAACAAAGTCGTAATTAATCGCAGTAACAGTTCCATTTCTGATGGTCTGAAATCCGTTTTAGCTAAAGGTCTAAACTTTGCTGTCACACCGAGACACTTACCGGTTAATGATATCATTGCCCATGTCGACGTTGCACTCAAGGGCTTGAGTCACATCTCTGCAGATGTAGCAAGATCTGAAATCGCTGCAACCCTCAAAAACGCTAAGTTGCCACCCAGCAACATCAGCAAAGACGAACGTTTTGAATTATCTCAATTAAAAAAGAGGGATGATATTGTCGTCCTCTCAGCCGACAAAGGCAATGCCACTGTCATCATGGACAAAACAGAATATAACAACAAAATTCAAGAACTACTCAACGATGGCAGCTATACAAAAATAAAAAGAGATCCCACCAACAGCCTAGTCACCAAAACGAACAAAATCATCTCTGATTCAACAGCATTAATTGATGAGATCAAACAGTTCTCGTTGAAACCCTCTGCTGCCAGACCACCAAGATTATATGGCCTTCCAAAGATACACAAAGAAGATACACCCCTTCGTCCCATCGTCTCTACTATCAACTCCCCCACCTATAAACTGGCATGTTTTCTTGCTGATATACTGCGACCTTTCACTGGAAAAACCACCTCTCCGGTACTAAATTCTACTCACCTGGTATCGACAATCAAAGGCATTTCCCTGTCCCCAAACGACCTGCTTGTCAGTTTTGATGTGGTGTCCTTGTTCACCAAAGTCCCGGTACCTGACACCATCGCTATCATTGAAGACCTGGTTCATCAAGGACTGCATACTGATGTACCCCCCCTGGTGAGACATTGCTTAACCAACACATACTTCACCTGGAATGGAACTTTCTACAAACAAACTGAGGGCACCCCAATGGGCTCCCCCCTATCTCCGGTTGTAGCCAACGTATTCATGGAAAAATTTGAAACTGACGCCATCCAGACTGCCACTCTACGCCCGACCTTATGGAAGAGGTACGTTGATGACACCTTTGTCATCTGGCCACATGGCCAGCCTGCTCTAGACCAATTCCGCGACCACATCAATTCCATACACCCAGCCATCAGATTTACCATGGAGGTCGAAAAAGATGGCAAACTACCCTTTTTGGATGTCTTAATTAAAAGGAGACATGATGGTTCAATGAGCCACTCTGTCTACAGGAAAGCTACCCATACAGATGCTTACTTGAAACCGGATTCCCACCACCATCCAGCCCAGAAGAACTCCCTCATCAAGACTCTATACCATAGAGCCCAATGCATTTCCGACCAGGAACACATTACCAGTGAACTCAAGCACGTACACCAGGCTCTCAGGGCTAATGGCTACTCCGACTACACAATCCGCAAAGCCATCACTCCAGTTATGAAGAAGGATTCTCTTGTGGAGCCACTCAAAACCATCACCTTACCCTACATTGCAGGGGTCACTAAAAAGATCTCCAAAATCCTGAATAAACACAAGATCCAGGTCCGATTCAACACAGTACATAAAATCCGTGATTTAGTTCCATCTGTAAAAGATGCTGTTCCAGACACACAGTACCCGGGCGTTTACAAACTAAAGTGCCTCTGTGGTAGTAGCTACATTGGAGAAACCAAAGACATATCTCGGACCGCATCCGCGAACATAAAGCAGACTTGAAACACGGTAGGACGAACTCCTCTGTCGTGGCAGATCACTGTTTTAATTCAGTGGGCTCACATGACATTGACTTCTCCAAGACGGAGGTTCTTTGCAAACCAAACGGCTACCATGAGAGATTCGTTCATGAGGCCATTCACATATACAAGCACAGAGACAATTTCAACCGAGAAGATGGATACTGGCTTAGTAACCACTGGAAAGATGTTTTAAATCATTTCTGTTCTTAATTAATTGTATTTTTACGATGACCTTCAGACCGCAGCTCTTTCGCCAGCATTGCCTCTTAATACCTCTCACACCACGGTTAATGGTATGGTTTTACAACATGGAGTATACGAGGGCCTCGCAGCTGTCTCTCTCCCCCTCCTCTGTTCCGACCATGGACGAACTCGTCCGTCTGAACGGAGCCCGTAGCTATCCGTGGTGCTGAAGTTGAGGGTAAGAATCCACCCATTTTTTTCGCCATATAGCATTGTGATATATAACGACTTATTGTTGGTAGCTTAGCTGATTGGAGAATATAGAGTTTATTGATAACATTAAGGTAATTTATATTTTAGTTTTTATTGGTTCACTATATAGTACTGTGAATAGCTCAGATGTGTAGGCCTTGACTTCAACATAGTCATTTCTGTGACCAGTCACTAGCTAATCACTCAGTTATTTCAATGCTAAATTCACCTAGTTATTTCAATGCTAAATTCTCCTGTTTGATTTGTACTAAGTGCCTCGGTGAATGTGTATGGTCTGACTTTAACGTAGCTATTTCTGTGAGCAGTTACAAGCTAATCACTCAGCTATTCCAATGCTAAATTCTATGCTAATTCCATTGTCAAGGTGTGCCTCTGCGGATGTGTATGCTTTAACTTAGCTATTTCAATGCTAAATATGCTAATTCCATTGTCAAGGGGTGCCTCTGCGGATGTGTATGCTTTAACTTTTAACATAACTATTTCTGTGACCAGTCACAAGCTAATCATTCAGCCATTTCAATGCTAAATTAAATGCTATTTCCTTTGTCAAGGCGCTTTGTTCCTCTCACACAGCTTAAAGGCCGTGTTCTGAACGTGGCTCTTTCACTCCAGCGCTGTCTTACCAGACAGTCTCGTCCCTTCACCTGATGAAGGCCGCTTGTGTTGTGGCCGAAACATCGTGAGAATATTATTGTGTTATTTTGTTTTATCAATTTATTATTTTATTCTCATTCTACGTGACTTTACCGAAATAACCAAAGAAGACAGATCCATAGACTCACCCAGAGACTAACACAGACCCATAGACTAACACAGATCCATAGACTCACCCAGAGACTAACACAGACCCACACATAGACCCCGAGACTAACACACAGACCCATAGACTAACACACAGACCCAGAGACTAACATACAGACCCAGAGACTAACACATAGACCCATACTAACATAAAGACCCAGAGACTAACACATAGACCCAAAGACTAACGCACATACCCAGAGGCTAACACAGACCCAGAGACTAACACAGACCCATAGACTAACACATAGACCCAGAGACTAACACATAGACCCAGAGACTAACACACAGACCCAGAGACTAACACATACCCTGAGACTAACACATAGACCCAGAGACTAACACATAGACCCAGAGGCTAAAACAGACCCATAGAGTAACACATAGACCCAGAGATTAACACATAGACCCAGAGAATATCACATAGACCCAGAGACTAACACAGATCCATAGACTCACACACAGACCCAGAGACTAACACATAGACCCATAGACTAAAACAAACCCAGAGACGAACACACAGACCCAGAGACTAACACACAGACCCAGAGACCAACACATAGACTCAGAGACTAACACACATACCCAGAGACTAACACAGACCCATAGACTAACACATAGACCCAGAGACTAACACACATACCCAGAGACTAACATATAGACCCAGAGACTAACACATAGACCCAGAGACTAACACAGACCCATAGAGTAACACATAGACCCAGAGATTAACACGTAGACCCAAAGAATATCACATAGACCCAGAGACTAACACAGATCCATAGACTCACACACAGACCCAGAGACTAACACATAGACCCATAGACTAACACAAACCCAGAGACGAACACAGACCCAGAGACTAACACACAGACCCAGAGACTAACACATAGACCCAGAGACTAACACAGACCCAGAGACTAACACAGACCCAGAGACTAACACAGACCCAGAGAATAACACATAGACCCAGAGACTAACCAATAGACCCAGAGACTAACACACAGACCCAGAGACGAACACATAGACCCAGAGACTAACACAGACCCAGAGACTAACACGGACCCAGAGACTAACACATAGACCCAGAGACTAACACATAGACCCAGAGACTAACACACACATACCCAGAGACTAACACACAGACCCAAAGACTAACACATAGACCCAGAGACTAACATATAGACCTATAGACTAACACAGACCCATAGACTAACACAGAGACCCATAGACTCAAACAGAGACCCATAGACTCACACAGAGACCCAGAGACTAACACACATACCCAGAGACTAACACAGACCCATAGACAAACACATAGACCCAAAGACTAACACATAGACCCCGAGACTAACACATAGACCCATAGACTAACACAGACCCATAGACTAACACAGAGACCCATAGACTCACACAGAGACCCATAGACTCACACAGAGACCCATAGACTCACACAGAGACCCATAGACTCACACAGAGAGCCATAGACTAACACAGACCCATAGACTCACACAGAGACCCATAGACTAACACGTAGACCCGAGACTAACACAGATCCATAGACTCACACAGAGACCCAGAGAATAACACATTAGACCCAGAGACTAACACAGATCCATAGACTAACACATATACCCATAGGCTAACACAGTGACCCATAGACTCACACAGTGACCCATAGACTCACACAGAGACCCATAGACTCACCACACATAGACCCATAGACTAACACATATACCCATAGACTAACACATAGACCCATAGACTAACACATAGACCCAGAGACTAACACATAGACCCAGAGACTAACACATAGACCCAGAGACTAACACAGATCCATAGACTCACCCAGAGACTAACACAGACCCATAGACTAACACATAGACCCAGAGACTAAAACACAGACCCAGAGACTAACACAGATCCATAGACTCGCACTGAGCCATATACTCGAAGCCAGAGACGAATACAGAGATTTATAGACTCAAGAGACCCATAGGCTCACATGAAGATTTCTAAACTCACCCAGAGATTTGTAGACTCGCACAGAGACCCACAAACTCGCACAGATTTCTTGACTCGCACATAGACCTGCAGACTCAGAGATCCGCAGACTCACATAGCGACCCAAAGACTAAGACTAACACATAGACCCAGAGACTAAGACGCATACCCAGAGACACACAGAGACCCATAGACTAACACATAGACCCAGAGACTAACACAGATCCATAGACTCACCCATAGACTAACACAGACCCATAGACTAACACAGACCCATAGACTAACACAGACCCATAGACTAACACACAGACCGATACTAACACATAGACCCATAGCCTAACACACAGACTCATAGACTAACACACAGACCCACAGACTAACACACATACCCAGAGACACACAGACCCAGAGACTAACACATAGACCCAGAGACTAAAACATATACACAGAGACTAACACAGACACATTGAGACCCATAGACTAACACATAGACCCAGAGACTAACACATACCCAGAAACACACACAGACCCAGAGACTAACACATAGACCCATAGACTAACACATAGACTCAGAGACTAACACACAGACCCAGAGACTAACACAGACCCATAGACTAACACATAGACCCATAGAGTAACACATAGACCCAGAGATTAACACATAGACCCAGAGACTAACACAGATCCATAGACTCACACACAGACCCAGAGACTAACACATAGACCCATAGACTAACGGAAACCCAGAGACGAACACACAGACCCAGAGACTAACACACAGACCCAGAGACTAACACATAGACCCAGAGACTAACACAGACCCAGAGACTAACACAGACCCAGAGACTAACACAGACCCAGAGACTAACACAGACCCAGAGAATAACACATAGACACAGAGACTAACACATAGACCCAGAGACTAACACACAGACCCGGAGACTAACACATAGACCCAGAGACTAACACAGACCCATAGACTAACACAGACCCATAGACTAACACAGAGATCCATAGACTCACACAGTGACCCATAGACTCACACAGAGACCCATAGACTCACCACACATAGACCCATAGACTAACACATAGACCCATAGACTAACACATAGACCCATAGACTAACACATAGACCCAGAGAATATCACATAGACCCAGAGACTAACACAGATCCATAGACTCACACACAGACCCAGAGACTAACACATAGACCCATAGACTAACACAAACCCAGAGACGAACACACAGACCCAGAGACTAACACACAGACCCAGAGACTAACACATAGACCCAGAGACTAACACAGACCCAGAGACTAACACAGACCCAGAGACTAACACAGACCCAGAGAATAACACATAGACCCAGAGACTAACACATAGACCCAGAGACTAACACACAGACCCAGAGACTAACACATAGACCCAGAGACTAACACAGACCCATAGACTAACACAGACCCATAGACTAACACAGAGATCCATAGACTCACACAGTGACCCATAGACTCACACAGAGACCCATAGACTCACCACACATAGACCCATAGACTAACACATAGACCCATAGACTAACACATAGACCCATAGACTAACACATAGACCCAGAGACTAACACATCGACCCAGAGACTAACACATAGACCCAGAGACTAACACAGATCCATAGACTCACCCAGAGACTAACACAGACCTATAGACTAACACATAGACCCAGAGACTAACACACAGACCCAGAGACTAACACAGATCCATAGACTCGCACTGAGCCATATACTCGAAGCCAGAGACGAATACAGAGATTTATAGACTCAAGAGACCCATAGGCTCACAAAGATTTATAGACTCGCACAGAGACCCATAGAGTAACACATAGACCCAGAGATTAACACATAGACCCAGAGACTAACACGGACCCAGAGACTAACACATAGACCCAGAGACTAACACATAGACCCAGAGACTAACACACATACCCAGAGACTAACACACAGACCCAAAGACTAACACATAGACCCAGAGACTAACATATAGACCTATAGACTAACACAGACCCATAGACTAACACAGAGACCCATAGACTCAAACAGAGACCCATAGACTCACACAGAGACCCAGAGACTAACACACATACCCAGAGACTAACACAGACCCATAGACAAACACATAGACCCAAAGACTAACACATAGACCCCGAGACTAACACATAGACCCATAGACTAACACAGACCCATAGACTAACACAGAGACCCATAGACTCACACAGAGACCCATAGACTCACACAGAGACCCATAGACTCACACAGAGACCCATAGACTCACACAGAGAGCCATAGACTAACACAGACCCATAGACTCACACAGAGACCCATAGACTAACACGTAGACCCGAGACTAACACAGATCCATAGACTCACACAGAGACCCAGAGAATAACACATTAGACCCAGAGACTAACACAGATCCATAGACTAACACATATACCCATAGGCTAACACAGTGACCCATAGACTCACACAGTGACCCATAGACTCACACAGAGACCCATAGACTCACCACACATAGACCCATAGACTAACACATATACCCATAGACTAACACATAGACCCATAGTCTAACACATAGACCCAGAGACTAACACATAGACCCATAGACTAACACATAGACCCAGAGACTAACACAGATCCATAGACTCACCCATAGACTAACACAGACCCATAGACTAACACAGACCCATAGACTAACACAGACCCATAGACTAACACACAGACCGATACTAACACATAGACCCATAGCCTAACACACAGACTCATAGACTAACACACAGACCCACAGACTAACACACATACCCAGAGACACACAGACCCAGAGACTAACACATAGACCCAGAGACTAAAACACATACACAGAGACTAACACAGACACATTGAGACCCATAGACTAACACATAGACCCAGAGACTAACACATACCCAAAAACACACACAGACCCAGAGACTAACACATAGACCCATAGACTAACACATAGACTCAGAGACTAACACACAGACCCAGAGACTAACACAGACCCATAGACTAACACATAGACCCATAGAGTAACACATAGACCCAGAGATTAACACATAGACCCAGAGACTAACACAGATCCATAGACTCACACACAGACCCAGAGACTAACACATAGACCCATAGACTAACGGAAACCCAGAGACGAACACACAGACCCAGAGACTAACACACAGACCCAGAGACTAACACATAGACCCAGAGACTAACACAGACCCAGAGACTAACACAGACCCAGAGACTAACACAGACCCAGAGACTAACACAGACCCAGAGAATAACACATAGACACAGAGACTAACACATAGACCCAGAGACTAACACACAGACCCGGAGACTAACACATAGACCCAGAGACTAACACAGACCCATAGACTAACACAGACCCATAGACTAACACAGAGATCCATAGACTCACACAGTGACCCATAGACTCACACAGAGACCCATAGACTCACCACACATAGACCCATAGACTAACACATAGACCCATAGACTAACACATAGACCCATAGACTAACACATAGACCCAGAGAATATCACATAGACCCAGAGACTAACACAGATCCATAGACTCACACACAGACCCAGAGACTAACACATAGACCCATAGACTAACACAAACCCAGAGACGAACACACAGACCCAGAGACTAACACACAGACCCAGAGACTAACACATAGACCCAGAGACTAACACAGACCCAGAGACTAACACAGACCCAGAGACTAACACAGACCCAGAGAATAACACATAGACCCAGAGACTAACACATAGACCCAGAGACTAACACACAGACCCAGAGACTAACACATAGACCCAGAGACTAACACAGACCCATAGACTAACACAGACCCATAGACTAACACAGAGATCCATAGACTCACACAGTGACCCATAGACTCACACAGAGACCCATAGACTCACCACACATAGACCCATAGACTAACACATAGACCCATAGACTAACACATAGACCCATAGACTAACACATAGACCCAGAGACTAACACATCGACCCAGAGACTAACACATAGACCCAGAGACTAACACAGATCCATAGACTCACCCAGAGACTAACACAGACCTATAGACTAACACATAGACCCAGAGACTAACACACAGACCCAGAGACTAACACAGATCCATAGACTCGCACTGAGCCATATACTCGAAGCCAGAGACGAATACAGAGATTTATAGACTCAAGAGACCCATAGGCTCACGAAGATTTATAGACTCGCACAGAGACCCATAGAGTAACACATAGACCCAGAGATTAACACATAGACCCAGAGACTAACACGGACCCAGAGACTAACACATAGACCCAGAGACTAACACATAGACCCAGAGACTAACACACATACCCAGAGACTAACACACAGACCCAAAGACTAACACATAGACCCAGAGACTAACATATAGACCTATAGACTAACACAGACCCATAGACTAACACAGAGACCCATAGACTCAAACAGAGACCCATAGACTCACACAGAGACCCAGAGACTAACACACATACCCAGAGACTAACACAGACCCATAGACAAACACATAGACCCAAAGACTAACACATAGACCCCGAGACTAACACATAGACCCATAGACTAACACAGACCCATAGACTAACACAGAGACCCATAGACTCACACAGAGACCCATAGACTCACACAGAGACCCATAGACTCACACAGAGACCCATAGACTCACACAGAGAGCCATAGACTAACACAGACCCATAGACTCACACAGAGACCCATAGACTAACACGTAGACCCGAGACTAACACAGATCCATAGACTCACACAGAGACCCAGAGAATAACACATTAGACCCAGAGACTAACACAGATCCATAGACTAACACATATACCCATAGGCTAACACAGTGACCCATAGACTCACACAGTGACCCATAGACTCACACAGAGACCCATAGACTCACCACACATAGACCCATAGACTAACACATATACCCATAGACTAACACATAGACCCATAGACTAACACATAGACCCAGAGACTAACACATAGACCCAGAGACTAACACATAGACCCAGAGACTAACACAGATCCATAGACTCACCCAGAGACTAACACAGACCCATAGACTAACACATAGACCAAGAGACTAAAACACAGACCCAGAGACTAACACAGATCCATAGACTCGCACTGAGCCATATACTCGAAGCCAGAGATGAATACAGAGATTTATAGACTCAAGAGACCCATAGGCTCACAAAGATTTATAGACTCGCACAGAGACCCATAGGCTCACATGAAGATTTCTAAACTCACCCAGAGATTTGTAGACTCGCACAGAGACCCACAAACTCGCACAGATTTCTTGACTCGCACATAGACCTGCAGACTCAGAGATCCGCAGACTCACATAGCGACCCAAAGACTAAGACTAACACATAGACCCAGAGACTAAGACGCATACCCAGAGACACACAGAGACCCATAGACTAACACATAGACCCAGAGAATATCACATAGACCCAGAGACTAACACAGATCCATAGACTCACACACAGACCCAGAGACTAACACATAGACCCATAGACTAACACAAACCCAGAGACGAACACACAGACCCAGAGACTAACACACAGACCCAGAGACTAACACATAGACCCAGAGACTAACACAGACCCAGAGACTAACACAGACCCAGAGACTAACACAGACCCAGAGAATAACACATAGACCCAGAGACTAACACATAGACCCAGAGACTAACACACAGACCCAGAGACTAACACATAGACCCAGAGACTAACACAGACCCATAGACTAACACAGACCCATAGACTAACACAGAGATCCATAGACTCACACAGTGACCCATAGACTCACACAGAGACCCATAGACTCACCACACATAGACCCATAGACTAACACATAGACCCATAGACTAACACATAGACCCATAGACTAACACATAGACCCAGAGACTAACACATCGACCCAGAGACTAACACATAGACCCAGAGACTAACACAGATCCATAGACTCACCCAGAGACTAACACAGACCTATAGACTAACACATAGACCCAGAGACTAACACACAGACCCAGAGACTAACACAGATCCATAGACTCGCACTGAGCCATATACTCGAAGCCAGAGACGAATACAGAGATTTATAGACTCAAGAGACCCATAGGCTCACAAAGATTTATAGACTCGCACAGAGACCCATAGAGTAACACATAGACCCAGAGATTAACACATAGACCCAGAGACTAACACGGACCCAGAGACTAACACATAGACCCAGAGACTAACACATAGACCCAGAGACTAACACACATACCCAGAGACTAACACACAGACCCAAAGACTAACACATAGACCCAGAGACTAACATATAGACCTATAGACTAACACAGACCCATAGACTAACACAGAGACCCATAGACTCAAACAGAGACCCATAGACTCACACAGAGACCCAGAGACTAACACACATACCCAGAGACTAACACAGACCCATAGACAAACACATAGACCCAAAGACTAACACATAGACCCCGAGACTAACACATAGACCCATAGACTAACACAGACCCATAGACTAACACAGAGACCCATAGACTCACACAGAGACCCATAGACTCACACAGAGACCCATAGACTCACACAGAGACCCATAGACTCACACAGAGAGCCATAGACTAACACAGACCCATAGACTCACACAGAGACCCATAGACTAACACGTAGACCCGAGACTAACACAGATCCATAGACTCACACAGAGACCCAGAGAATAACACATTAGACCCAGAGACTAACACAGATCCATAGACTAACACATATACCCATAGGCTAACACAGTGACCCATAGACTCACACAGTGACCCATAGACTCACACAGAGACCCATAGACTCACCACACATAGACCCATAGACTAACACATATACCCATAGACTAACACATAGACCCATAGACTAACACATAGACCCAGAGACTAACACATAGACCCATAGACTAACACATAGACCCAGAGACTAACACAGATCCATAGACTCACCCATAGACTAACACAGACCCATAGACTAACACAGACCCATAGACTAACACAGACCCATAGACTAACACACAGACCGATACTAACACATAGACCCATAGCCTAACACACAGACTCATAGACTAACACACAGACCCACAGACTAACACACATACCCAGAGACACACAGACCCAGAGACTAACACATAGACCCAGAGACTAAAACACATACACAGAGACTAACACAGACACATTGAGACCCATAGACTAACACATAGACCCAGAGACTAACACATACCCAAAAACACACACAGACCCAGAGACTAACACATAGACCCATAGACTAACACATAGACTCAGAGACTAACACACAGACCCAGAGACTAACACAGACCCATAGACTAACACATAGACCCATAGAGTAACACATAGACCCAGAGATTAACACATAGACCCAGAGACTAACACAGATCCATAGACTCACACACAGACCCAGAGACTAACACATAGACCCATAGACTAACGGAAACCCAGAGACGAACACACAGACCCAGAGACTAACACACAGACCCAGAGACTAACACATAGACCCAGAGACTAACACAGACCCAGAGACTAACACAGACCCAGAGACTAACACAGACCCAGAGACTAACACAGACCCAGAGAATAACACATAGACACAGAGACTAACACATAGACCCAGAGACTAACACACAGACCCGGAGACTAACACATAGACCCAGAGACTAACACAGACCCATAGACTAACACAGACCCATAGACTAACACAGAGATCCATAGACTCACACAGTGACCCATAGACTCACACAGAGACCCATAGACTCACCACACATAGACCCATAGACTAACACATAGACCCATAGACTAACACATAGACCCATAGACTAACACATAGACCCAGAGAATATCACATAGACCCAGAGACTAACACAGATCCATAGACTCACACACAGACCCAGAGACTAACACATAGACCCATAGACTAACACAAACCCAGAGACGAACACACAGACCCAGAGACTAACACACAGACCCAGAGACTAACACATAGACCCAGAGACTAACACAGACCCAGAGACTAACACAGACCCAGAGACTAACACAGACCCAGAGAATAACACATAGACCCAGAGACTAACACATAGACCCAGAGACTAACACACAGACCCAGAGACTAACACATAGACCCAGAGACTAACACAGACCCATAGACTAACACAGACCCATAGACTAACACAGAGATCCATAGACTCACACAGTGACCCATAGACTCACACAGAGACCCATAGACTCACCACACATAGACCCATAGACTAACACATAGACCCATAGACTAACACATAGACCCATAGACTAACACATAGACCCAGAGACTAACACATCGACCCAGAGACTAACACATAGACCCAGAGACTAACACAGATCCATAGACTCACCCAGAGACTAACACAGACCTATAGACTAACACATAGACCCAGAGACTAACACACAGACCCAGAGACTAACACAGATCCATAGACTCGCACTGAGCCATATACTCGAAGCCAGAGACGAATACAGAGATTTATAGACTCAAGAGACCCATAGGCTCACGAAGATTTATAGACTCGCACAGAGACCCATAGAGTAACACATAGACCCAGAGATTAACACATAGACCCAGAGACTAACACGGACCCAGAGACTAACACATAGACCCAGAGACTAACACATAGACCCAGAGACTAACACACATACCCAGAGACTAACACACAGACCCAAAGACTAACACATAGACCCAGAGACTAACATATAGACCTATAGACTAACACAGACCCATAGACTAACACAGAGACCCATAGACTCAAACAGAGACCCATAGACTCACACAGAGACCCAGAGACTAACACACATACCCAGAGACTAACACAGACCCATAGACAAACACATAGACCCAAAGACTAACACATAGACCCCGAGACTAACACATAGACCCATAGACTAACACAGACCCATAGACTAACACAGAGACCCATAGACTCACACAGAGACCCATAGACTCACACAGAGACCCATAGACTCACACAGAGACCCATAGACTCACACAGAGAGCCATAGACTAACACAGACCCATAGACTCACACAGAGACCCATAGACTAACACGTAGACCCGAGACTAACACAGATCCATAGACTCACACAGAGACCCAGAGAATAACACATTAGACCCAGAGACTAACACAGATCCATAGACTAACACATATACCCATAGGCTAACACAGTGACCCATAGACTCACACAGTGACCCATAGACTCACACAGAGACCCATAGACTCACCACACATAGACCCATAGACTAACACATATACCCATAGACTAACACATAGACCCATAGACTAACACATAGACCCAGAGACTAACACATAGACCCAGAGACTAACACATAGACCCAGAGACTAACACAGATCCATAGACTCACCCAGAGACTAACACAGACCCATAGACTAACACATAGACCCAGAGACTAAAACACAGACCCAGAGACTAACACAGATCCATAGACTCGCACTGAGCCATATACTCGAAGCCAGAGATGAATACAGAGATTTATAGACTCAAGAGACCCATAGGCTCACAAAGATTTATAGACTCGCACAGAGACCCATAGGCTCACATGAAGATTTCTAAACTCACCCAGAGATTTGTAGACTCGCACAGAGACCCACAAACTCGCACAGATTTCTTGACTCGCACATAGACCTGCAGACTCAGAGATCCGCAGACTCACATAGCGACCCAAAGACTAAGACTAACACATAGACCCAGAGACTAAGACGCATACCCAGAGACACACAGAGACCCATAGACTAACACATAGACCCAGAGACTAACACATAGACCCAGAGACTCACCCATAGACTAACACAGACCCATAGACTAACACAGACCCATAGACTAACACAGACCCATAGACTAACACACAGACCGATACTAACACATAGACCCATAGCCTAACACACAGACTCATAGACTAACACACAGACCCACAGACTAACACACATACCCAGAGACACACAGACCCAGAGACTAACACATAGACCCAGAGACTAAAACACATACACAGAGACTAACACAGACACATTGAGACCCATAGACTAACACATAGACCCAGAGACTAACACATACCCAGAAACACACACAGACCCAGAGACTAACACATAGACCCATAGACTAACACATAGACCCAGAGACTAACACACAGACCCAGAGACTAACACAGACCCATAGACTAACACATAGACCCATAGAGTAACACATAGACCCAGAGATTAACACATAGACCCAGAGACTAACACAGATCCATAGACTCACACACAGACCCAGAGACTAACACATAGACCCATAGACTAACGGAAACCCAGAGACGAACACACAGACCCAGAGACTAACACACAGACCCAGAGACTAACACATAGACCCAGAGACTAACACAGACCCAGAGACTAACACAGACCCAGAGACTAACACAGACCCAGAGACTAACACAGACCCAGAGAATAACACATAGACACAGAGACTAACACATAGACCCAGAGACTAACACACAGACCCGGAGACTAACACATAGACCCAGAGACTAACACAGACCCATAGACTAACACAGACCCATAGACTAACACAGAGATCCATAGACTCACACAGTGACCCATAGACTCACACAGAGACCCATAGACTCACCACACATAGACCCATAGACTAACACATAGACCCATAGACTAACACATAGACCCATAGACTAACACATAGACCCAGAGAATATCACATAGACCCAGAGACTAACACAGATCCATAGACTCACACACAGACCCAGAGACTAACACATAGACCCATAGACTAACACAAACCCAGAGACGAACACACAGACCCAGAGACTAACACACAGACCCAGAGACTAACACATAGACCCAGAGACTAACACAGACCCAGAGACTAACACAGACCCAGAGACTAACACAGACCCAGAGAATAACACATAGACCCAGAGACTAACACATAGACCCAGAGACTAACACACAGACCCAGAGACTAACACATAGACCCAGAGACTAACACAGACCCATAGACTAACACAGACCCATAGACTAACACAGAGATCCATAGACTCACACAGTGACCCATAGACTCACACAGAGACCCATAGACTCACCACACATAGACCCATAGACTAACACATAGACCCATAGACTAACACATAGACCCATAGACTAACACATAGACCCAGAGACTAACACACATACCCAGAGACTAACACACAGACCCAAAGACTAACACATAGACCCAGAGACTAACATATAGACCTATAGACTAACACAGACCCATAGACTAACACAGAGACCCATAGACTCAAACAGAGACCCATAGACTCACACAGAGACCCAGAGACTAACACACATACCCAGAGACTAACACAGACCCATAGACAAACACATAGACCCAAAGACTAACACATAGACCCCGAGACTAACACATAGACCCATAGACTAACACAGACCCATAGACTAACACAGAGACCCATAGACTCACACAGAGACCCATAGACTCACACAGAGACCCATAGACTCACACAGAGACCCATAGACTCACACAGAGAGCCATAGACTAACACAGACCCATAGACTCACACAGAGACCCATAGACTAACACGTAGACCCGAGACTAACACAGATCCATAGACTCACACAGAGACCCAGAGAATAACACATTAGACCCAGAGACTAACACAGATCCATAGACTAACACATATACCCATAGGCTAACACAGTGACCCATAGACTCACACAGTGACCCATAGACTCACACAGAGACCCATAGACTCACCACACATAGACCCATAGACTAACACATATACCCATAGACTAACACATAGACCCATAGACTAACACATAGACCCAGAGACTAACACATAGACCCAGAGACTAACACATAGACCCAGAGACTAACACAGATCCATAGACTCACCCAGAGACTAACACAGACCCATAGACTAACACATAGACCCAGAGACTAAAACACAGACCCAGAGACTAACACAGATCCATAGACTCGCACTGAGCCATATACTCGAAGCCAGAGACGAATACAGAGATTTATAGACTCAAGAGACCCATAGGCTCACAAAGATTTATAGACTCGCACAGAGACCCATAGGCTCACATGAAGATTTCTAAACTCACCCAGAGATTTGTAGACTCGCACAGAGACCCACAAACTCGCACAGATTTCTTGACTCGCACATAGACCTGCAGACTCAGAGATCCGCAGACTCACATAGCGACCCAAAGACTAAGACTAACACATAGACCCAGAGACTAAGACGCATACCCAGAGACACACAGAGACCCATAGACTAACACATAGACCCAGAGACTAACACAGATCCATAGACTCACCCATAGACTAACACAGACCCATAGACTAACACAGACCCATAGACTAACACAGACCCAGAGACTAACACACAGACCGATACTAACACATAGACCCATAGCCTAACACACAGACTCATAGACTAACACACAGACCCACAGACTAACACACATACCCAGAGACACACAGACCCAGAGACTAACACATAGACCCAGAGACTAAAACACATACACAGAGACTAACACAGACACATTGAGACCCATAGACTAACACATAGACCCAGAGACTAACACATACCCAGAAACACACACAGACCCAGAGACTAACACATAGACCCATAGACTAACACATAGACCCAGAGACTAACACACAGACCCAGAGACTAACACAGACCCATAGACTAACACATAGACCCATAGAGTAACACATAGACCCAGAGATTAACACATAGACCCAGAGATTAACACATAGACCCAGAGACTAACACAGATCCATAGACTCACACACAGACCCAGAGACTAACACATAGACCCATAGACTAACGGAAACCCAGAGACGAACACACAGACCCAGAGACTAACACACAGACCCAGAGACTAACACACAGACCCAGAGACTAACACATAGACCCAGAGACTAACACAGACCCAGAGACTAACACAGACCCAGAGACTAACACAGACCCAGAGAATAACACATAGACCCAGAGACTAACACATAGACCCAGAGACTAACACACAGACCCGGAGACTAACACATAGACCCAGAGACTAACACAGACCCATAGACTAACACAGACCCATAGACTAACACAGAGATCCATAGACTCACACAGTGACCCATAGACTCACACAGAGTCCCATAGACTCACCACACATAGACCCATAGACTAACACATAGACCCATAGACTAACACATAGACCCATAGACTAACACATAGACCCAGAGAATATCACATAGACCCAGAGACTAACACAGATCCATAGACTCACACACAGACCCAGAGACTAACACATAGACCCATAGACTAACACAAACCCAGAGACGAACACACAGACTCAGAGACTAACACACAGACCCAGAGACTAACACATAGACCCAGCGACTAACACAGACCCAGAGACTAACACAGACCCAGAGACTAACACAGACCCAGAGAATAACACATAGACCCAGAGACTAACACATAGACCCAGAGACTAACACACAGACCCAGAGACTAACACATAGACCCAGAGACTAACACAGACCCATAGACTAACACAGACCCATAGACTAACACAGAGATCCATAGACTCACACAGTGACCCATAGACTCACACAGAGACCCATAGACTCACCACACTTAGACCCATAGACTAACACATAGACCCATAGACTAACACATAGACCCATAGACTAACACATAGACCCAGAGACTAACACATCGACCCAGAGACTAACACATAGACCCAGAGACTAACACAGATCCATAGACTCACCCAGAGACTAACACAGACCCATAGACTAACACATAGACCCAGAGACTAACACACAGACCCAGAGACTAACACAGATCCATAGACTCGCACTGAGCCATATACTCGAAGCCAGAGACGAATACAGAGATTTATAGACTCAAGAGACCCATAGGCTCACAAAAATTTATAGACTCGCACAGAGACCCATAGGCTCACATGAAGATTTCTAAACTCACCCAGAGATTTGTAGACTCGCACAGAGACCCACAAACTCGCACAGATTTCTTGACTCGCACATAGACCTGCAGACTCAGATCCGCAGACTCGCATAGCGGCCCAAAGACTAAGACTAACACATAGACCCAGAGACTAAGACGCATACCCAGAGACACACAGAGACCCATAGACTAACACATAGACCCAGAGACTAACACAGATCCATAGACTCACCCATAGACTAACACAGACCCATAGACTAACACAGACCCATAGACTAACACAGACCCATAGACTAACACACAGACCGATACTAACACATAGACCCACAGCCTAACACACAGACTCATAGACTAACACACAGACCCACAGACTAACACACATACCCAGAGACACACAGACCCAGAGACTAACACACAGACCCAGAGACTAACACACATACACAGAGACTAACACAGACCCATAGACTAACACATAGACCCATAGACTAACACATAGACCCAGAGACTAACACATACCCAGAAACACACACAGACCCAGAGACTAACACATAGACCCATAGACTAACACATAGACCCAGAGACTAACACACAGACCCAGAGACTAACACAGACCCATAGATTAACACATAGACCCATAGACTAACACATAGACCCATAGACTAACACACAGACCCAGAGACTAACACACATACCCAGAGACTAACACAGACCCATAGACTAACACATAGACGCAGAGACTAACACACATACCCAGAGACTAACACATAGACCCAGAGACTAACACAGATCCATAGACTCACCCAGAGACTAACACAGACCCATAGACTAACACAGAGACCCATAGACTCACACAGAGACCCATAGACTCACACAGAGACCCATAGACTAACACATAGACCCAGAGAGTAAAACATAGACCCAGAGACTAACACAGATCCATAGACTCACACAGAGACCCAGAGACTAACACAGACCCAGAAACTAACACATAGACCCATAGACTAACACATAGACCCGCAGAGTCACACAGACCCATAGACTAACACATCGACCCAGAGACTAACACACAGACCCAGAGACTAACACATAGAACAAGAGACTAACACATAGACCCAGAGACTAACACATAGACCCAGAGACTAACACATAGAACAAGAGACTAACACATAGACCCAGAGACTAACACAGATCCATAGACTCACACATAGACCCAGAGACTAACACAGACCCATAGACTAACACGTAGACCCAGAGACTAACACACAGACCCAGAGACTAACACACAGACCCAGAGACTAACACACAGACCCATAGACTAACACATAGACCCTTAGAATAACACATAGACCCAGAGACTAACACATAGACCCAGAGACTAACACATAGACCTAGAGACTAACACAGATCCATAGACTCACACAGAGACCCAGAGACTAACACACATGCCCAGAGACTAACACAGACCCATAGACTAACACATAGACCCGGAGACTAACACATAGACCAATAGACTGACACAGACCCATAGACTAACACAGAGACCCATAGACTCACAAATAAACCCAGAGACTAACACAAAGACCCATAGACTCACACAGAGACCAATAGACTCACACAGAGAGAAATAGACTAACACAGACCCATATACTCACACAGAGACCAATAGACTAACACATAGACCCATAGACTAACACATAGACCCAGAGACTAACACATAGACCCAGAGACTAACACAGATCTATAGACTCACCGAGAGACTAACACAGACCCATAGATTAACACATAGACCCAGAGACTAACACACAGACCCAGAGACTAACACAGATCCATAGACTCGCACTGAGCCATATACTCGGAGCCAGAGACGAATACAGAAATTTATAGACTCAAGATACCCATAGGCTCACATAGATTTATAGACTCGCACAGAGACCCATAGGCTCACATAAAGATTTCTTAACTCACCCAGAGATTTGTAGACTCGCACAGAGACCCACAAACTCGCACAGATTTCTTGACTCGCACATAGACCCACAGACTCAGATCCGCAGACTCGCATAGCGACCCAAAGACTAAGACTAACACATAGACCCAGAGACTAACACACATACCCAGAGACACACAGAGACCCATAGACTAACACATAGACCCAGAGACTAACACAGATCCATAGACTCACCCATAGACTAACACAGACCCATCGACTAACACATAGATCCATAGACTAACACACAGACCCATAGACTAACACACAGACCTAGAGACTAACACACAGACCCATAGACTAACACATAGACCCAGAGACTAACACACATACCCAGAGACACACACAGACCCAGAGACTAACACATAGACCCAGAGACTAACACACATACCCAGAGACACACAGAGACCCATAGACTAACACATAGACCCATAGACTAACACATAGACCCAGAGACTAACACAGATCCATAGACTCACCCATAGACTAACACAGACCCATAGACTAACACAGACCCATAGACTAACACATAGATCCATAGACTAACACACATACCCATAGACTAACACACAGACCGATACTAACACATAGACCCATAGCCTAACACACAGACCCATAGCCTAACACACAGACCCATAGACTAACACATAGACCCATAGACTAACACATAGACCCATAGACTAACACAGAGACCCATAGACTCACAAATAAACCCAGAGACTAACACAAAGACCCATAGACTCACACAGAGACAAATAGACTCACACAGAGAGAAATAGACTAACACAGACCCATAGACTCACACAGAGACCAATAGACTAACACATAGACCCATAGACTAACACATAGACCCAGAGACTAACACATAGACCCAGAGACTAACACAGATCTGTAGACTCACCGAGAGACTAACACAGACCCATAGATTAACACATAGACCCAGAGACTAACACACAGACCCAGAGACTAACACAGATCCATAGACTCGCACTGAGCCATATACTCGGAGCCAGAGACGAATACAGAGATTTATAGACTCAAGATACCCATAGGCTCACATAGATTTATAGACTCGCACAGAGACCCATAGGCTCACATAAAGATTTCTTAACTCACCCAGAGATTTGTAGACTCGCACAGAGACCCACAAAACTCGCACAGATTTCTTGACTCGCACATAGACCCACAGACTCAGATCCGCAGACTCGCATAGCGACCCAAAGACTAAGACTAACACATAGACCCAGAGACTAACACACATACCCAGAGACACACAGAGACCCATAGACTAACACATAGACCCAGAGACTAACACAGATCCATAGACTCACCCATAGACTAACACAGACCCATCGACTAACACATAGATCCATAGACTAACACACAGACCCATAGACTAACACACAGACCCAGAGACTAACACACAGACCCATAGACTAACACACAGACCGATACTAACACATAGACCTATAGCCTAACACACAGACCCATAGACTAACACATAGACCCAGAGACTAACACACATACCCAGAGACACACACAGACCCAGAGACTAACACATAGACCCAGAGACTAACACACATACCCAGAGACACACAGAGACCCAGAGACTAACACAGATCCATAGACTCACCCATAGACTAACACAGACCCATAGACTAACACAGACCCATAGACTAACACATAGATCCATAGACTAACACACATACCCATAGACTAACACACAGACCCAGAGACTAACACACAGACCCATAGACTAACACACAGATCGATACTAACACATAGACCCATAGCCTAACACACAGACCCATAGCCTAACACACAGACCCATAGACTAACACATAGACCCATAGACTAACACATAGACCCATAGACTAACACATAGACCCAGAGACTAACACATAGACCCAGAGACTAACACATAGACCCATAGACTAACACATACACCCATAGACTAACACATAGACCCATAGACTAACACATAGACCCAGAGACTAACACATAGACCCAGAGACTAACACACAGACCCAGAGACTAACCCATAGACCTAGAGACTAACACACAGACCCATAGACTAACACACAGACCCATAGACTAACACACAGACCCAGAGACTAACACAGACCCATAGACTAACACACAGACCCGCAGGCTCACACAGAAGCCCACAGACCCGCGCACGACTTGCACTAACATGGGACACACAAACGGGCGACGTTTCGGGCAATGCCCCCTTTTCCTCGTGCAGGCCACACTCGCCTATGCGTGTTGTCCTGCTTCCTCTCGTCGCGGGCGACCGTGAGTCCGCCGGGTGACACGGCGACGAAGTTGATGTCCAGCTCGCCCCCATCGATGACCTGGCAGGCCGGGGCGACGTCACCCAGACGCACGCACAACGAAAAACGACTCCGTTATCTCCATATGTGGAAAAGGCAAAGTTGTGATTGTGTGCTGTCTGTTCAAAATGTTTTAGCGTACTTCCCGACATGCAACAAACTGGAAATTTGTGCCATGTGGGTACTTTGCAGACTGTACACCATGCAAACGTTATAAAAATAACAGTTTTGTGATTTTTTTGGGGGGGGGGGTGGAGCTCAATAATACGTATTTGTTTTGCACGGCGAGTGAGCTGTGACGTCAAATGTGTCACGTGACCCGCGCACGTGGAAGCGTGACGCATTGTAGCGTAGCGGTTAGCGCGCTGTCTGTGTGTCTGTGTGTGTGTCTGTGTGTGTGTCTGTGTGTGTGTGTCTGTGTGTGTCTGTGTGTGTCTGTGTGTGTGTGTGTCTGTGTGTGTGTGTGTGTCTGTGTGTGTGTATCTGGGTGTGTGTATCTGGGTGTGTGTGTATCTGTGTGTGTTTGTGTGTGGGGAGCGGTAGTGTAGTGGTTAGCGCCACGCCGCGCTACGAACCCGGCGACCCGAGTTCGATTCCCGCTCACGGCCACCAACCGGAGACGATTATTTGAACCGGTCCTGGGCCTCCCTTAGATCGACTCAGCCTCAAACGAGTAACTTCTGTGGTTGTCTGAACATCGCCACTGGTGGAGACAAAGGCGGCCGGCCGGGCGTGGTGCTGGCCACCCACCCCCTCGTGTGCCGTGCCGGCCTTCTAAGGTGCTGCTCGCTAACAGCGCTTGCCCCCTACATGCTACATGGGGGATTTTGTCTTTATCCTGTGTGTGTGTGGGGGGGACGGGACTGCGTAGTGGTTAGCGCAACGCCGTGCTACGAACCCGGCGACCCGAGTTCGAGTCCCGCTCACGGCCGACACCGCCAGTGACAGCGATTATCTGAACCGGTACCTGGGCCTCCCCTAGGTCGGACTCAGCCTCAAATGAGTAACCCGGTGCGGTGTGTGTGTTAGTAAACATCGCCACTGGGGGAGACAAAGGCGGCCGGGCGTGGTGAATCGAAGCCCGGGTAGTACAGCTAGCAGTCAATAAAACAAATAAACCACTCCAAGTCTTGATTTAAAGCTTTCGTGACTGCAGTAATTCATATTCTTAGCTCTTTCGGTAAAGTCACGTTGAAGGGAAACAATAAAATAATTATATATATAAAACAATAAAAATTCTCACGACGTTTCGACCGTAACACAAACGGTCATCATCAGGTGTGAAAACCAACGACATGAAACATTTGAAAGAAGTGGCGGTCCGCATTTATTTATTTATTTATATTTTTTACGGTGTTTGTATTTATTTAGTATTTAAAAATAAATAAATACAGATACCGTTTAAAAATAAATAAATACAAACCGCCACTTCTTTCAAATGTTTCTTGCCGTTGGTTTTTTCACACCTGATGATGACCGTTTGTGTTATGGTCAAAACGTCGTGAGAATTTTATTGTTTTATATATATTTTTATTGTTTTATTGTTTCCCTTCAACCGTGACTTTACCGAAAGAGCTAAGCATATACACTCCAAGTCTTTTCATTGCAACGGACCAAAGACAAAGATCCCCCTCCGTGTGGCCTGTAACAACAGACTGTAGGGGCAAGTGCACACACACACAATTAAATTTGCACTCAAAAGTAAAAACTGGATCATTTCACCCCGTAATGAATCGACTTTGACGCGCTCGAGAAAAGTGGGTGGATGCTCCTTGTGTTCTTTCGGTAAAGTCACGTAGAAGGGAAATAATAAAATAATAAAAATAAAATGATCACGACCTTTCGATTACCAACACAAGCAACCATCATCAGGTGTGAAAACCACAGAGAGATGGAGAGGGAGAGAGATGGAGAGAGAGATGGAGAGATGGAGAGAGAGATGGGGAGAGAGATGGAGAGAGAGAGATGGGGAGAGAGATGGAGAGAGAGAAGGAGAGAGAGAGATGGAGAGAGAGAGATGGAGAGAGAGATGGAGAGAGAGAAGGAGAGAGAGAGATGGAGAGCGAGATGGAGAGAGAGAGATGGAGAGAGAGAGATGGGAAGAGAGAGATGGGGAGAGAGATGGAGAGAGATGGAGAGAGATGGAGAGAGATGGGGAGAGAGATGGAGAGAGAGATGGAGAGAGAGAGGGAGAGAGATGGAGAGAGAGAGATGGAGCGAGATGGGGAGAGATGGGGGGAGAGATGGAGAGAGAGATGGAGAGAGAGATGGAGAGAGAGATAGAGAGATGGAGAGAGATCGGGAGAGATGGAGAGAGAGAGATGGAGAGAGAGAGATGGAGAGAGAGAGAGATGGAGAGAGAGAGATGGAGAGAGAGAGAGATGGAGGCACACACCAGGTCGAGCTCCTCTCACCTGGAACTCCACCTCCAGGATGGCGTCTCGCTTCATGGGCTGCGAGAAGCACTCCTGCTGTCCAGCAGCCACCGAGAAGGTGAACGTCTTGTCCAGGGAGGCGGCCCGTACGGGGCCCAGCAGGGCCAGCCACACGGGGCCCAGCAGGGCCAGCCACACGGAGCCCAGCAGGGCCACCCGCCGGGGAGCACGCGGCTCCATCTGCCCCAGGGAGGGAGGGGGAGGAGGTGAGGGGGTCACCCAGTGAGTGAGTGGTGAGAGAGCGGGATAGGTGAGTGAGCGAACAGGGTAGGTGAGTGAGTGGTGAGCGATCAGGGTAGGTGAGTGAGTGGAGAGCGGGGCAGGGTAGGTGAGTGAGCGATCAGGGTAGGTTAGTGAGCGATCAGGGTAGGTGAGTGAGTGAGGAGCGATCAGGGTAGGTGAGTGAGTGGTGAGGGTAGGTGAGTGAGTGGTGAGCGATCAGGGTAGGTGAGTGAGTGGTGAGCGATCAGGGTAGGTGAGTGAGCGATCAGGGTAGGTGAGTGAGTGGTGAGTGATCAGGGTAGGTGAGTGAGTGGTGAGTGATCAGGGTAGGTGAGTGAGTGATCAGGGTAGGTGAGTGAGCGATCAGGGTAGGTGAGTGAGTGGTGAGGGTAGGTGAGTGAGTGGTGAGCGATCAGGGTAGGTGAGTGAGTGGTGAGCGGGGAAGCAAAAAGCAACACGGATGCGTCCCGAGTGGGGCTGTACCACCACGTGACGCGCGATGGGTGGGGAGCGTTCCTCTCACCACCAACAACACAAAGACAAAGATCCCCCGTGTAGCCTCAGACTGTTGGGGCAAGTGGTGTTAGACACACACAGACCCATAGACTCACACAGAGACCCATAGACTCACACAAGAGACCCACACAGAGGACCCACAGACGCACACAGAGATCCACAGACTCACACAGAGATCCACAGACTCATACACAGAGACCCACAGACTCACGCAGGGACCCACAGACTCACACAGAGATCCACAGACTCACACAGAGACCCACAGACTCACACAGAGATCCACAGACTCACACAGAGACCCACAGACTCACACAGAGATCCACAGACTCACACAGAGACCCACAGACTCATAGATAGAGTCCCACAGACTCACACAGAGATCCACAGACTCACACAGAGATCCACAGACTCATACACAGAGACCCACAGACTCACGCAGAGACCCACAGACTCACACAGAGATCCACAGACTCACACAGAGACCCACAGACTCACACAGAGATCCACAGACTCACACAGAGACCCACAGACTCAAACAGAGACCCACAGACTCACAGAGAGGCCCACAGACTCACACATAGACCCACAGACTCACACAGAGACCCACAGACTCACACAGAGACCCACAGACTCACAGAGAGACCCACAGACTCGCACAGAGACTCACAGACTCACACAGAGACCCACAGACTCACACAGAGATACACAGACTCACACAGAGACCCACAGACTCACACAGAGATCCACAGACTCACACAGAGACCCACAGACTCACGCAGAGACCACAGACTCACACAGAGACCCACAGACTCGCAAAGAGAGACCCACAGACTCACACAGAGATTCACAGAGAGTGCCACACTCACACAGAGACACACAGACTCACACAGAGACTCACAGACTCACACAGAGACCCACAGACTCACACAGAGACTCACAGACTCACACAGAGACCCACAGACTCACACAGAGACCCACAGACTCACAGAGAGACCCACAGACTCACACAAAGACTCACAGAGAATGCCACACTCATACAGAGACCCGCAGACTCACACAGAGACCCGCAGACTCACACAGAGACCCACAGACTCACACAGAGACCCACAGACTCACACAGAGACCCACAGACTCACACAGAGACCCACAGACTCGCACAGAGACCCACAGACTCGCACAGAGACCCACAGACTCACACAGAGACCCACAGACTCACACAGAGACTCACAGACTCACAGAGAGCCTCACAGACTCACACAGCCCAAACAGACAGACACAGAGAGACCCACAGACTCACACAGAGACCCACAGACTCGCACAGAGACCCACAGACTCACACAGAGACCCACAGACTCACACAGAGACCCACAGACTCACACAGAGACCCACAGACTCGCACAGAGACCCACAGACTCACACAGAGACCCACAGACTCACACAGAGATCCACAGACTCACACAGAGACCCACAGACTCACACAGAGACCCACAGACTCACACAGAGACCCACAGACTCACACAGAGACCCACAGACTCGCACAGAGACCCACAGACTTACACAGAGAGTGCCACAGACTCACACAGAGACCCACAGACTCACACAGAGACCCACAGACTCACACAAAGACCCACAGACTCACGCAGAGACCCACAGACTCACACAAAGACCCACAGACTCACACAAAGACCCACAGACTCACACGAGATGAATCAAGGTACTCAAGTGCAGTCAGCTGTTGGTCTCGGTGGCATCAGTGGAACATTCCAAATACATCCGGTTAGAACACAAAGATTCCCCGTATAGCCTCAACAGGCTGTAGGGGCAAGTGCTGTTAGCGAGCACCTATGAAGGCCGGAACGGCACACGAGGGGGTGGGTGGCCAGCACCACGCCCGGCCGCCTTTGTCTCCCCCAGTGGCGATGTTTACACACAGCACCGGGTACTCATTTGAGGCCGAGCTGACCTACACGCACACGTACACATACACGTACGCACGTACACACACACAAGTACACACACAAGTACACACACGTACATACATACACACACACGTACACACACAATTACACACACAATTACACACACATGTACACACACAAGTACACACAAAAAGACAAAGATCCCCCATATAGCCTTAACAGACTGTAGGGGCAAGTGCTGTTAGCGAGCACCTCACACACACACACGTACACACACACGCACACACGTACACACACACGCACACACAAGTACACACACACATGTACACACACGTACACATACAACACACACACGTACGCACACAATTACACACACAATTACACACAAGCACACGTACACACACAGACACACGTACACACACACAAGTACACACACGTACACACACACTCACACACAAGTACACACAAGTACACACACACGTACACACACACAGACACACGTACACACACACGTACACACATACACACACACACAAGTACACACACACAGACACACGCACACACACACGTACACACACACAAGTACACACACACGTACACACACACTCACACACAAGTACACACACACACGTACACACACACTCAGACACAAGTACACACACACTCACACACAAGTACACACACACACGTACACACGTACACAGAGCTCTCCAACCACAGCAGCTGCCTGGGTCTTGACAACTTCCATCGATTTCATCTCCGAGGGCATCAGCGTGAAGACCCAGGGCCTAGCAGCGAGAGGCGGCTGGGTTCGATCCCAGTCTCGAGCTCCTTTCTACAGAGCCAGAGTGCAGTTTGTGTGGTGGTGGTGATGGTGGAAGTGGTGGTTGAACACACTGTGGTGGTGGTTCAACAAAGTGTGGTGGTTGTTGAACACAGTGTGTGGTGGTGGTGGTGGTTGTTGAACACAGTGTGTGGTGGTGGTGGTTGTTGAACACTGTGTGTGGTGGTGGTGCTTGTTGAACACTGTGTGGTGGTGGTGGTTGTTGAACACTGTGTGGTGGTAGTGGTTGTTGAACACTGTGTGGTGGTGGTGGTTGTTGAACACTGTGTGGTGGTAGTGGTTGTTGAACACTGTGTGGTGGTAGTGGTTGTTGAACACTGTGTGGTGGTGGTGGTTGTTGAACACTGCGGTGGTGGTTCAACAAAGTGTGGTGGTTGTTGAACACTGTGTGTGGTGGTGGTGGTTGTTGAACAGGGTGGTGGTGGTAGTTGAACACACTGTGTGGTGGTGGTTGTTGAACACACTGTGTGGTGGTGGTTGTTGAACACAGTGTGTGGTGGTGGTAGTTGAACAGTGTGGTGGTGGTGGTAGTTGAACAGGGTGGTGGTGGTAGTTGAACAGGGTGGTGGTGGTAGTTGAACACACTGTGTGGTGGTGGTTGTTGAACACAGTGTGTGGTGGTGGTAGTTGAACAGTGTGGTGGTGGTGGTAGTTGAACAGGGTGGTGGTGGTAGTTGAACACACTGTGTGGTGGTGGTTGTTGAACAGGGTGGTGGTGGTAGTTGAACAGGGTGGTGGTGGTAGTTGAACAGGGTGGTGGTGGTAGTTGAACACACTGTGTGGTGGTGGTAGTTGAACACACTGTGTGGTGGTGGTTGTTG
The DNA here is from genome assembly GCF_048934315.1 of Petromyzon marinus. Taxonomy (NCBI): domain Eukaryota; kingdom Metazoa; phylum Chordata; class Hyperoartia; order Petromyzontiformes; family Petromyzontidae; genus Petromyzon; species Petromyzon marinus. Next base: position 10,822,508 of record NC_133740.1, on the reverse strand, counting down.
AACACAGGGTGGTGGTGGTGGTGGTTGGTGTTTATCTCAAGCGTGGTGTGTCGATGCTCTCAGCCCGGCCACCATCGCCTGCACGAACTCCCCGTACCCCGCCACGTGCATCTCGTCCCTCGACTTTCAGTTATCATCCAGGGTGGGCCCTGCTGGGCGCGACCCCGAAATCACAACGATCTCTTCTTTGGTTCTTTCGGTAAAGTCACGTAGAATGAGAATAAAATAATAAATTGATAAAATAAAATAATACAATAATATTCTCACGACGTTTCGGCCACAACACAAGCGACCGAAAGAACCAAAGAAGATTAATCATTGCAGTCACGAAAGCTTTAAATCGAAATCACAACGATCTCGTTATAGCGCTCTGGGTGTGGGTGGGGGGGTGGAGCAGCCCTGGATAAACATTACAAACAACAACAACATACAAAATATTCTTGGTTCTTTCGGTAAAGTCACGTAGAAGGGAAATAATAAAAATAATAAAAACATAAAACAATGACATGATTATTTTTTTTAATTTCCCTATCTACGTGGTGGTAACTTTACCGAAAGAACCAAGGGTATTAATCCCTGCAGTCACGAAAGCTTTAAAGCGAAACAAACAAAATATACGTAATAAACAAAACAAAAATCAAAAATATTAAAAAGCTATATTCTTAGTTTTTTCGGTAAAGTCACGTTGAAGAGAAACAACAAAATAATAAAATATATATAAAACAATAAAAAATTCTCACGACGTTTCGACCATAACTCAAACGGTCATCTTCAGGTGTGTTGGTTTGCATAAATTTATTTGTAAACGGCGCATTTATTTATTTATTTAAAAAAAACGTTAGCGTCACGCGCAGCGATTTGGCAGTTTACCCAGGACTAGTCCATCTATATTTTGAAAAGAGGAGGGGGGAGACGAATTTTTTTTATTTTTTTTATTTTTCATAATGTATGCTGTCTGAAAGCCAATGTAAGCGTGAACAATCAATTAAGAACTGAAATGGTTTATCAAATCTTTCCAATGATTGCTAAGATAGAATCCATCTTCTCGGTTGAAATTGTCTCTGTGCTTGTATATGTGGATAGCCTCATGAACGAATCTCTCATGGAAGCCAGATGGCTTACAAAGAACCTCTGTCTTGGAAAAGTCAATGGCATGTGAGCCTACTGAATTAGAACAATGATCTGCTACGGCCGAGGTGTTGGTCCTACCGTGTTTAAGGTCTGCTTTGTGTTCACGAATGCGGTCCGAGACATGGCGTTTGGTTTCTCCAATGTAACTACTACCACAGAGGCAACTTAGTTTGTAGACACCAGGGTATTGTATGTCCGGAATCACATCTTTTACAGACGGAACCAGATCACGGATTTTATGTAATGTGTTGAAACGGACCTGGATCTTGTGTTTATTCAAGATTTTGGAGATCTTTTTTGTGATCCCAGCAATGTAGGGTAAAGTGATGGTTTTGAAAGGCTCCTCAAGAGGGTTCTTCTTCATGGTTTGAGTGATAGCTTTGCGGATTGTATAGTCGGTGTAACCATTAGCCCTAAGAGCTTGGTGTACGTGCTTGAGTTCACTGCTTATGTGTTCCTGGTCGGATATGCATTGGGCTCTATGATACAGAGTCTTGCTGAAATAATTCTTCTGTGATGGATGGTGGTGGGAATCCGGTTTCAGATAAGCATCCGTATGGGTAGCTTTCCTGTAGACAGAGTGGCTCATTGAACCATCAGGTCTCTTTTTAATTAGGACATCCAAAAAAGGTATCTTGCCATCTATTTCGACTTCCATGGTAAATCTGATGGCTGGGTGTATGGAATTGATGTGGTCGAAGAATTGGTCTAGAGCAGGCCGGCCATGTGGCCAGATGACAAAAGTGTCATCCACGTACCTCTTCCATAAGGTTGGGCGCAGAGTGGCAGTCTGGATGGCGTCAGTCTCAAATTTCTCCATGAAAATGTTAGCTATAACTGGAGAAAGGGGGGAGCCCATTGGGGTGCCCTCAGTTTGTTTGTAGAAAGTTCCATTCCAAGTGAAGTATGTATTGGTTAAATAGTGTCTCACCAGGGGGGGTACCTCAGTGTTTAGTCCTTGATGAACCAAGTCTTCAATGATTGCAATGGTGTCAGGTACAGGAACCTTGGTGAATAAGGAAACTACATCAAAACTAACAAGCAGGTCGTCTGGGGACAGGGAAATACCCTTGATTGTCGATACCAGGTGAGTAGAATTTTGTACTGCAGAGGTGGTCTTTCCAGTGAAAGGACGCAGGATTTCAGACAAAAAACGAGCTAGTTTGTAGGTGGGGGAGCTGATAGTAGAGACTATGGGACGAAGAGGTGTATCAACTTCATGTATTTTTGGTAAGCCGTATAATCTTGGTGGCCTGACAGCAGAAGGTTTCAACGAAAACTGTTTAGATTGATCAATTAATGCGGTTGAATCAGAAATTATTTTGTTGGTTTGTGTGACGAGGCTGTTGGTGGGATCTCTTTTTATTTTTGTATAACTACCATCGTCGAGTAATTCTTTAATTTTGTTGTTGTATTCTATTTTATCCATGATGACAGTAGCATTGCCTTTGTCAGCTGAGAGAACTACAATATCATTCCTCTTTTTTAATTTATATAATTCAAAACGCTCATCTTTGCTGAGGTTGCTAGCTGGCATCTTAGCGTTTTTGAGGGTTGCAGCGATTTCAGATCTTGCTACGTCTGCAGCGATGTGACCCAGGCCCCTGAGAGCAACGTCTACTTGGGCAATTATATCATTAACTGGTATGTGTTTAGGTGTGACTGCAAAGTTTAGACCTTTAGCTAAAACGGATTTCAGACCATCGGAAATAGAACTGTTACTGCGATTAATTACGACTTTATTAACGTCTAACTTTTTGGTGTGTGGGTCCGGTCTTTTGTTGAAGAGGAGGTTAAATTTGGAAATCAGGTTTTCCTTACATTTGGTCGACATAGTAGCAGCTGAAGAGGCAGTCATATTGTCTACATGTTCCCAATCCGATGTGGACATTATTGCCGTCAATGATAAGTGTGATTTGTAGAGTGTCTTGTCTAACTGATCTAGTTCTGTGCGTATAAGTCTGATTTTTTCTGAGATAAGAGCTAAGCTAGTTTTGAAAAGAATTCGTTTCGCATTAGAAGAAGTTACAGCAGCAGAGGTCAGTGTTTTATAAATAAATAAATGCGCCGTTTAAAAAGAAATTTATGCAAACCAACACACCTGAAGATGACCGTTTGAGTTATGGTCGAAACGTCGTGAGAATTTTTTATTGTTTTATATATATTTTATTATTTTGTTGTTTCTCTTCAACGTGACTTTACCGAAAAAACTAAGAATATGAATTACTGCAGTCACGGAAGCTTTAAATCAAAATATTAAAAAGCTCTTTACAAAATGCCCCGCCCCGCCCCGCCCATTGGACATTCTCAGCCAATCAGGACTCACCGACTCCTTCCACCCCCACGTGTAATGATAATTAACAAAAAATATAATTTAAATCGATACCCTGTGGACTCTGGGGTTTTGCCGGTCTCAAATAAATGAAAATGTATAAATGAGAAATAAAGAAATAAACATTTCGTTTTCAAGCTTTCGTGACTGCAGGGATTCATATTCTTGGTTGTTTCGGTAAAGTCACCACCACGTAGAAGGGAAATAATAAAAGAATAACAATATAAAACAATAAAATTCTCACGACGTTTCGACTGCAACACAAGAAGCAATCATCATCAGGTGTGGAAAAAAATAACCACAGAGAGACCCACAGACTCACACCTGATGATGATTGCTTGTGCTGCAATCATCATCACATTACACTACTATATACTACACAATAAACTACACTAACTATACACTACACTATACACTACTATACAATACACTAGAAACTACACTGCTAACACTACACATTACGCTACCATACACTACAAACTATAAACTACACTACTATACACTGCACTACTACACATTACACTACTATATACTATAAACTACACTAACACTACATTATACACTACACTATAAACTACACTACTATACACTACACTACAAACTATACACTACACTATAAACTACACTATACATTACACTACACTATAAACTACACTACTATACATTACACTACTATACACTACACTACAAACTATACACTACACTATAAACTACACTATACACTACTATACACTACACTATACACTACTATACACTACACTATACACTACACTACTATACACTACACTATACATTACACTAATATACACTACACTATACACTACACTATACATTACACTAATATACACTACACTATACACTACTATACACTACACTATACACTACACTATACACTACACTATACACTACACTATACACTACTATACACTACACTATACACTACACTAGAATTGAGGCGTGAGTCTGGGGGTTCCGACACCAGAAGTTTACCTTGGAGGCGCGTGCCTTTTCTCTACCTCCCCCACTACCCAGCGGCACTTCCACTTTGAGGCCCCACGTGTTGTGCACGAGAATTGTCATTCCTCTGCTAATGACCAGGGCATGCGTCTCACACGTCTGGCTCATTCGAGGAACGGTCCCTAACCTTGTTGGCACCAGGAACCGATTTCGTGGAAGACAATTTTTTCACGGACCGGGTGGGGGGGGGGGTCATCATTGTGGCTACGAGGGGTTAGAGCTTGTGGGTTTACTCATGTAGGCTACTAGGAGTTAGAGCTTGTGGGCTTACTCATTGTGGCTACTAGGGGTTAGAGCTTATGAGCTTACTCATGTAGGCTACGAGGGGTTAGAGCTTGTGGGCTTACTCATGTAGGCTACGAGGGGTTAGAGCTTGTGGGCTTACTCATGTAGGCTACTAGGGGTTAGACCTTGTGGGCTTACTCATTGTGGCTACTAGGGGGTTAGAGCTTGTGGGCTTACTCATGTAGGCTACTAGGGGTTAGAGCTTGTGGGCTTACTCATTGTGGCTACTAGGGGTTAGAGCTTGTGGGCTTACTGATGTAGGCTACTAGGGTTTAGAGCTTGTGGGCTTACTCATGTAGGCTACTAGGGGTTAGAGCTTGTGGGCTTACTCATGTAGGCTACTAGGGGTTATAGCTTGTGGGCTTACTCATGTAGGCTACTAGGGGTTAGAGCTTGTGGGCTTACTCATGTAGGCTACTAGGGGTTAGAGCTTGTGGGCTTACTCATGTAGGCTACTAGGGGTTAGAGCTTGTGGGCTTACTCATGTAGGCTACTAGGGGTTAGAGCTTGTGGGCTTACTCATTGTGGCTACTAGGGGTTAGAGCTTGTGGGCATACTCATGTAGGCTACTAGGGGATAGAGCTTGTGGGCTTACTCATGTAGGCTACTAGGGGTTAGAGCTTGTTGGCGTAATCATGTAGGCTACTAGGGGTTAGAGCTTGTGGGCTTACTCATTGTGGCTACTAGGGGTTAGAGCTTGTGGGCTTACTGATGTAGGCTACTAGGGGTTAGAGCTTATGAGCTTACTTATGTAGGCTACGAGGGGTTAGAGCTTGTGGGCTTACTCATGTAGGCTACGAGGGGTTAGAGCTTGTGGGATTACTCATGTAGGCTACTAGGGGTTAGACCTTGTGGGCTTACTCATTGTGGCTACTAGGGGGTTAGAGCTTGTGGGCTTACTCATGTAGGCTACTAGGGGTTAGAGCTTGTGGGCTTACTCATTGTGGCTACTAGGGGTTAGAGCTTGTGGGCTTACTGATGTAGGCTACTAGGGTTTAGAGCTTGTGGGCTTACTCATGTAGGCTACTAGGGGTTAGAGCTTGTGGGCTTACTCATGTAGGCTACTAGGGGTTATAGCTTGTGGGCTTACTCATGTAGGCTACTAGGGGTTAGAGCTTGTGGGCTTACTCATGTAGGCTACTAGGGGTTAGAGCTTGTGGGCTTACTCATGTAGGCTACTAGGGGTTAGAGCTTGTGGGCTTACTCATGTAGGCTACTAGGGGTTAGAGCTTGTGGGCTTACTCATTGTGGCTACTAGGGGTTAGAGCTTGTGGGCTTACTCATGTAGGCTACTAGGGGTTAGAGGTTGTGGGCTTACTCATGTAGGCTACTAGGAGTTAGAGCTTGTGGGCTTACTCATTGTGGCTACTAGGGGTTAGAGCTTGTGGGCTTAGTCATGTAGGCTACTAGGGGTTAGAGCTTGTGGGCTTACTCATTGTGGTTACTAGGGGTTAGAGCTTGTGGGCTTACTCATTGTGGCTACTAGGGGTTAGAGCTTGTGGGCTTACTCATGTAGGCTACTAGGGGTTAGAGCTTGTGGGCTTTCTCATGTAGGCTACTAGGGGTTCGAGCTTGTGGGCTTACTCATGTAGGCTACTAGGGGTTAGAGCTTGTGGGCTTACTCATTGTGGCTACTAGGGGTTAGAGCTTGTGGGCTTACTCATTGTGGCTACTAGGGGTTAGAGCTTGTGGGCTTACTCATGTAGGCTACTAGGGGTTAGAGCTTGTGGGCTTACTCATGTAGGCTACTAGGGGTTAGAGCTTGTGGGCTTACTCATGTAGGCTACTAGGGGTTAGAGCTTGTGGGCTTACTCATGTAGGCTACTAGGGGTTAGAGCTTGTGGGCTTACTCATGTAGGCTACTAGGAATTAGAGCTTGTGGGCTTACTCATTGTGGCTACTAGGGGTTAGAGCTTGTGGGCTTAGTCATGTAGGCTACTAGGGGTTAGAGCTTGTGGGCTTACTCATTGTGGCTACTAGGGGTTAGAGCTTGTGGGGTTACTCATGTAGGCTACTAGGGGTTAGAGCTTGTGGGCTTACTCATGTAGGCTACTAGGGGTTAGAGCTTGTGGGCTTACTCATGTAGGCTGCTAGGGGTTAGAGCTTGTGGGCTTACTCATTGTGGCTACTAGGGGTTAGAGCTTGTGGGCTTACTCATGTAGGCTACTAGGGGTTAGAGCTTGTGGGCTTACTCATGTAGGCTACTAGGAGTTAGAGCTTGTGGGCTTACTCATTGTGGCTACTAGGGGTTAGAGCTTGTGGGCTTAGTCATGTAGGCTACTAGGGGTTAGAGCTTGTGGGCTTACTCATTGTGGTTACTAGGGGTTAGAGCTTGTGGGCTTACTCATTGTGGCTACTAGGGGTTAGAGCTTGTGGGCTTACTCATGTAGGCTACTAGGGGTTAGAGCTTGTGGGCTTTCTCATGTAGGCTACTAGGGGTTAGAGCTTGTGGGCTTACTCATGTAGGCTACTAGGGGTTAGAGCTTGTGGGCTTACTCATTGTGGCTACTAGGGGTTAGAGCTTGTGGGCTTACTCATTGTGGCTACTAGGGGTTAGAGCTTGTGGGCTTACTCATGTAGGCTGCTAGGGGTTAGAGCTTGTGGGCTTACTCATTGTGGCTACTAGGGGTTAGAGCTTGTGGGCTTACTCATGTAGGCTACTAGGGGTTAGAGCTTGTGGGCTTACTCATGTAGGCTACTAGGAGTTAGAGCTTGTGGGCTTACTCATTGTGGCTACTAGGGGTTAGAGCTTGTGGGCTTAGTCATGTAGGCTACTAGGGGTTAGAGCTTGTGGGCTTACTCATTGTGGTTACTAGGGGTTAGAGCTTGTGGGCTTACTCATTGTGGCTACTAGGGGTTAGAGCTTGTGGGCTTACTCATGTAGGCTACTAGGGGTTAGAGCTTGTGGGCTTTCTCATGTAGGCTACTAGGGGTTAGAGCTTGTGGGCTTACTCATGTAGGCTACTAGGGGTTAGAGCTTGTGGGCTTACTCATTGTGGCTACTAGGGGTTAGAGCTTGTGGGCTTACTCATTGTGGCTACTAGGGGTTAGAGCTTGTGGGCTTACTCATGTAGGTTACTAGGGGTTAGAGCTTGTGGGCTTACTCATTGTGGCTACTAGGGGTTAGAGCTTGTGGGCTTACTCATGTAGGCTACTAGGGGTTAGAGCTTGTGGGCTTACTGATGTAGGCTACTAGGGTTTAGAGCTTGTGGGCTTACTCATGTAGGCTACTAGGGGTTAGAGCTTGTGGGCTTACTCATGTAGGCTACTAGGGGTTATAGCTTGTGGGCTTACTCATGTAGGCTACTAGGGGTTAGAGCTTGTGGGCTTACTCATGTAGGCTACTAGGGGTTAGAGCTTGTGGGCTTACTCATGTAGGCTACTAGGGGTTAGAGCTTGTGGGCTTACTCATGTAGGCTACTAGGGATTAGAGCTTGTGGGCTTACTCATTGTGGCTACTAGGGGTTAGAGCTTGTGGGCTTACTCATGTAGGCTACTAGGGGTTAGAGCTTGTGGGCTTACTCATGTAGGCTACTAGGAGTTAGAGCTTGTGGGCTTACTCATTGTGGCTACTAGGGGTTAGAGCTTGTGGGCTTAGTCATGTAGGCTACTAGGGGTTAGAGCTTGTGGGCTTACTCATAGTGGTTACTAGGGGTTAGAGCTTGTGGGCTTACTCATTGTGGCTACTAGGGGTTAGAGCTTGTGGGCTTACTCATGTAGGCTACTAGGGGTTAGAGCTTGTGGGCTTTCTCATGTAGGCTACTAGGGGTTAGAGCTTGTGGGCTTACTCATGTAGGCTACTAGGGGTTAGAGCTTGTGGGCTTACTCATTGTGGCTACTAAGGGTTAGAGCTTGTGGGCTTACTCATTGTGGCTACTAGGGGTTAGAGCTTGTACGCTTACTCATGTAGGCTCCTAGGGGTTAGAGCTTGTGGGCTTACTCATGTAGGCTACTAGGGGTTAGAGCTTGTGGGCTTACTCATTGTGGCTACTAGGGGTTAGAGCTTGTGGGCTTACTCATGTAGGCTACTAGGGGTTAGAGCTTGTGGGCTTACTCATGTAGGCTACTAGGGGTTAGAGCTTGTGGGCTTACTCATGTAGGCTACTAGGAGTTAGAGCTTGTGGGCTTACTCATTGTGGCTACTAGGGGTTAGAGCTTGTGGGCTTAGTCATGTAGGCTACTAGGGGTTAGAGCTTGTGGGCTTACTCATTGTGGTTACTAGGGGTTAGAGCTTGTGGGCTTACTCATTGTGGCTACTAGGGGTTAGAGCTTGTGGGCTTACTCATGTAGGCTACTAGGGGTTAGAGCTTGTGGGCTTTCTCATGTAGGCTACTAGGGGTTAGAGCTTGTGGGCTTACTCATGTAGGCTACTAGGGGTTAGAGCTTGTGGGCTTACTCATTGTGGCTACTAGGGGTTAGAGCTTGTGGGCTTACTCATTGTGGCTACTAGGGGTTAGAGCTTGTGGGCTTACTCATGTAGGCTCCTAGGGGTTAGAGCTTGTGGGCTTACTCATGTAGGCTACTAGGGGTTAGAGCTTGTGGGCTTACTCATTGTGGCTACTAGGGGTTAGAGCTTGTGGGCTTACTCATGTAGGCTACTAGGGGTTAGAGCTTGTGGACTTACTCATGTAGGCTACTAGGAATTAGAGCTTGTGGGCTTACTCATTGTGGCTACTAGGGGTTAGAGCTTGTGGGCTTAGTCATGTAGGCTACTAGGGGTTAGAGCTTGTGGGCTTACTCATTGTGGCTACTAGGGGTTAGAGCTTGTGGGCTTACTCATGTAGGCTATTAGGGGTTAGAGCTTGTGGGCTTACTCATGTAGGCTACTAGGGGTTAGAGCTTGTGGGCTTAGTCATGTAGGCTGCTAGGGGTTAGAGCTTGTGGGCTTACTCATTGTGGCTACTAGGGGTTAGAGCTTGTGGGCTTACTCATTGTGGCTACTAGGGGTTAGAGCTTGTGGGCTTACTCATGTAGGCTACTAGGGGTTATAGCTTGTGGGCTTACTCATTGTGGCTACTAGGGGTTAGAGCTTGTGGGCTTACTCATTGTGGCTACTAGGGGTTAGAGCTTGTGGGCTTACTCATGTAGGCTGCTAGGGGTTAGAGCTTGTGGGCTTACTCATTGGGCTACTAGGGGTTAGAGCTTGTGGGCTTACTCATGTAGGCTACTAGGGGTTAGAGCTTGTGGGCTTACTCATGTAGGCTACTAGGAGTTAGAGCTTGTGGGCTTACTCATTGTGGCTACTAGGGGTTAGAGCTTGTGGGCTTAGTCATGTAGGCTACTAGGGGTTAGAGCTTGTGGGCTTACTCATTGTGGTTACTAGGGGTTAGAGCTTGTGGGCTTACTCATTGTGGCTACTAGGGGTTAGAGCTTGTGGGCTTACTCATGTAGGCTACTAGGGGTTAGAGCTTGTGGGCTTTCTCATGTAGGCTACTAGGGGTTAGAGCTTGTGGGCTTACTCATGTAGGCTACTAGGGGTTAGAGCTTGTGGGCTTACTCATTGTGGCTACTAGGGGTTAGAGCTTGTGGGCTTACTCATTGTGGCTACTAGGGGTTAGAGCTTGTGGGCTTACTCATGTAGGCTACTAGGGGTTAGAGCTTGTGGGCTTACTCATTGTGGCTACTAGGGGTTAGAGCTTGTGGGCTTACTCATGTAGGCTACTAGGGGTTAGAGCTTGTGGGCTTACTGATGTAGGCTACTAGGGTTTAGAGCTTGTGGGCTTACTCATGTAGGCTACTAGGGGTTAGAGCTTGTGGGCTTACTCATGTAGGCTACTAGGGGTTATAGCTTGTGGGCTTACTCATGTAGGCTACTAGGGGTTAGAGCTTGTGGGCTTACTCATGTAGGCTACTAGGGGTTAGAGCTTGTGGGCTTACTCATGTAGGCTACTAGGGGTTAGAGCTTGTGGGCTTACTCATGTAGGCTACTAGGGGTTAGAGCCTGTGGGCTTACTCATTGTGGCTACTAGGGGTTAGAGCTTGTGGGCTTACTCATGTAGGCTACTAGGGGTTAGAGCTTGTGGGCTTACTCATGTAGGCTACTAGGAGTTAGAGCTTGTGGGCTTACTCATTGTGGCTACTAGGGGTTAGAGCTTGTGGGCTTAGTCATGTAGGCTACTAGGGGTTAGAGCTTGTGGGCTTACTCATTGTGGTTACTAGGGGTTAGAGCTTGTGGGCTTACTCATTGTGGCTACTAGGGGTTAGAGCTTGTGGGCTTACTCATGTAGGCTACTAGGGGTTAGAGCTTGTGGGCTTTCTCATGTAGGCTACTAGGGGTTAGAGCTTGTGGGCTTACTCATGTAGGCTACTAGGGGTTAGAGCTTGTGGGCTTACTCATTGTGGCTACTAGGGGTTAGAGCTTGTGGGCTTACTCATTGTGGCTACTAGGGGTTAGAGCTTGTGGGCTTACTCATGTAGGCTACTAGGGGTTAGAGCTTGTGGGCTTACTCATGTAGGCTACTAGGAGTTAGAGCTTGTGGGCTTACTCATTGTGGCTACTAGGGGTTAGAGCTTGTGGGCTTAGTCATGTAGGCTACTAGGGGTTAGAGCTTGTGGGCTTACTCATTGTGGTTACTAGGGGTTAGAGCTTGTGGGCTTACTCATTGTGGCTACTAGGGGTTAGAGCTTGTGGGCTTACTCATGTAGGCTACTAGGGGTTAGAGCTTGTGGGCTTTCTCATGTAGGCTACTAGGGGTTAGAGCTTGTGGGCTTACTCATGTAGGCTACTAGGGGTTAGAGCTTGTGGGCTTACTCATTGTGGCTACTAGGGGTTAGAGCTTGTGGGCTTACTCATTGTGGCTACTAGGGGTTAGAGCTTGTGGGCTTACTCATGTAGGCTCCTAGGGGTTAGAGCTTGTGGGCTTACTCATGTAGGCTACTAGGGGTTAGAGCTTGTGGGCTTACTCATTGTGGCTACTAGGGGTTAGAGCTTGTGGGCTTACTCATGTAGGCTACTAGGGGTTAGAGCTTGTGGACTTACTCATGTAGGCTACTAGGAATTAGAGCTTGTGGGCTTACTCATTGTGGCTACTAGGGGTTAGAGCTTGTGAGCTTAGTCATGTAGGCTACTAGGGGTTAGAGCTTGTGGGCTTACTCATTGTGGCTACTAGGGGTTAGAGCTTGTGGGCTTACTCATGTAGGCTACTAGGGGTTAGAGCTTGTGGGCTTACTCATGTAGGCTACTAGGGGTTAGAGCTTGTGGGCTTACTCATTGTGGCTACTAGGGGTTAGAGCTTGTGGGCTTACTCATTGTGGCTACTAGGGGTTAGAGCTTGTGGGCTTACTCATGTAGGCTGCTAGGGGTTAGAGCTTGTGGGCTTACTCATTGGGCTACTAGGGGTTAGAGCTTGTGGGCTTACTCATGTAGGCTACTAGGGGTTAGAGCTTGTGGGCTTACTCATGTAGGCTACTAGGAGTTAGAGCTTGTGGGCTTACTCATTGTGGCTACTAGGGGTTAGAGCTTGTGGGCTTAGTCATGTAGGCTACTAGGGGTTAGAGCTTGTGGGCTTACTCATTGTGGTTACTAGGGGTTAGAGCTTGTGGGCTTACTCATTGTGGCTACTAGGGGTTAGAGCTTGTGGGCTTACTCATGTAGGCTACTAGGGGTTAGAGCTTGTGGGCTTTCTCATGTAGGCTACTAGGGGTTAGAGCTTGTGGGCTTACTCATGTAGGCTACTAGGGGTTAGAGCTTGTGGGCTTACTCATTGTGGCTACTAGGGGTTAGAGCTTGTGGGCTTACTCATTGTGGCTACTAGGGGTTAGAGCTTGTGGGCTTACTCATGTAGGCTACTAGGGGTTAGAGCTTGTGGGCTTACTCATGTAGGCTACTAGGGGTTAGAGCTTGTGGGCTTACTCATGTAGGCTACTAGGGGTTAGAGCTTGTGGGCTTACTGATGTAGGCTACTAGGGTTTAGAGCTTGTGGGCTTACTCATGTAGGCTACTAGGGGTTAGAGCTTGTGGGCTTACTCATGTAGGCTACTAGGGGTTATAGCTTGTGGGCTTACTCATGTAGGCTACTAGGGGTTAGAGCTTGTGGGCTTACTCATGTAGGCTACTAGGGGTTAGAGCTTGTGGGCTTACTCATGTAGGCTACTAGGGGTTAGAGCTTGTGGGCTTACTCATTGTGGCTACTAGGGGTTAGAGCTTGTGGGCTTACTCATTGTGGCTACTAGGGGTTAGAGCTTGTGGGCTTACTCATGTAGGCTGCTAGGGGTTAGAGCTTGTGGGCTTACTCATTGGGCTACTAGGGGTTAGAGCTTGTGGGCTTACTCATGTAGGCTACTAGGGGTTAGAGCTTGTGGGCTTACTCATGTAGGCTACTAGGAGTTAGAGCTTGTGGGCTTACTCATTGTGGCTACTAGGGGTTAGAGCTTGTGGGCTTAGTCATGTAGGCTACTAGGGGTTAGAGCTTGTGGGCTTACTCATTGTGGTTACTAGGGGTTAGAGCTTGTGGGCTTACTCATTGTGGCTACTAGGGGTTAGAGCTTGTGGGCTTACTCATGTAGGCTACTAGGGGTTAGAGCTTGTGGGCTTTCTCATGTAGGCTACTAGGGGTTAGAGCTTGTGGGCTTACTCATGTAGGCTACTAGGGGTTAGAGCTTGTGGGCTTACTCATTGTGGCTACTAGGGGTTAGAGCTTGTGGGCTTACTCATTGTGGCTACTAGGGGTTAGAGCTTGTGGGCTTACTCATGTAGGCTACTAGGGGTTAGAGCTTGTGGGCTTACTCATGTAGGCTACTAGGGGTTAGAGCTTGTGGGCTTACTCATGTAGGCTACTAGGGGTTAGAGCTTGTGGGCTTACTGATGTAGGCTACTAGGGTTTAGAGCTTGTGGGCTTACTCATGTAGGCTACTAGGGGTTAGAGCTTGTGGGCTTACTCATGTAGGCTACTAGGGGTTATAGCTTGTGGGCTTACTCATGTAGGCTACTAGGGGTTAGAGCTTGTGGGCTTACTCATGTAGGCTACTAGGGGTTAGAGCTTGTGGGCTTACTCATGTAGGCTACTAGGGGTTAGAGCTTGTGGGCTTACTCATGTAGGCTACTAGGGGTTAGAGCTTGTGGGCTTACTCATTGTGGCTACTAGGGGTTAGAGCTTGTGGGCTTACTCATGTAGGCTACTAGGGGTTAGAGCTTGTGGGCTTACTCATGTAGGCTACTAGGAGTTAGAGCTTGTGGGCTTACTCATTGTGGCTACTAGGGGTTAGAGCTTGTGGGCTTAGTCATGTAGGCTACTAGGGGTTAGAGCTTGTGGGCTTACTCATTGTGGTTACTAGGGGTTAGAGCTTGTGGGCTTACTCATTGTGGCTACTAGGGGTTAGAGCTTGTGGGCTTACTCATGTAGGCTACTAGGGGTTAGAGCTTGTGGGCTTTCTCATGTAGGCTACTAGGGGTTAGAGCTTGTGGGCTTACTCATGTAGGCTACTAGGGGTTAGAGCTTGTGGGCTTACTCATTGTGGCTACTAGGGGTTAGAGCTTGTGGGCTTACTCATTGTGGCTACTAGGGGTTAGAGCTTGTGGGCTTACTCATGTAGGCTACTAGGGGTTAGAGCTTGTGGGCTTACTCATGTAGGCTACTAGGAGTTAGAGCTTGTGGGCTTACTCATTGTGGCTACTAGGGGTTAGAGCTTGTGGGCTTAGTCATGTAGGCTACTAGGGGTTAGAGCTTGTGGGCTTACTCATTGTGGTTACTAGGGGTTAGAGCTTGTGGGCTTACTCATTGTGGCTACTAGGGGTTAGAGCTTGTGGGCTTACTCATGTAGGCTACTAGGGGTTAGAGCTTGTGGGCTTTCTCATGTAGGCTACTAGGGGTTAGAGCTTGTGGGCTTACTCATGTAGGCTACTAGGGGTTAGAGCTTGTGGGCTTACTCATTGTGGCTACTAGGGGTTAGAGCTTGTGGGCTTACTCATTGTGGCTACTAGGGGTTAGAGCTTGTGGGCTTACTCATGTAGGCTACTAGGGGTTAGAGCTTGTGGGCTTACTCATTGTGGCTACTAGGGGTTAGAGCTTGTGGGCTTACTCATGTAGGCTACTAGGGGTTAGAGCTTGTGGGCTTACTCATGTAGGCTACTAGGATTAGAGCTTGTGGGCTTAGTCATGTAGGCTACTAGGGGTTAGAGCTTGTGGGCTTACTCATTGTGGTTACTAGGGGTTAGAGCTTGTGGGCTTACTCATTGTGGCTACTAGGGGTTAGAGCTTGTGGGCTTACTCATGTAGGCTACTAGGGGTTAGAGCTTGTGGGCTTTCTCATGTAGGCTACTAGGGGTTAGAGCTTGTGGGCTTACTCATGTAGGCTACTAGGGGTTAGAGCTTGTGGGCTTACTCATTGTGGCTACTAGGGGTTAGAGCTTGTGGGCTTACTCATTGTGGCTACTAGGGGTTAGAGCTTGTGGGCTTACTCATGTAGGCTCCTAGGGGTTAGAGCTTGTGGGCTTACTCATGTAGGCTACTAGGGGTTAGAGCTTGTGGGCTTACTCATTGTGGCTACTAGGGGTTAGAGCTTGTGGGCTTACTCATGTAGGCTACTAGGGGTTAGAGCTTGTGGACTTACTCATGTAGGCTACTAGGAATTAGAGCTTGTGGGCTTACTCATTGTGGCTACTAGGGGTTAGAGCTTGTGGGCTTAGTCATGTAGGCTACTAGGGGTTAGAGCTTGTGGGCTTACTCATTGTGGCTACTAGGGGTTAGAGCTTGTGGGCTTACTCATGTAGGCTACTAGGGGTTAGAGCTTGTGGGCTTACTCATGTAGGCTACTAGGGGTTAGAGCTTGTGGGCTTAGTCATGTAGGCTGCTAGGGGTTAGAGCTTGTGGGCTTACTCATTGTGGCTACTAGGGGTTAGAGCTTGTGGGCTTACTCATTGTGGCTACTAGGGGTTAGAGCTTGTGGGCTTACTCATGTAGGCTACTAGGGGTTAGAGCTTGTGGGCTTACTCATGTAGGCTACTAGGAGTTAGAGCTTGTGGGCTTACTCATTGTGGCTACTAGGGGTTAGAGCTTGTGGGCTTAGTCATGTAGGCTACTAGGGGTTAGAGCTTGTGGGCTTACTCATTGTGGTTACTAGGGGTTAGAGCTTGTGGGCTTACTCATTGTGGCTACTAGGGGTTAGAGCTTGTGGGCTTACTCATGTAGGCTACTAGGGGTTAGAGCTTGTGGGCTTTCTCATGTAGGCTACTAGGGGTTAGAGCTTGTGGGCTTACTCATGTAGGCTACTAGGGGTTAGAGCTTGTGGGCTTACTCATTGTGGCTACTAGGGGTTAGAGCTTGTGGGCTTACTCATTGTGGCTACTAGGGGTTAGAGCTTGTGGGCTTACTCATGTAGGCTACTAGGGGTTAGAGCTTGTGGGCTTACTCATGTAGGCTACTAGGGGTTAGAGCTTGTGGGCTTACTCATTGTGGCTTCTAGGGGTTAGAGCTTGTGGGCTTACTCATTGTGGCTACTAGGGGTTAGAGCTTGTGGGCTTACTCATGTAGGCTACTAGGGGTTAGAGCTTGTGGGCTTACTCATGTAGGCTACTAGGGGTTAGAGCTTGTGGGCTTACTCATTGTGGCTACTAGGGGTTAGAGCTTGTGGGCTTACTCATTGTGGCTAATAGGGGTTAGAGCTTGTGGGCTTACTCATTGTGGCTACTAGGGGTTAGAGCTTGTGGGCTTACTCATGTAGGCTACTAGGGGTTAGAGCTTGTGGGCTTACCAACACCACGTGACTGAGACGAGTTGCGCGGTGCGGGAAAGAGGCGCGGACGGAAGGGGGGTCCACATTTCGCAAGCGTAGAGAAGGGAGTGAATGACTGTGGTCGAGAAGACCTGAAGCTTAGTGCGGAGCGACAGACCAGGTAGCTTCCACACAGCATTATGCAACCGATGAAAAGATAATGCCGCTCGACTGATTCGGAGTGAGACCTCTGCTGTTAAACCGGAGCTGGTCATGAGCACACTGCCCAGGTATGGGAAACTCTCCACAACTGCCCCATCAACGATTGGAAGTTGTGGGGGTGGAGTGCCCGACGGTACAAAATACCCAGGCAGGTGCTTCGTTTTGGTGGGGCTGATGGTAAGGCCCCACCTCTTAGTGGCACACTCCAGTTTCAGCAGCAGCGCCTCCAACTCCTCCTCTGAGTGAGCCGCAATTACCAGGTCATCGGCATACATAACGTGGTTGACCAATAGGGAGCCATCCCTTGACCACACCCAGGCATCGATCAGCCTCCCATTGTATCTGTACCAGATTGAAATTCCTCCGGTACAGCTACTGAAGGCTTCACGAACTACGTGGTCAAAATAGATGTAAAACAATTTTGGAGCCAAAGGACATCCCTGTCGCACCCCAAGGTGTACAGGGAATGGCTCTGACTCCCGGCCACGTAGTTTTACCCGGGCCCGCTCAACATCATGAAGGTCCTTAATGATCGTGAGCAGAGAGTCAGGGACTCCGAAAGCACGAAGAACGACCCAGAGCCCAGGCCTACTGATGGTATCATAGGCCTTGACCAGGTCAATAAAGCAGAGATGTAGGTCTTGTTGGAATTCCCTACACCTCTGCTGTAGCAAGCAGACAGAATATATGGCATCTGTGCAGGACTGCCCTTTCCTGAAACCACATTGGGGCTCCGCAAGGCTCTCCTCAGCGTGCCTGGCAAGGCGGTGTTGAATAATCCTTGCGAAGACCTTTCTCAAAATATCTGAGGAGTGAGATGCTCCTGTAGTTGTTACAGTCTGTGCGGTCTCCCTTCTTAAAGATGGGGATCACCAGGGCATCCTTCCAGTCCTGCGGAACCCGTCCAGTGGTCCAGACTGTTGATATGTCATGTAGGGCAGTCTGTGCACAAATGCCACCGTCCCTCAGCATTTCGCTTGGGAGATCATCTCTGCCTGGTGCCTTTCCTGGTCTCAGACTCTGGATCGCTTTCAGTACTTCCTCAACAGATGGCACCTCAGACAGCCACTCAAAGGAGGTGACTTCCTCTTCCAATATGTGAGGCACCGCAGCCTCAGCAGGGTCTTCCCTACTTTGTCCCACGATGCCTTCCATGTGGAGGGATTTCCCCTCCCCCAGGACTTCACAAAAATGCTCAGCAAATCTGCAAACCTGTTCCTGGGGGTTGGAGATTGGATCACCGTTTCTTCCCCTAATAATGGTAATAGGTGTGGCGCTGCAGGTTACTTTTTGATGGAATTAAATAGGGATTTGTGATCGCAGGCCATTGAGGCAGATTCCATCTCCTCAGCAACCCGCGACCACCACCCATCCTTGCAGCGCCTCACGGCTCTCCGAACCTCCGAGCGAATGATGCGGTAAGCTTCCTCATTCTCCGACGTGGAATGCTGTAGCCGATGAGAGTGGGCCTGTCGCTTTTTCTCAGCCAACTTGAACACCTCCTCTGTCAGCCAGGGTCTCTGGGGAGGTCTGGACCGTGTACCCAAAGCAACCATTGCAGCTGCCCGAGTCAGTCCTAAACCTCACCCATTTACCGTCAACATCTGGAGGAGTGGGGGACAATGCCAACCCCAGCTGCAAGCGATGATGAAATTCTCGCTTGCAACTTAATCAGCTAGCTGAGACCAGGCCACCTTAGGTTTGAATGGGGTCCTGGGTGTACACCCACCACTGGAGTGGAAGAATGGCAGGCGCGTTTTACAGATGACTAGTCGATGGTCAGAGGATAGATCAGCTCCACGGTAGGTCCTGGTGTCAAGGACATGGGCCCACATCCGCTGGTCTGTCACTACGTAGTCCAGCAGATGTTCCTGCTTGGACCCGGCATGCATCCATGATGTATGGATGCGCCGATGCCGGAACAGCGTGTTGGTAATTACAAGCCCATGGGCTGCACAAAAATCTAGTAGCCTCCTACTGTTATTGAGCTGATCTGGCTCATGCCTTCCAATCACTCCAGACCAGGTGCCAGCATTAAAGTCTCCCAACAAGATGACTATCCCGAGGGGCCACTTTAGCTAGCACCTGTAACAGGTCATAGAAGGCATCTGACTCATCAGCCTTGCCTGCATCCCTCCACGGATGTTCGTCTTCAGTGGGGGCATAAGTAACCACGACCACCACTCCTCGCCTCCGGTTGATGGGAAGGCGAGCCCAAAGTAGCCTGGGGCTTACAGCTTCCCACACCTCACTGCCACGCTCCCACACCCCCTTCATTATTTTGTTCAGAAGAGCCACTCCCTGTTGTTTGGCAGTCTCCTGCCCCGAGTAGAGGACTGTCCACCCCTCATGGTGGCAGGAGCCAGAGCCAGTCCACCGGACCTCCTGAATACCACAGAGATCCAGGCGGTACCGGTCCAGCTCCCGACAGAGGAGTGGCAGCCTCTCCTCCGCAGTGAGCGTTCGAACATTTCACGTGGCCATCCGTAGTGGCTTTATGTTGTTTCTGGAGGAGCCCCGAGGGTAAAGATTCAATCTCCTGACTCCGCCAAATGGGGTTTGGCCAGGAGACATCATAGACGCCTGTTCCCCCGGGGCCTCCGGCACAAGCTTGTTAATAAAAATTTTCAGTTATGGTTTAGTGGTAATTAATTGAAGGTGGAGGGGTTACCAGCCCCTCGCACTCATCCAGAGCCCCCATTTAGCCGCTGTGGTGATCACAGGCACCATGAGGGGATAGGCCAATCGGAATTGGCCCTCCCCCCCACAGCACTGTCCAAGACAGCGTTGCCCGTCCGGCACCACGAGGTAGGGGGTTGGTTTACACACCTACACACACACACCTACACACACACGTACACACGACCCCCCTCACGCCTCCGCCATTTCATCACGCGATCTTTTATTTTGTTGGCGAGTCATTCTCCCCGCAGCTAGTGTCACGCGAGGAAGGCACACTCGCCTGGGGACATCGCGAGGGCCTCGAACGTCCGAACATCAGTCGGTCTGACGGACTGATGGTCGGTCTGACGGACTGATGGTCGGTCTGACGGACTGATGGTCGGTCTGACGGACTGATGGTCGGTTTGACGGACTGATGGCGAGTCTCACGGACTGATGGCGAGTCTCACGGACTGATGGTCAGTCTGACGGACTGATGGTCGGTTTGACAGACTGATGGTCAGTCTGACGGACTGATGGTCAGTCTGACGGACTAATGGCGAGTCTGACGGACGGTCAGTCTGACGGACTGATGGCGAGTCTCACGGACTGATGGCGAGTCTCACGGACTGATGGCGAGTCTCACGGACTGATGGTCAGTCTGATGGATTGATGGTCGGTTTGACGGACTGATGGTCAGTCTGACGGACTGATGGCGAGTCTGACGGACTGATGGTCAGTCTGACGGACTGATGGTCGGTTTGACGGACTGATGGTCAGTCTCACGGACTGATGGCGAGTCTCACGGACTGATGGTCAGTCTGACGGACTGATGGCGAGTCTGACGGACTGATGGCGAGTCTCACGGACTGATGGTCAGTCTGATGGACTGTGGGCGAGTCTGATGGGCTGATGGTCAGTCTCACGGACTGATGGTCAGTCTCACGGACTGGTGGTCAGTCTGATGGACTGATGGTCAGTCTGACGGACTGATGGCGAGTCTGACGGACGGATGGTCAGTCTCACGGATTGGTGGTCAGTCCGTCAGTCCTTCCGTCCGTGCCGAGTACCCCCACTGCCGCTCGTCGGCACGGCCGCTTTCTTCAATTAAGGAAGTTGGACCTCCCTGGAGCTCTATTTTCAGCCCCCCCCCCCCACCTACACGCAAACAACGGCCTCGGTTTCGAAATCGTATCCACGCCAAATCGGCCGACGGAACGTTCGATCCCGAGTAAAAAAAAAATGCTCCAGTTCCACACAGCCACACGCACTCCCGAGAGAGCTAGCTTATGCCGACCACAACAACGGACAAAAAAAAAAGAAGTTTTGTTTCCCCACCGTATTCTCCGGATTATTGACCGTATTCAGCCGGGGGAAGGGAAGAATAACGTGACTAGGGCACGCGGCTTGACGAAACGAACAGCAGGGCCAATCAGAATCTTACTCCAGAGACCGGCCTCCCCCCGTGTGGTGGCAGAGGGAGGTTCTCGTCCCGGAAGACGCCGCCGCCGCTGCCGCTTGCAAGCTGCTCCGTTAAGAGTCAGAATCATCCCCCCCCCCCTCCCCCCGTCGTGATGCAGGCCTGGTCACCATCGTCCCTGTTTCTCAAGCGGCCACGCTTATACGAAAAATTATAACACTTACATGGGACTATCGTTTTAACTGGAATAAGAACGGACAATAATACACTGTAACATGATAAAAAAATATTCTTATTGAGGAGCGAGTAGGAAAGAGAGATTTGAGGAGCGAGCAGGAGAGAGAGAGATTTGAGGAGCGAGTAGAGGAGAGAGAGATTTGAGGAGCGAGTAGGGAGAGATTTGAAGAGCGAGTAGGGGAGAGAGATTTGAGGAGTGAGTAGGAGAGAGATTTGAGGAGCGAGTAGGAGAGAGAGATTTGAGGAGCGAGCAGGAGAGGGAGATTTGAGGAGTAGAGAGAGAGATTTGAGGAGCGAGTAGGGGAGAGAGATTTGAGCGAGCAGGAGAGGGAGATTTGAGGAGTGAGTAGGGGAGAGAGATTTGAGGAGCGACTAGGAGAGGGAGCTTTGAGGAGCGAGTAGGAGAGAGAGATTTTTTTAAGCTACCCGTCGGAGGCCGTTTGACTGTGGGAAGGGCTGAGTGCAGATGCAGCACTTGTCGTAGTTATAAAGAAAAAAGAGAGCGAGAGAGAGCCAAATGGAGTAGGAAGAGAGGGGGTAGAGAGAGAGGAGAGGCAGAGAGGGGGTATAGAGAGAGGGGGGGCAGAGAGGGGGGTAGAGAGAGAGAGGGGGGGCAGAGAGGGGGGTAGAGAGAGAGGGAAGGGGAAAGAAAAAAAAATTGGGTCTTTCACTTAAAAGGGGGGGGGGGGAGGGTTACATAAAGCAAAGCATTAAAAAAAACTGAAATGATGAACGGAGCAAAGTGCCGACTACACCGAGCATCTTCTTGTTTCTTCTGATCGTAAAAAAAAGAGAGTGATTTGAGGAGCGAGTAAGGAGAGAGAGTTTGAAGAGCGAGTAGGGGAGAGAGATTTGAGGAGCGAGTAGGAGAGAGATTTGAGGAGCGAGTAGGAGAGATTTGAGGATCGAGTAGGAGAGAGAGATTTGAGGAGCAAGTAGGGGAGAGAGATTTGAGGAGCGAGTAGGAGAGATTTGAGGAGCGAGTAGGGGAGAGAGATTTGAGGAGCGAGTAGGAGAGAGATTTGAGGAGCGAGTCGGAGAGAGAGATTTGAGGAGCGAGTAGGGAGAGAGATTTGAGTAGGGAGAGAGATTTGAGGAGCGAGTAGGAGAGAGAGATTTGAGGAGCGAGTAGGGAGATTTGAGGAGCGAGTAGGAGAGAGAGATTTGAGGAGCGAGTAGGAGAGAGAGATTTGAGGAGCGAGTAGGGAGAGAGAGATTTGAGGAGCGAGTAGGAGATAAAGATTTGAGGAACGAGTAGGAGAGAGAGATTTGAGGAGCGAGTAGGGAGAGAGAGAGTTGAGAAGCGAGTAGGGAGAGCGAGATTTGAGGAGCGAGTAGGAGAGGAGAGATTTGAGGAGCGAGTAGGAGAGGAGAGATTTGAGGAGCGAGTAGGAGAGAGAGATTTGAGGAGAGAGAGAGTTGAGGAGCGAGTAGGGGAGAGAGATTTGAGGAGCGAGTAGGAGAGAGATTTGAGGAGCGAGTAGGAGAGATTTGAGGATCGAGTAGGAGAGAGAGATTTGAGGAGCAAGTAGGGGAGAGAGATTTGAGGAGCGAGTAGGAGAGATTTGAGGAGCGAGTAGGGGAGAGAGATTTGAGGAGCGAGTAGGAGAGAGATTTGAGGAGCGAGTCGGAGAGAGAGATTTGAGGAGCGAGTAGGGAGAGAGATTTGAGTAGGGAGAGAGATTTGAGGAGCGAGTAGGAGAGAGATTTGAGGAGCGAGTAGGGAGATTTGAGGAGCGAGTAGGAGATAAAGATTTGAGGAACGAGTAGGAGAGAGAGATTTGAGGAGCGAGTAGGGAGAGAGAGAGTTGAGAAGCGAGTAGGGAGAGCGAGATTTGAGGAGCGAGTAGGAGAGGAGAGATTTGAGGAGCGAGTAGGAGAGGAGAGATTTGAGGAGCGAGTAGGAGAGAGAGATTTGAGGAGAGAGAGAGTTGAGGAGCGAGTAGGGGAGAGAGATTTGAGGAGCGAGTAGGAGAGATTTGAGGATCGAGTAGGAGAGAGAGATTTGAGGAGCGAGTAGGAGAGATTTGAGGATCGAGTAGGAGAGAGAGATTTGAGGAGCGAGTAGGGGAGAGTGATTTGAGGAGCGAGTAGGAGAGATTTGAGGAGCGAGTAGGGGAGAGAGATTTGAGGAGCGAGTAGGAGAGAGAGATTTGAGGAGCGAGTAGGGAGAGAGATTTGAGTAGGGAGAGAGATTTGAGGAGCGAGTAGGAGAGAGAGATTTGAGGAGCGAGTAGGAGAGGAGAGATAAGAGGAGCGAGTAGGAGAGGAGAGATTTGAGGAGCGAGTAGGAGAGAGAGATTTAAGGAGAGAGGGAGAGTTGAGGAGCGAGTAGGGGAGAGAGATTTGAGGAGCGAGTAGGAGAGAGAGATTTGAGGAGCGAGTAGGAGAGATTTGAGGAGCGAGTAAGAGAGAGAGATTTGAGGAGCGAGTAGGGAGAGAGAGATTTGAGGAGCGAGTAGGGAGAGAGAGTTGAGAAGCGAGTAGGGAGAGAGAGATTTGAGGAGCGAGTAGGAGAGATTTGAGGAGCGAGTAAGAGAGAGATATTTGAGGAGCGAGTAGCGGAGAGAGATTTGAGGAGCGAGTAGGAGAGGAGAGATTTGAGCGAGTAGGAGAGAGGAGAGATTTGAGGAGCGAGTAGGCAGAGAGAGATTTGAGGAGTAGGAGATTTAAGCGAGTAGGAGAGAGTTGAGGAGCGAGTAGGAGAGAGAGGAGAGATTTGAGCAGCGAGTAGGGGAGAGAAATTTGCTTGTCAATGCAAGCTCGGCGAGGGCCCAGAGGACGTCGTGGCAAGCCGCCATTTACTAACAAACCTCAATGTTGGCTGCGTTAGTGAATGTAACTCAGAGTCGAATGTAACTGCTAACAAAGGTAGGTGGGATAGGAACATCACAGCCAGTTATGACCTAAACTGATTAATAACGTCCTTCCAGCGATTGCTCAGTTTGTACCCATCTTCTCGTTTGAAATTGTCTGTTTATATATCTGGATGGCTTCATGAACGAATCATTGCTGATAGCCCGTGGGTTTGCAGAGTACCTTCGTCTTGGCAAAATCAATTTCGTGTGCCCACCGCGTTAAAATAATGATCAGCCACGGCTGAGGTATTGGTCCTACTGTGTTTCAGATCTGCCTTGTGTTCACGAATCCAGTCCGAGACATGTCGTTTAGTTTCCCCAATGTAACTGCTGCTGCAGACACAGCTTAGTTTGTAGACACCGGGGTATTGCATGTCAGGGATCACATCCTTCACAGATGGGATCAAATCACGAATTTTATGTACTGTGTTGAACCGTACCTGAATTTTGTACTTGCTTATGATTTTGGAAATGTTTTTGGTGACCCCTGCAATGTATGGCAGGGTGATGGTTTTGATTGGGTCCTCAGATGGTTCTTTCCCAACGGTTGGGGTGATAGCTTTACGGATTGTGTAGTCTGAATATCCATTCATCTTGAGGGCTAGGTGGTGATGGTCAGAAATACATTGAGCTCTATGGTGTAGAGTTTTGATTAGGAAATTCTTCTGGGATGGATGGTGGTGGGAGTCAGGTTTTAGTTAGGCATCCGTGTGGGTGGCTTTCCTGTAGACAGTGCCCCATTGAGCCATCAGTCTCTTTTCGATTTAAACGTCCAATGGTAACTTGCCATCCTTTTCCACCTCCATGGTGAATTTGATGGCTTGGTGTATGGAATTGATGTGGTTGAAGAATTGGTCCAGAGCTGGTAGGCTATGTGGCCAGATGACGAACGTATAATCTACAGTGAGGGAAAAAAGTATTTGATCCCATGCTGATATTGCCCGTTTGCCCACTGACAAAGAAATGATCAGTCTATAATTTTAATGGTAGGTTTATTTGAACAGTGAGAGACAGAATAACAAAATCCAGAAAATCGCATGTCAAAAATGTTATAAATTGATTTGCATTTTAATGAGGGAAATAAGTATTTGACCCCCTCTCAATCAGAAAGATTTCTGGCTCCCAGGTATCTTTTATACAGGTAACGAGCTGAGATTAGGAGCACACTCTTGAAGTGCTCCTAATCTCAGCTTGTTACCTGTATAAAAGACACCTGTCCACAGAAGCAATCAATTAATCAGATTTCAAACTCTCCACCATGGCCAAGACCAAAGAGCTCTCCAAGGATACCAGGGACAAGATTGTAGACCTACACAAGGCTGGAATGGGCTACAAGACCATTGCCAAGCAGCTTGGTGAGGTGACAACAGTTGGTGCGATTATTCGCAAATGGAAGAAACACAAAAAAACTGTCAATCTCCCTCGGCCTGGGGCTCCATGCAAGATCTCACCTCGTGGAGTTGCAATGATGAGAACGGTGAGGAATCAACCTAGAACTACACGGGAGGATCTTGTCAACGATCTCAAGGCAGCTGGGACCATAGTCACCAAGAAAACAATTGGTAACACACTACGCCGTGAAGGACTGAAATCCTGCAGCGCCCGCAAGGTCACCCTGCTCAAGAAAGCACATATACATGCCCGTCTGAAGTTTTCCAATGAACATCTGAATGATTCCGAGGACAACTGGGTGAAAGTGTTGTGGTCAGATGAGACCAAAATGGAGCTCTTTGGCATCAACTCAACTCACCGTGTTTGGAGGAGGAATGCTGCCTATGACCCCAAGAACACCATCCCCACCGTCAAACATGGAGGTGGAAACATAATGCTTTGGGTGTTTTTCTGCTAAGGGGACAGGACAACTTCACCGGATCAAAGGGACGATGGACGGGGCCATGTACTGTCAAATCTTGGGTGAGAACCTCCTTCCCTCAGCCAGGGCATTGAAAATGGGTCGTGGATGGGAATTCCAGCATGACAATGACCCAAAACACACGGCCAAGGCAACAAAGGAGTGGCTCAAGAAGAAGCACATTAAGGTCCTGGAGTGGCCTAGCCAGTCTCCAGACCTTAATCCCATAGAAAATGTGGAGGGAACTGAAGGTTCGAGTTGCCAAACGTCAGCCTCGAAACTTTAATGACTTGGAGAAGATCTGCAAAGAGTGGGACAAAATCCCTCCTGAGATGTGTGCAAACCTGGTGGCCAACTACAAGAAACGTCTGACCTCTGTGATTGCCAACAAGGGTTTTGCCACCAAGTACTAAGTCATGTTTTGCAGAGGGGTCAAATACTTATTTCCCTCATTAAAATGCAAATCAATTAATAACATTTTTGACATGCATTTTTCTGGATTTTTTTGTTATTCTTTCACTGTTCAAATAAACCTACCATTAAAATTATAGACTGATAATTTATTTGTCAGTAGGCAAACGTACAAAATCAGCAGGGGATCAAATACTTTATTTCCCTCACTGTACGTACCTCTTCCACAAGGATGTAGGGTAGATGCCTGGATAGCATCTGTCTCATATTTCTCCATGAAAACATTGGCTAAAACTGGAGATAAGGGAGAGCCTATTGGGGTACCTTCAACTTGTTTGTAGAATGTTCCATTCCAGATGAAGCAAGTGTTGGTGAGGCAGTGTCTAACCAGGGCCGATACATCAGCATTCAGTCCTTGTTGGACCAAATCTTCAACGATTGTTAATGGTGTCAGGCACAGGAACGTTGGTAAACAAAGATACCACATCGAAACTGACAAGTAAATCACCTGGAGATAGTGAGATGTCCTTAATTGAAGAAACAAAGTGAGCTGAGTTAAGCACAGCCGAGGTGGTCTTACCAGTGAATGGTTGCAAGGTCTAAGACAGAAATCAGGCCAGTTTGTGGGTGGGTGAGCCAATGGTGGAGACGATAGGACGGAGTGGTGTACCTTCTTTATGGATTTTTGGTAAGCCATAAAATCTGGGTGGTCTAGCAGTGGAGGGTTTTAAGGAAAACCGCTTGGTTAGTTCGATTAAAGACGTCGAATCAGTGATGCTGATGGTTTTCGTAACCAGGCGGTTGGTAGGATCTCTATTAATTGTGGTATAGCTGCCATCATTAAGTAGGTCCTGAATTTTGTTATTGTATGTGGTTTTGTCCATGATGACAGCGGCGTTGCCCTTGTCAGCTGAGAGGATGACTATATCATCTCTCTTTTTAGTTGAGAGAGTTCAAGGCGCTCCTCCTTGCTGATGTTGCTAATCGGTGTCTGAGCGTTTTTGAGGATTGCAGCGATTTACGATCTTGCGACGTCTCTAGGAACGTGTCCCAAACCCTTTAGGTCTACGTCGACCTGGGCAATGATATCATCAAGTGGGATGTGTTTAGGGGTGACTGCGAAATTCAACCCTTTAGCCAGAACTGATTTTAGGCTGTCGGAAATTGGGCTGTTGCTCTGATCGATAACAATCTTGTTACCATCTAACTTTTTAATGTCTGGATCTGGCTTCTTCTTGGAGAGGAGGTTGAGGGCCTTGTCTAAATTGCCGGTTTACTTTCGAGCGAGCTTCTTACAGGGATGACGGTAGCTACAAATAACGACGACAGAGGATGTCTGGTATTGGCGCTGTCATCAAGAAACGAATTTCTCTACAACTGCTTCTCTTGCTGTTGTTGTTGTTGCGTGTTTGCCTGTTGTCAGTTTGACACGTAGGCTTTCGCGACCAATGCGATTCATAATCAAGTGTAATTGGGCTAAGATCGCGTAAGTATAGATGTGTCACTAACCTGCCACCACCCCGACAGCCAATTATTAAGGTTTGTTACGTAGACAACGAGCGGCCAATTGGTTACTAGTACAGCCCACCGGCGTGTTGGAGAGTAAATCCACGTTTACGATTTCAGAACTGTGACAGTCCTCCGGTAATTACATCCGGCATCATCGAGCGATTGCTGTCAGAATTGTGATGCAACCTTGCTAACTGGCCGTGCCGGGTGATGGGGGCGGGTTAACAACAACTTTTCCGAACAAAAACCTTTATTACGAATAATTTGTCGTCCTTCCCCCCGCCCCCCCCTACACCGCCCCCGGCACCTCCGATGAGGACCGCTGTCTACGTACGGTGGCAACACCGCGGCGGCCCCCGGGGCTCTTGCGAACGACGGCTTACGAGGGACCCGAAACGCCCCGTGGGAATTAACCACCGGCGCCGCGGGTCCGCCGGTCGTCGGATCGCGGAACCGCCACCGCGACCCTCCGCAGGGATCGGTGGCTCCAACGTGTTGCGGTTCACAACGATCCGGAGGAGAATGCGGCGAAAAAAAAGAGACGACGGCAAATCGGCGTCCAATCGAGACGCCGCCCCCACCCCCCCCCCTCCACCACCACCCTGCATAACCCCTGACCCCAACCAACGCCGGGCGATGGCGCGCAGAGCCCCCCAGCCCCCCCCCGCCCCCCACCCCCCCCCCCCCCCCCACCGGCTCGTACAAAAAACGACAATGACGACAACGTTCACGACGATGGCAAACATACAAAACGTCAAACTAAATCGAGGGCAAAACGTCGACTAATGTTTTACTAAATCACTAAATAAAATTCTACGAGGTTACTTATGAGCACTGTCTGTGAACACAAAAGGGTCTAATTGCGAGGGCGGCCTTCACGAAGCCTTCCCCCGGGGGGGGCCCCTTCCACATGGCCGTCTTGGGACCTTCCAAGGCTTTCCCACAGGTTCTGTTGAGGCTACGTGGTTGGGGGGGGCGGCATTCCAGATACTTGCCGAGCCAAGACACTCCAAATCCCCACGTTTGTTATCTTCCCGAACTCCCTTGGGTCTTCTCTCTCGAGCCCTCCCAGGCCTCCTCGATCCTTTGAATTCCTTCCTCCAAGCGTTCCCCAAGCCTTCCTGGGTTCTTCTCGGGCATCCTTGCATCCCCCTCCCCCCCCCCCGGTCCTGCCTGCGTCTTTCCCGGGAAAATTCCGAGCTTCCCAACGGGACCTTTTTCCCTGGGACAATTCGCGAATCTTCCCAAGGAATCCTCAATCGACTTCCCCGAGTCTCCTCCCCCCCCCCCGAGCTTTTCCCGACCCCACATCGCCCGCCCCTCATCGCCCGCCCCTCTTTTACTTGGCCTTGGACCTGCGCCCGCGCCGGCTCTTTCCCTCGCTCCCTCCGCTCGTGCCAACCCTGGGCTTGCCCCGGCGCCCCGGCGTCACCGCTCTGCCCGCCGCCGCCACCGCCTCCGCCTCCTCCTCCTCGGCACCATCTCCCTCCTTCTCATCCTCCTTCTTCTCTCCCGGCCCCTCCTCCAACGCTTTCGCCGCCGGCTCCGGCTCCGGCTCCGGGGCGGCCGGCGTCCCGGGCGGCGGGGATCCCGACGGCGTTCGAGGCAGATCTCTCTGGCCCCCTTCGCCGCTCGTTCCGCCGTCTGCCGACTCCGCCGCCCCGGGTTCGAGGCCGGGCGGTTGCGCCGCCGCCGCTGCCGCCGGCTCCGGCTCCGGCTCCGGCTTGAGCAGGGCGTCCTCGTCAACGTCACCGTCGGCTTCTTTCGCCGGCGCCGCGCCGGCGGTCGCGTCGTCGTCCGAGCCCAATATCGCGTCCGTGTCTCGCCCCCCGCCTGCGCCGCCGCTGCTGCTGCTGCCGCCGCCGCTGCTGCTGCTGCCGCCGCTGCTGCTGCCGCCGCTGCTGCTGCTCCCGCTGCCGCTGCTGCCGCTGCCGCTGCTGCCGCTGCTGCTGCTGCGCTTGCGCTCGCCGCTGCCGCGCTTGCGCTCGCCGCTGCCGCGCTTCGGCGTTGGCGCTGCTTCTTTGGGCTCGGCGGCGGCGGCGGCGGCTGTAGTGGTGGTGCTAGCGGCGGCGGCTGTAGTGGTGGTGCTAGCGACGGTGGCCGTGTCGGTGTTGGTATAATCGATAGCTTCCTCCTCCTCCTCCTCCTCGTCGTCATCTTCCTCCTCCTCGTCCTCTCCCACCTCCCCCTCTTCAACCTCGTCCTCACCAGTGTTGTTTTTGTCATCGTCCTCCTTTGAGAATGGATCTTCTCCCTGTGGTTGAGAGGTCGTGAGAGGTTGTGTGTGCGTGTGGGATTCATTTACAAGGCTGGGAGAGTTCAGGCAAACAGTGAGTGCGGAACGACATTTTTAAGTCGGAGATTATTTTTTGGAGGCCGGGCTCAGACCCTCAACTTGCAGCAACTCAGTTTGTGTGAGTCTATGACTATCTGTGTGAGTCTATGAGTCTCTGTGTGAGTCTATGAGTCTCTGTGTGAGTCTATGGATGTCTGAGTGAGTCTATGGCTCTCTGTGCGAGTCTATGGATGTCTGTGTGCGAGTCTATGAGTCTCTGTGTGAGTCTATGGCTCTCTGTGTGAGTCTATGGATGTCTGAGTGAGTCTATGGTTCTCTGTGTGAGTCTATGGCTCTCTGTGTGCGAGTCTATGAGTCTCTGTGTGAGTCTATGGCTCTCTGTGTGAGTCGATGGCCCTCTGAGTGAGTCTATGGTTATCTGTGTGAGTCTATGGCTCTCTGTGCGAGTCTATGGATGTCTGTGCAAGTCTATGGCTCTTTGAGTGAGTCTATGGCTCTCTGAGTGAGTCTATAGCTCTGTGTGAGTCTATGGCTCTCTGTGTGAGTCTATGGATGTCTGTGCAAGTCTATGGCTCTTTGAGTGAGTCTATGGCTCTCTGAGTGAGTCTATGGTTCTCTGTGTGAGTCTATAGCTCTCTGTGCGAGTCTATGGATGTCTGTGCAAGTCTATGGCTCTTTGAGTGAGTCTATGGCTCTCTGAGTGAGTCTATAGCTCTCTGTGTGAGTCTATGGCTCTCTTTGCGAGTCTACGGATGTCTGTGCAAATCTATGGCTCTTTGAGTGAGTCTATGGCTCTCTGAGTGAGTCTATGGTTATCTGTGTGAGTCTATGGCTCTCTTTGCGAGTCTATGGATGTCTGTGCAAGTCTATGGCTCTTTGAGTGAGTCTATGGCTCTCTGTGTGAGTCTATGGCTCTCTGAGTGAGTCTATGGTTCTCTGTGTGAGTCTATGGCTTTCTGTGCGAGTCTATGGATTTCTGTGCAAGTCTATGGCTCTTTGAGCGAGTCTATGGTTCTCTGAGTGAGTCTATAGCTCTCTGTGCGAGTCAATGGGTCTCTGTGCGTGTCAATGGCTCCCTTTGTGAGTCTTTGGATGTCTGAACAAGCCTATGGCTCTGCGTAAGTCTACGCCTCTTCATGCAAGTCTATGGCTCTCCGAGCGAGTCGATGGGTCTCTGTGTAAGTGTGGGTCTCTGTGTAAGCGCGGGTCTCTTGAGCGAGCCTACGGGCGTCCGTGCGAGTCTCCGGCTCACTGAGCGGGCGCGCGGCTGAAACCCGGAGTAGAACCCGGGCGTCCTGAAGCTCACCTTCTTGTACATCTCAAACTTGGCGCGGGTGCCTTTATTGGAGATGAGGTGTCGAGCTACTTGCTGCACCGTCTGGCTCCTGGCCGCCTCGTACACCTGCGCCGAGACACGCCGAGGGCGGCAACTCGCAGGCGCAACAGCGGCAAACGCGCGCGTGGAGCAAGCGCGCATGAAGACCCCCGCGCCCGCCCGCCGGTACACAGCCCACCAACAGACTGTTGGGGGCAAGTGCCGTCAGCGAGCAACGGCACCGTTCAAGGCCGCCGCTGCGGTGCACGACAAGGGGGGTGGGCGGCCAGCACCACGCCCCGAAGGTGCCTCGCGTCCCCAGCGGCGTTGGCGTTTAACCACACACGCCGCTGCACCGGGTAACTCGTTTGAGGCCGAGTCGACCCTAGTGGGAGGCCCCGGGACCGGTTCAGATGATCGTCGCTGGTGGTGCTGGCCGCGAGAGCGTGGAACGGAACTCGGGTCGCCGGGTTCGTAGCGCAAAGACAAAGATCCCCCGTGTAGCCTTAACAGACTGTAGGGGCAAGTGCTGTTAGCGAGCACCTACGAAGGCCGGAACGGTACACGAGGGGGTGGGTGGCCAGCACCACGCCCGACCGCCTTTGTCTCCCCAGTGGCAATGTTTACACACCACACCAGGTACTCATTTGAGGCTGAGTCGACCTAGGGGAGGCCCGGTTCAGATAATCGTCACTTGGTGTTGGCCGTGAGCGGGAATCGAACCTGGGTCGCCAGGTTCATAGCGCAGCGCGCTAACCGCTACACCACCGCTCACACACACACGCACACACACACACACCACACACACACAAACACACCACGCACAGCACAAACGTACAACAACGACCTCCGTTGACCACTAAGCGGCGGTGACGTCACCATGGCGCTGGTGCTATGAGCTTGCACGCACAGCATACACGCCACAACATCGCGATGACGTACAGCGTGCGTCGGGACGGGAAGGGGGGGTGGTTAAAGTCTGACCACAGATCGGAGAACAGACGGACCGCTCACCCCCACCCCCACCCCCACCCCCCCCCCCCCCCGGTTCCGATGACCCCCCGCTCCAGCGCTGTCCTCGAGACAGTCTCGTCCCTTCACCTGATGAAGGCCACTTGTGTTGTGGCCGAAACGTCGTGAGAATTTTATCGTGTTATTTTATTTCATTAATTTATTATTTTATTCTCATTCTACGTGGTGGTGGTGACTTTACCGAGAGAACCAAAGAAGATGAATCCTTGCAGTCACGAAAGCTTTCAATCGAAATTTATGACCCCCCATTGAAATTCCGACAACAACGCACGTGCGCGTGTGAATGACAATAACAACAATAACAACAACAACAACAACAACGAGGGACAGACGACAGAGAGAGAGCGAGCGTAGGGCCAGGTCACCTCCTTGCGGGCGATGTGACACTCCGACTTGACGTGCTCCTGCACGGAGCTGGGGTCGAGCGGCATGAAGACATCACAGGCCAGGCAGTGGGACAGCGACACCTGGCGCAGGCACAGGTCCGGCTGGACGTCTACGGCGCGGGAGACACGGAGACACACGGAGGGAGAGACACGGGGAGACACGGGGGGGGGGGAGACACGGAAGGGGAGACACGGAGAGGGAGACACGGAGGGGGAGACACGGAGGGGGAGACACGGAGGGGGAGACACGGAGAGACACGGAGGGGGAGACACGGAGGGGGAGACACGGAGGGGGAGACACGGAGGGGGAGACACGCAGGGGGAGACACGGAGGGGGAGACACGGACAGGGAGACACGGACGGGGAGACACGCAGGGGGAGACACGCAGGGGGAGACACGCAGGGGGAGACACGCAGGGGGAGACACGGAGGGGGAGACCGGACGGGGAGACACGGACGGGGAGACACGGAGGGAGAGACACGGGCGGGGAGATACGGGGGGGGAGACACGGAGGGGGAGACACGGGGGGTAAGAGACGGAGACACGGACAGGGAGACACGGAGGGGGAGACACGGGCGGGGAGACACGCAGGGGGAGACACGGAGGGGGAGACACGGACACGGAGACACGCAGGGGGAGACACGGAGGGGGAGACACGGGGGGTAAGAGATGGACACGGAGACAAGGACACCACGGGAGGAGATGGACATGGAGACAGAGACACAAGGAGACAGAAAGACATGGTAAGCCAGCATTCGTGTAAAGATTTGAATGTCGAAGCACTACTACAATGTCTTGGCAACTTACACGGAGACCCATAGACTCACACAGAGATACACACGTACACAGACCCATAGACTTACACAGACCCATAGACTCACACAGAGACCCATAGACTCACACAGAGACCCAAAGACTCACACAGAGACCCACAGACTCACACAGAGACCCGTAGACTCACACAGACTCAGAGACCCATAGACTCACACAGAGACTCACACAGGCGTCAACACACGCTCGCTCACCCTTCATGGGAACGCGTCCGTCAGGGATGTTCATTTGTTGGCGCCGTTTGGACATCCGCCGATTCTTGTGAACGGTGCACTCCTGCCAGCAACACCACCACCACCGTCAGCAACATCACCACCACCACCATCATCAGCAACATCGCCACCAACATCACCACCACCATCAGCAACATCACCACCACCATCAGCAGCAACATCGCCACCACCATCAGCAACATCAGCACCACCACCACCATCATCAGCAACATCGCCACCACCATCAGCAACATCAGCACCACCACCACCACCATCGGCAACATCAGCACCACCACCACCAT
The DNA here is from genome assembly GCF_048934315.1 of Petromyzon marinus. Lineage (NCBI taxonomy): Eukaryota > Metazoa > Chordata > Hyperoartia > Petromyzontiformes > Petromyzontidae > Petromyzon > Petromyzon marinus. The sequence goes on along the minus strand of NC_133740.1, from coordinate 10,788,549 downwards.
CATCAGCAACATCGCCACCACCATCAGCAGCATCACCACCACCATCAGCAGCATCACCACCACCATCAGCAACATCATCACCACTATCAGCAACATCATCACCACCATCAACAACATCATCGCCACCACCATCAGCAGCATCATCGCCACCACCATCAGCAGCATCACCACCATCAGCAACATCGCCACCACCATCGGCAACATCATCACCACCGTCAGCAACATCATCACCACCATCAGCAGCATCATCTTCACCACCATCAGCAACATCACCACCATCAGCAACATCACCACCACCACCATCAGCAGCATCATCATCACCACCACCATCAGCAACATCATCATCACCACCACCACCATCAGCAGCAACATCACCACCATCAGGAACATCACCACCATCAGCAAACACATCACCATCATCATCATAAGCAACATCATCAGCATCGTCATCAGCGGCATCACCATCAGAAACATCATCACCACCATCAGCAACATCATCACCACCATCAGCAACATCATCACCACCATCAGCAACATCATCACCACCATCAACAACATCATCGCCATCACCATCAGCAGCATCATCGCCACCACCATCAGCAGCATCACCACCATCAGCAACATCGCCACCACCATCAGCAACATCGCCACCACCATCAGCAGCATCATCACCACCATCAGCAGCATCATCTTCACCACCATCAGCAACATCACCACCACCATCAGCAGCGTCACCACCATCAACAACATCGCCACCACCAGCAGCAGAATTACCACCATTCAGCAACATCGCCACCACCATCACCACCATCAGCAACATCACCACCACCACCATCAGCAGCATCATCATCACCATCATCATCATCACCACCACCATCAGCAACATCATCATCACCATCAGCAGCAACATCACCACCATCAGGAACATCACCACCATCAGCAAACACATCACCATCATCATCATCATAAGCAACATCATCAGCATCCTCATCAGCGGCATCACCATCAGAAACATCATCAGCAACATCATCACCACCATCAGCAACATCATCACCACCATCAACAACATCATCGCCACCACCATCAGCAGCATCATCGCCACCACCATCAGCAGCATCACCACCATCAGCAACATCGCCACCACCATCGGCAACATCATCACCACCGTCAGCAACATCATCACCACGATCAGCAGCATCATCTTCACCACCATCAGCAACATCACCACCACCATCAGCAGCGTCACCACCATCAACAACATCGCCACCACCAGCAGCAGAATCACCACCATTCAGCAACATCGCCACCACCATCACCACCATCAGCAAACACATCACCATCATCATCATAAGCAACATCATCAGCATCGTCATCAGCGGCATCACCATCAGAAACATCATCACCACCATCAGCAACATCATCACCACCATCAGCAAGATCATCACCACCATCAGCAACATCATCACCACCATCAACAACATCATCGCCACCACCATCAGCAGCATCATCGCCACCACCATCAGCAGCATCACCACCATCAGCAACATCGCCACCACCATCAGCAACATCGCCACCACCATCAGCAACATCATCACCACCATCAGCAGCAGCATCATCTTCACCACCATCAGCAACATCACCACCACCATCAGCAGCGTCACCACCATCAACAACATCGCCACCACCAGCAGCAGAATCACCACCATTCCGCAACATCGCCACCACCATCACCACCATCAGCAACATCACCACCACCACCATCAGCAGCATCATCATCATCACCACCACCATCAGCAACATCATCATCACCATCAGCAGCAACATCACCACCATCAGGAACATCACCACCATCAGCAAACACATCACCATCATCATCATAAGCAACATCATCAGCATCCTCATCAGCGGCATCACCATCAGAAACATCATCACCACCATCAGCAACATCATCACCACCATCAGCAACATCATCACCACCATCAACAACATCGCCACCACCATCGGCAACATCATCACCACCGTCAGCAACATCATCACCATGATCAGCAGCATCATCTTCACCACCATCAACAACATCACCACCACCATCAGCAGCATCACCACCATCAACAACATCGCCACCACCAGCAGCAGCATCATCGCCACCACCATCAGCAGCATCATCGCCACCACCATCAGCAACATCATCACCACCATCAACAACATCGCCACCACCATCGGCAACATCATCACCACCGTCAGCAACATCATCACCATGATCAGCAGCATCATCTTCACCACCATCAACAACATCACCACCACCATCAGCAGCGTCACCACCATCAACAACATCGCCACCACCAGCAGCAGAATCACCACCATTCAGCAACACCGCCACCACCATCACCACCATCAGCAACATCACCACCACCATCAGCAGCATCATCATCACCATCATCATCACCACCACCATCAGCAACATCACCATCACCACCACCATCAGCAGCAACATCATCATCACCGCCATCAGCAGCAACATCACCATCAGGAACATCACCACCATCAGCAAACACATCATCATCATAAGCAACATCATCAGCATCGTCATCAGCGGCATCACCATCAGAAACATCATCACCATCAGCGTCATTATTACAAGCACCCTCACCGGCACTGTCACCATGCCATCACCACCGCTGTCATCACGGTATAAGTAAATACATCATCACAGCATCGTCACCAACACCACACTGTGGTGCAATGTGCTGTATCGTTCCTCGCGTGGTGGTGGTGGTGGTGGGTTGGAGGGGGGCCCTCACGTGCAGGAAGTCGACGACGCGCGAGTCGCTGGCGTGCGCCTGGCGCAGCAGGCCCAGGCTGCTGCCGTGCAGCTCCCCGCCGTAGTGCTCCTCCATCTCGGCGGCGTGCAGCGTGCGGAACGAGCACAGAGCGCAGTGCAGCGTCAGCCTGCACCGCCGCCGCCGCACAGGGAGACGCCCAGACCGTCGCGGTGCATTACCGTCACCACGCGCACGTGACACGCACGCACCACACACACACGCACGCACCACGCCCACACAACATGCATACACACCACACACACGCACGCACCACGCCCACACAACATGCATACACACCACACGCACCTCGCACACGCAACACGCCCGCACAACATGCATACACACCACACACATGCACGCACCACGCCCACACAACATGCATACACACCACACACATGCACGCACCACGCCCACACAACATGCATACACACCACACACACACGCACGCACACGCACCACGCCCACACAACATGCATATACACCACACGCACCTCGCACACACACGCACGCCCACACAACATGCATACACACCACACGCACCTCGCACACACGCACCACGCCCACACAACATGCATACACACCACACGCACCTCGCACACGCACGCACCACGCCCACACAACATGCATACACACCACACGCACCTCGCACACGCACGCACGCACCATACACACACACCACTCGCGCACCACACACACCACAAGCACACCGCGCACACACATCCTTTGCATCTCTATCAATCGCACACAAAGATCCCCTCCATAGAGTGCAAAGCAGTCAGACTTGAAGGAAGAAAGGGATCTCAGTGGTAGCTCTGTGACATCCGCTTGTGCGTGGATCAGTGTCAGCTGAAGGGATCTCAGTGGTAGTTCTGTGACATCCGCTTGCGTGTGGATCAGTGTCAGCTGAAGGGATCTCAGAGGTAGCTCTGTGACATCCGCTTGTGTGTGGATCAGTGTCAGCTGAAGAGATCTCAGTGGTAGTTCTGTGACATCCGCTTGTGCGTGGATCAGTGTCAGCTGAAGGGATCTCAGCGGTAGCTCTGTGACATCCGCTTGCGTGTGGATCAGTGTCAGCTGAAGGGATCTCAGCTCTGTGACATCCGCTTGTGTGTGGATCAGTGTCAGCTGAAGGGATCTCAGTGGTAGCTCTGTGACATCCGCTTGCGTGTGGATCAGTGTCAGCTGAAGGGATCTCAGTGGTAGCTCTGTGACATCCGCTTGCGCGTGGATCAGTGTCAGCTGAAGGGATCTCAGTGGTAGCTCTGTGATATCCGCTTGTGTGTGGATCAGTGTCAGCTGAAGGGATCTCAGTGGTAGCTCTGTTACATCCGCTTGCGTGTGGATCAGTCTCAGCTGAAGGGATCTCAGTGGTAGCTCTGTGACATCCGCTTGTGTGTGGATCAGTGTCAGCTGAAGGGATCTCAATGGTAGCTCTGTGACATCCGCTTGTGTGTGGATCAGTGTCAGCTGAAGGGATCTCAGCGGTAGCTCTGTGACATCCGCTTGCGTGTGGATCAGTGTCAGCTGAAGGGATCTCAGAGGCAGCTCTGTGACATCCGCTTGTGTGTGGATCAGTGTCAGCTGAAGGGATCTCAGAGGTAGCTCTGTGACATCCGCTTGTGTGTGGATCAGTGTCAGCTGAAGGGATCTCAGAGGTAGCTCTGTGACATCCGCTTGTGCGTGGATCAGTGTCAGCTGAAGGGATCTCAGTGGTAGCTCTGTCACATCCGCTTGTGTGTGGATCAGTGTCAGCTGAAGGGATCTCAGTGGTAGCTCTGTCACATCCGCTTGTGTGTGGATCAGTGTCAACTGAAGGGATCTCAGTGGTAGTTCTGTGACATCCGCTTGTGTGTGGATCAGTGTCAGCTGAAGGGATCTCAGTGGCAGCTCTGTGACATCCGCTTGTGTGTGGATCAACGTCAGCTGAAGGGATCTCAATAGTGGATCAGTGTCAGCTGAAGGGATCTCAGCGGCAGCTCTGTTACATCCGCTTGTGTGTGGATCAGCGTCAGCTGAAGGGATCTCAGAGGTAGCTCTGTGACATCCGCTTGTGTGTAGATCAGTGTAAGCTGAAGGGATCTCAGTGGTAGTTCTGTGACATCCGCTTGTGTGTGGATCAGTGTCAGCTGAAGGGATCTCAATGGTAGCTCTGTGACATCCGCTTGTGCGTGGATCAGTGTCAGCTGAAGGGATCTCAGAGGTAGCTCTGTGACATCCTCTTGTGTGTGGATCAGTGTCAGCTGAAGGGATCTCAGTGGTAGCTCTGTGACATCCGCTTGTGTGTGGATCAGTGTCAGCTGAAGGGATCTCAGTGTTAGCTCTGTGACATCCGCTTGTGTGTGGATCAGTGTCAGCTGAAGGGATCTCAGTGGTAGCTCTGTGACATCCGCTTGTGTGTGGATCAGTGTCAGCTGAAGGGATCTCAGTGTTAGCTCTGTGACATCCGCTTGTGTGTGGATCAGTGTCAGCTGAAGGGATCTCAGAGGTAGCTCTGTGACATCCGCTTGTGCGTGGATCAGTGTCAGCTGAAGGGATCTCAGAGGTAGCTCTGTGACATCCTCTTGTGTGTGGATCAGTGTCAGCTGAAGGGATCTCAGTGGTAGCTCTGTGACATCCGCTTGTGTGTGGATCAGTGTCAGCTGAAGGGATCTCAGTGTTAGCTCTGTGATATCCGCTTGTGCGTGGATCAGTGTCAGCTGAAGGGATCTCAGTGGCAGCTCTGTGACATCCACTTGCGCGTGGATCAGTGTCAGCTGAAGGGATCTCGGTGGTAGCTCTGTGACATCCGCTTGTGCGTGGATCAGTGTCAGCTGAAGGGATCTCAGTGGTAGCTCTGTGACATCCGCTTGTGCGGGCCGCTATGCCAATGGGAGTGCTCCACGGCAAGACCCCACTCACCAGTTCTTCTCAGGCATCTCACAACCACGCCGGCCCTCATCTGCAACAAGACACGGCGCTCCGTTCAAACCCCCGCACCGCTCTAGCCAGGGGGAGAGGGAGGGGAGGGAGAGGAGGGAGGGAGAGAGAGGGAAGGAGGGGATGGAGGGAGGAAGAGGAGGGAGAGGGGAGGGAGAAAGGGAAGCAAGGGATGGAGGGAGGAAGGAGGGGATGGAGAGAGGAAGAGAGGGGAGGGAGAGGAGGGGAGGGCGAGGAGGTGGGGGGGGGGGGAGCTGCGGGTGTTAATGTAAAATCGAGTGACAGAAACAACATAGATTTAGGGCGATTATTGCTCAAAATCAAACACACACAAAGATATTCATATTCTTAGCTCTTTCGGTAAAGTCACGTTGAAGGGAAACAATAAAATATATATATATAAAACAATAAAAAATTCTCACGACGTTTCGACCATAACACAAACGGTCGTCATCAGGTGTGAAAAAACCCTACGGCAAAAAAAGACAAAGATCCCCCGTGTAGCCGTAACAGACTGTTGGGGTAAGCGCTGGTAGAGAACAGCACCCTATGAAGGCCGGCACGGCACACGAGGGGGTGGGTGGCCGGCACCACCACGCCTGGCCGCCTTTGTCTTCCCAATGCCGGTGTTTACCACAGACCGCACCGGATTACTCATTTGAGGCCTAGTCGACCAAGGGGGAGGCCCCATAACCATGTTCAGATAATCGTTACTGGTACACACGCACGGACACAAAACTATTGGCCAAACATCCCACCGTTGAAATATCTCACCGTCAATTTGACTCAATTGGGATCACAGCAACAACAGCAGATCCGGCTGTCGCCTGCTGAAGCCAGTTGTAATTACTGGCGGAGCGTCGTACACAGATTGTAAATGTTGTGGCTTGGCTCTCCAACAAACCGGTGTGCTGTACTATTACACTGCACTATACACTACACTATATACTACTATACACTACACTATACACTATACACTACTATACACTACACTATACACTACACTATATACTACTGTACACTACTATACACTACACTACTATACACGACACTACTATACACTACACTACTATACACTACACTACTATACACTACTATACACTACACTACTATACACTACTATACACGACTATACACTACACTATATACTACTATACACTACACTACTATACACTACACTACTATACTACTATACACTACTATACACTACACTTGCACACTGCACTATACACTAGTGCTGTACTAGTGACGAATTGGCACGTTCTGTTCGCCTGTGTTGGGTGGTGGCGGGTTTTACCGACACATTTATATATTCACGCGATCCAACCCAAAAAAAATTAACTCTATTACAGCAGCAGCAACTTTTCAACGTGAACCCCATCCCCCGCACGGCAAAAAAACACTTGGCAGGACGCTCCTGAAAGCCGGGTGAACGAGCGGCGCGCGAACAAACTCACCGCAACTCGGGACTGGCGCACCGCCGGAGGACGGCGGCACCTGCAACAGTCGCAGCGTTTCAACAACGCACCGCACACAGGCACCGCACGGAGGCACCGCGCAGAGGCACCGGCACGCACCGCGTGCACACACGCATGCACACGCACCGCGTGCACCAGACACACACACACACACAAACTGTGTTATTCACAGACACGTACAGTCCACTGCTGGATGAGGGCCTCCCCATGCCATGCATAAAGCGGGGCGAGGGGAGAGGGTCAGTACTTGACCTGGATGTGGAAGCACAGAAGCACAGTCCAACAATTGTGTTTGCTGCACTGCCCTCTGGGACCGACGAGTGGCCTGTGAGTTATTGTGTGGGCGTGTGAACGGGGTGGGCGAGTCAGTGGTTGTGCGAATGACTGTGTGTGTGTGAATGTGAGCGAGTGGTGCGTGAATGATTGTGTGGTGTGTAAACGGATGGGTGAGTCAGTGGTTGTGTGTGAATGAGCGGGTTTGAGTGTGGTATATGGATCAGTGAGTGGCGTGTGAATTAGCGAGGGTGAATGGGGGGGGGAGGTGAATGAGGGGTGCCTGAATGAGCTGGTGAACGGTCGAGCGAGTGAGGGAGCGAGTGGTGTGTCAATGAGTGAATGAGACAGTGGCGAGTGAACAAGTGGTTGAGCAAGGGTGAATGGGTGAGTGGACGAGTCCGTGCCGGGAGTGAGCGAGTGGTAGTGAGAGAGAATGAGCGGCGAGTGGCTGAGCGAGCGAGAGTGAAAGGGTGTGAGTGTGTGTTAAGTGTCATTTAACAAGAGGCAGTGGCTGACACTGGGTCATGGGCAGAGGGTTAACGGAGGTCATGAGGTCATCACAGGGGTCAGGGGGTCCTCACCAAAAGTGTCATCTTGCCTCCTGCAAACACTGCGGAGTGACACGCGCACGCACGCACACACGTGTACACACACATGTACACAGACGTGTACACACACGCACACACGTGTACACACGCACACACATGCACACGCGCACACAGGTCAAAGCGCAGCAATTGGGTCAATCCCAGTGTGAAGTGGTGTGCGGGTGAGTGGAGTGTGTGGGTGAGTGAGTGAGAGGGGTGTGGGTGGGTGAGTGAGTGAGAGGGGTGTGGGTGAGTGAGTGGGGGTGTGTGGGTGAGTGAGTGCGGTGTGTGGGTGAGTGAGTGGAGGTGTGTGGATGAGAGAGTGGGGTGTGGGCGAGTGAGCGGGGTGTGTGGGTGAGTGAGGTGTGTGAGTGAGTGACAGGGGTGTGTGGGCGAGTGCGGTGTGTGGGTGATTGAGTGGGGGCGAGTGCGGTGTGTGGGTGAGTGAGTGCGGTGTGTGGCCTGGCACAGGTGCCGGGGTGACGTCACCGTCACTTGGTGAATGGCGGTTGTTGTATTGTGGTGTGTGAGCGAGACAGTGGTGTGTGGACGAGTGTGAATGAGTGATGTGGTCTCATTCATGGGTGTGTGAGTGAATGAATGAGTTGGTGCATTGATGAGTGAGTGAGCGGGTGAATGAGCGAGTGAAAAAAACAAGTGGTGATCCAGGATAACATGAGTCACCGTGGTGTAAGTGTAATTGAGCGAGCGAGCCGGTGAGCAAAGGAATATTTGAATAAGTGAGCAGACTAGTGTATGGGTATGTGAGAGAGGATGTGAAGAGTGTGGTGAGTGGTTGTTTAAGCGGTTGTGTCCGTGTGTTGTGTATGTATGGATGAGTGTGCGAGCGAGATTATGAGCAGACGGGCGTACGAGTGTGTGATGAGTGAGCAAATTAACGTTTGGATGAGTATGTGGAGAGTGTGTGGGCGGGTGAGTGCGCGAGTGAGTGAGCGAGTACGTGAGTAAGTGAGTACGGGAGTGAGCATGTGAGTGAGCATGTGAGTGAGCACGTGAGCGAGCACGTGAGTACGTGAGCGAGCACGTGAGTGAGCAAGCGAGCATGTGAGTGAGCGAGTGAGTGAGCAAGGGAATATGTGAGTGAGCGAGCGAGCACGTGAGTGAGCGAGCAAGTGAGAGTACGTGAGCGAGCGAGTGCGCGAGCATGTGAGTGAGCACGTGAATAAATGAGCGAGCACGTGAGTGAGTGAGCGAGCGAGCATGTGAGTGAGCGAGTGAGCATGTGAGTGAGCGAGTGAGTGAGCAAGGGAGTATGTGAGTGAGTGAGCGAGCACGTGAGTGAGCGAGTGAATGAGCAAGGGAGTATGTGAGTGAGCGAGCGAGCATGTGAGTGAGCGGGTGAGTGAGTGAGCGAGCGAGCATGTGAGTGAGCATGTGAGTGAGCACGTGAATAAGTGAGCGAGCGAGCACGTGAGTGAGTGAGCGAGCGAGCACGTGAGTGAGCGAGTGAGTGAGCAAGGGAGTATGTGAGTGAGCGAGCGAGCACGTGAGTGAGCGGGTGAGTGAGTGAGCGAGCGAGCATGTGAGTGAGCATGTGAGTGAGCACGTGAATAAGTGAGCGAGCGAGCACGTGAGTGAGTGAGCGAGCGAGCACGTGAGTGAGCGAGCGAGCACGTGAGTGACCACGTGAGTGACCACGTGAGTGAGCGAGCACGTGAGCAAGGGAGTACTTGAGCGAGCGTGTCACTGACCGTGGCCTCTGCGGGCCACCGTCTTGAGCAGCGGAGCGGGGCTGGGTGTGTGGCGAGGGCGCGCCCGCTTGGCCTGCGCGCCCATCTCCAGCGCCGACGGCGGCGTCATCATCTTCCTCTTCACGGGCGGCGGCATCGCGCCCGGGCGCCCAAAGCCCAGGCGAGGCTGCGGGGGGACAGTACGGCGGCCCGTCAAGGCTCACGGCCCGGCAGGGTGGCGCTGCGGCCGCGCCCGTTGCCTCGCGGCGCAAGCAAAGGACCGGGGGGGGGGGGGGGAGGGAGGGCGGGGGGGGCTCGATTGGCAACTCGGGCAGCTTTCTGCGTGCGGAGTTTGTATCGGCTAAACCGTTCGCTATTTTACACGCTTTTTTTTTGTTCATTAACTCACTCTGTCTGTTGTTGTATCCTCAAATCTTGTAACTCGATTTTAACCCACTTCCCAGTGTGGTTTCGACTGCAAACTCGGTATACTGATGTCATACTGATAACAATACTACATTCTATCGTAAAAAAATTAATTTATATTTTTAAATATCATTTTTTACATGTTATGTTTCGGCTTGGCTCTGATTGTCCACGCTCAACTAACGTTGGCTGTAAATCACCACGGGCCCCCTTACGTTATGGCAAGCTTCAGGGCCAATTCCTGGAGTCGTGGAGTTCTGTCATTACTAGTACGGTACATTTCATGAAAGCGTGGTTTGAAAAAAAGTTTTCTTTAATTATTACTTATTTTTTGAGGTTTGACATTTTACTTGGTCTACTGACACTGCTAGTGAGGCTAAGCCATAGAGAAGGCTGCTGCTGTTTCTGGTGTAGGCCGCAATCAGTTTCAAAGACAATTCGTGTAACATTACAATTACATTATTATTAAAGACAATGCATGTAACATTACAATTATATTATTATCAAAGGCAATGCATCAAACAGTATCAGAGTAAGTTTGTTTGCACGTTCACCACAAGTACTGCGTGTGGTTAATGCAGTAACTTATTGGTCTACCCCCCGTGCCCCTTGTAAATCTCAACGTTTATCCCGCAAAGTCCCATCACAAGTGAGAAACACAAACAGACACCAATTTTCATAATAAAGGTTTTTGGGTTAGATGGCGTTATTTATAAATGTGCCGTGACCCTCCACCACCCGACACGGCCAATCAGCAAAAAAGTGTCACGTTGACAAAAGACAAATATATTCTTGGTTCTTTCGGTAAAGTCACCACGTAGAAGGGAAACAAGAAAATAAAAAACAATAAAATTCTCACGTTTCAACTGCAACACAAGCAATCATCATCAGGTGTGAAAACCGCCACTTTTTACATTTTTTCTTGCTGTGGTTTTCACACCTGATGATGATTGCTTGTGTTGCAGTCAAAACGTCGTGAGAATTGTATTGTTTTTTATATTTTTATTATTTTATTGTTTCCCTTCTACGTGGTGACTTTACCGAAAGAACCAAGAATATGAATTCCTGCAGTCACGAAAGCTTTAAATCAAAATTTAAGGCTGCTGCTGTTTCTGGTGTAGGCCCAATGAGTTTCAAAGACAATTCGTGTAACATTACAATTACATTATTAGTAAAGACAATGCATGTAACATTACAATTATATTATTATCAAAGACAATGCATCAAACAGTATCAGAGTAAGTTTGTTTGCACGTTCACCACAAGTACTGTGTGTGGTTAATGCAGTAACTTGATTCCTTGCAAAAGGATTATATTTGGTGTTTGAACATCTTAACACCTCCCTGTTTTATTGCCAGAAAGGGTAAAACCGATTCGTATTTTATCAAATATACAGCAGGCGTCAAGGTTGGGATCAAACCCACGACCTTCTGTATACCAGGCGAGGTAGTTAACATCTCCTTGCCACCGTGGTGATGACAATGAGAGACACCGCAAACCCCAAATATACAGCAGGTGTCATGGGTCGGGATCTAACCCACGACCTCCTCCATACCGGGCGAGGTATTTAACATCTCAAAGCCACCATGATGATGATAAGAGAGAGACACCGCAAACTCCAAATAATACAGCAGGCGTCAGGGGTCGGGATCAAACCCACGACCTCCTGTATACCAAGCGAGGTAGTTAACATCTCCTTGCCACCGTGGTGATGACGATGAGAGACACCGCAAACCCCAAATATACAGCAGGTGTCATGGGTCGGGATCAAACCCACGACCTCCTGTATACCGGGCGAGAGAGTTAACATCTCCCTAGCCACCGTGACCGTATGTCCCCTCCTCCCCGATCGGCATGGGTTGGCTTCGGCTTCCCCCGGGCTCCCTCCCATGAGCTCGGAGAACACAGCATGATCGGGCATCGGCCAAAACATCCCGAAATGTCGCAACGTTCGCTGCAAACAACTCGACTGGGGGCCAAACACCCGCGGGCTTGTTCGGGGAGCACCCCATCAAGTCCAACACGACGCGCGAACCGGTTGTGTGGCCAGCACCACGGCCGACCCGCCTTCACCTCCCCAGTGGCGGCGTTCGACACACCGACGGGCACACACACACACACACACAGACCCGCACGAGGTTCACTCATTTAACATTTAAAGCCGAGGTGTCGCAGCCCCTGTTCGTAGCGCGGCGGCATCTACCCGCTGCACTCGCACATTAACACAACCGCAAGTACAAAAACAAAGATCCCCCCCCCCCGTGTAGCCTTAAAAAGAGCGTTGGGGCAAGCGCCGTGATCGAGCGCCCTACGAAGGCCGACACGGCAACAAGAGGCGGGGAGGAGGGAGCGGTGGGTGGCCCGGCACCACGCTCGGCCGCGTTTGCCATCGCCCGCCGGGGGCGACGTTGACTACGCATTGCCTCGCCAGGCGCTTGCTGGGAGGCCGAGTCGGCCTAGGCGAGGGGCGCCGGGACGTAGAGTGAAGGCCTCACCAGCAGCGGGTGGATCGAGATCGGGGCGCCGGGCACCATGCGTCCCGGCAGCAGGGACGGGAGGCGCTGGGGAGGCTGTGGGACGACTCCCATGAGCGGCGGAGCCCGGATGAGCGGCGGGCGGATTCCCACGGCGCGGTAGTGGACCGGGACGGCGCCGCCGCCGCCGCCGCCGCCGCCGCGATCAAACGAGTCGTGGGGAGAGACGAACCTGCGCCGTCGCCACACAACGCACACGGTGAGCCCGCCCCCGTGCGTCACGTGGGGTCACGGTACCTGCCGTAGTAGGTAGGGTCTCGGCTAAGAGGTCTGCAGTGTGCTGTGAATACACTGAGCAGTCCCCCCTACCACAGACTCAACACTGCACCATAGACTCAGCACTGCACCATAGACTCAACACTGCACCATAGACTCAACACTGCACCATAGACTCAACACTGCCCATAGACTCAACACTGCACCATAGACTCAGCACTGTACCATAGGCTCAGCAATGTCCAGACTCAGCACTGCCCATAGACTCAGCACTGCTCATAGACTCAGCACTGCACCATAGACTCAGCACTGCCCATAGACTCAACACTGTACCATAGGCTCAGCAATGTCCAGACTCAGCACTGCCCATAGACTCAGCACTGCTCATACACTCAGCACTGCCCATAGACTCAGCACTGCCCATAGACTCAGCACTGCACCATAGACTCAGCACTGCCCATAGACTCAACACTGCCCATAGACTCAACACTGCCCATAGACTCAGCACTGCACCATAGACTCAGCACTGCCCATAGACTCAACACTGCACCATAGACTCAACACTACCCATAGACTCAGCACTGCCCATAGACTCAACCCTGCCCATAGACTCAACACTGCGCATAGACTCAGCATTGCCCATAGACTCAGCACTGCCCATAGAATCAGCACTGCCCATAGACTCAGCACTGCCCATAGACTCAGCACTGCCCATAGACTCAGCACTGCCCATAGACTCAACACTGCACCATAGACTCAACATTACCCATAGACTCAGCACTGCCCATAGACTCAACACTGCCCATAGACTCAACACTGCGCATAGACTCAGCATTGCCCATAGACTCAGCACTGCCCATAGAATCAGCACTGCCCATAGACTCAGCACTGCCCATAGACTCAGCACTGCCCATAGACTCAGCACTGCCCATAGACTCAGCACTGCCCATAGACTGAGCACTGCCCATAGACTCAACACTGCACCATAGACTCAACACTGCACCATAGACTGAGCACTGCCCATAGACTCAACACTGCACCATAGACTCAGCACGTCCCGTAGACTCAACACTGCACCATAGACTCAGCAATGCCCATAGACTCAGCACTGCCCATAGACTCAGCACTGCCCATAGACTCAACACTGCCGCCCATAGACTCAACACTGCCCATAGACTCAGCACTGCCCATAGACTCAACACTGCCCATAGACTCAGCACTGCCCATAGACTTGGCACTGCCCATAGACTCAGCACTGCCCATAGACTCAGCACTGCCCATAGACTCAGCACTGCCCATTGACTCAGCAGTGCCCAGACTCAGCACTGCCCATAGACTCAACACTGCCCATAGACTCAATACTGCCCATCGACTCAGCACTGCCCATAGACTCAACACTGCCCATAGACTGAGCACTGCCCATAGACTCAACATTGCCCATAGACTCAGCACTGCCCATAGACTGAGCACTGCCCATCGACTCAACACTGCCCATCGACTCAGCACTGCCCATAGACTCAACACTGCACCATAGACTCAACACGTCCCATAGACTCAACACTGTACCATAGGCTCAGCAATGTCCAGACTCAGCACTGCCCATAGACTCAGCACTGCCCATAGACTCAGCACTGCCCATAGACTCGGCACTGCCCATAGACTCAACAATGCCCATAGACTCAACACTGCCCATAGACTGAGCACTGCCCATAGACTCAACACTGCCCATAGACTCAACACTGCACCATAGACTCAACACTGCCCATAGACTCAACACTGCACCATAGACTCAACACGTCCCGTAGACTCAACACTGCCTATAGACTCAACACTGCACCATAGACTCAGCACTGCCCATAGACTCAACACTGCACCATAGACTCAACACGTCCCGTAGACTCAACACTGCACCATAGACTCAACACTGCCCATAGACTCAACACTGCCCATAGACTCAACACTGCCCATAGACTCAACACTGCCCATAGACTGAGCACTGTCCATAGACTGAGCACTGCCTATAGACTCAACACTGCCCATAGACTCAGCACTACCCACAGACTCAGCACTGCCCACAGACTCAGCACTGGCCATAGACTCAACACTGCCCATAGACTGAGCACTGCCCATCGACTCAACACTACCCATAGACTCAGCACTGCCCATAGACTCAACACTGTCCATAGACTCAACAATGCCCATAGACTCAACACTGCACCATAGACTCAATACTGCCCATAGACTCAACACTGCCCTTAGACTCAACACTGCCCATAGACTCAACACTGCCCATAGACTCAGCACTGCCCATAGACTGAGCACTGCCCATCGACTCAACACTGCCCATCGACTCAACACTGCCCATCGACTCAACACTGCCCATCGACTCAGCACTGCCCATAGACTCAACACTGCCCAAAGACTCAACACTACCCACAGACTCAACAATACCCATAGACTCAAGACTGCCCATAGACTCAACACTGCACCATAGACTCAACACGTCCCATAGACTCAACACTGTACCATAGGCTCAGCAATGTCCAGCCTCAGCACTGCCCATAGACTCAGCACTGCCCATAGACTCAGCACTGCCCATAGACTCGGCACTGCCCATAGACTCAACAATGCCCATAGACTCAACACTGCCCATAGACTCAGCACTGCCCATAGACTCAACACTGCCCATAGACTCAACACTGCACCATAGACTCAACACTGCCCATAGACTCAACACTGCACCATAGACTCAACACGTCCCGTAGACTCAACACTGCCCATAGACTCAACACTGCACCATAGACTCAACACTGCACCATAGACTCAGCACTGCCCATAGACTCAACACTGCCCATAGACTCAACACTGCCCATAGACTCAACACTGCCCATAGACTGAGCACTGCCCATAGACTGAGCACTGCCTATAGACTCAACACTGCCCATAGACTCAGCACTACCCACAGACTCAGCACTGCCCACAGACTCAGCACTGGCCATAGACTCAACACTGCCCATAGACTGAGCACTGCCCATCGACTCAACACTACCCATAGACTCAGCACTGCCCATAGACTCAACACTGTCCATACTCAACAATGCCCATAGACTCAACACTGCCCATAGACTGAGCACTGCCCATAGACTCAACACTGCACCATAGACTCAATACTGCCCATAGACTCAACACTGCCCATAGACTCAACACTGCCCATAGACTCAACACTGCACCATAGACTCAACACTGCCCATAGACTCAACACTGCACCATAGACTCAACACGTCCCGTAGACTCAACACTGCCCATAGACTCAACACTGCCCATAGACTCAACACTGCCCATAGACTCAACACTGCACCATAGACTCAGCACTGCCCATAGACTCAACACTGCACCATAGACTCAACACGTCCCGTAGACTCAACACTGCACCATAGACTCAACACTGTCCATAGACTCAACACTGCCCATAGACTGAGCACTGCCCATAGACTGAGCACTGCCTATAGACTCAACACTGCCCATAGACTCAGCACTACTCACAGACTCGGCACTGCCCACAGACTCAGCACTGGCCATAGACTCAACACTGCCCATAGACTGAGCACTGCCCATCGACTCAACACTACCCACAGACTCAGCACTGCCCATAGACTCAACACTACCCATAGACTCAGCACTGCACCATAGACTCAACACTGCACCATAGACTCAACACTGCACCGGAATCAATATTGCACGATAGATTCGACAATCCACAGACTCAACACTGCCCAAATACTCAAAACACTGCACCATAGACTAAAAATTGCACCATTGCCTTGTTGGTTGAGACCGGAGTCCAATGGGGGAAACTCACCGGTTTGGCGAAGGCAGGAGACCCCCGCGGCCCATAGCTGGACTCCCCAGCACTGCAGGGCGACAAGAGCGGGAGCGTTAACGTGGCACCGGGACAGCGTGGGGCAGTCAAGTCTCTGGAGTGTCTGTCGATATGTCTTTGTGTAAGTCTACGGGGTCTGTGTGTGTGAGGCTATCTGGGGGAGTCCTCCGGTTTTTCCCTGCACGTTAAGAAACATTCGTTAACAGCAGTGGTTCTTAACCTTTATTGCAGCCTTCCACCCCCTCTGGTTCTCAATCGTAGAAAAATATGTTAAGAAATATATAGGTTTGATTGTACTCACGTGCCTGTGCTTAATTTTTGTTTGATGACTTACCTTCTAACAAAAATATTGCCATGTCTCGCACCCCCACGTCAAGAAGAACCACTGGTTTTGAGTATTTGGCTGCTATACAATTTCCACGTGATAAGCCACTTCGTTGAGCTATCATTTGTGGCCAGGTAGCTTCTGAAAAAGAGCTACATTGCTCAGTGGGTGTTACCTGGTAAATAAACAAGTTTTTATATCGATCTCTGTGTGACGCTATGGACCTCTGTACGTATGAGCTTCTATGTAAAGTTACATCTCCGAGTCTACGGGTCTCTATGCGAGTCTGCCAGTCTCTATGCGAGTCTGCAGGTATCATTTTGAGTCTATGAGTCTCTGTGTGAGTCTATGGATCTCGGCGTGAGTTTATGGGTCTCTGGGTGATTCTGTGGGTTTGTGCGAGTCTGTGGGTCTATGTGTGGGTTTACGGGCGGACACGTGAGTCTATGAGTCTCTGTGTGAGTCTATTGGTCTCTGTGCGAGTCTCTATCAATGACGCCACCCCCCCCCCCCCCCATGAGGGACTCACTGGGGAAGCGGGGACTCAGTAGCGCTGCTCTCTTATGCAGGCCAGGGATGAGGGGGGGGATCGCTGATCCAACTGTACACAGCACAAGCGGATTTGTGAATACTGGCAGCAGTAGCATCATCATCATCAGCAGTGGCATGAGCATCATTCGGTAGCAAGAGGAGTAGCATTATCGGCATCAACAGCAGCATCAGAGGTTGCAAGATAATCAATGTTAAACTTCTTTCGCACCATGCATAGCCAACCGTGTTAATCGCAGCAATAAGAGCAGTACTAAAGTAAACATTTTTGTTATTTTAGCAGGTAAGGTCCACTGAGCTATATAGCTCTTTTTCAGAAGCGACCTGGCCACAAATGATAGCCCAATAAAGTGGCTTATCATGCGGTAATGTATAACAGCGAATCATTCTAAAGGCGCGTTTCTAAATGTGGTGGGGAAAACCGGAGGACCCGGAGAAAAATCCACGCGACCACTAGGGAGAACACGCAAACTCCCAAATATCCAGCAGGCGTCAGGGTCGGGTTCAAACCCACCCCCACTCCTGTACACCAGGCGAGGTAGTTAACATCTCGCTACCGCAGGATAGCCAGTAGCAAGATCATCATAGGCGGCAGCAGCAGTAGCAGCAGGATTAATAGAACCAACATCACAGCCCGCTGTGACAGCTGCACCATAAGCAGGCAGGCATCAGCAGTGCAAACGGGAGAAGCATCATTATGCGATAATAATCATCAGAACCGCAATCCGCACTAAATATCATCACACCCCCCCCCCCGCTACCTTGATCCCAACCCCCCCCCCCCCAAAAAAAAAGCACATTCCAATCTTCACCATCATATCAATCAAACCATTACCGTCATAATAATATAATAACCAGATCATTCGTGACCACCCCCATAATCATAGCAACAACCACCACCACCACCATTACCTCAATAATCACCACCATTGCAATCACCACTACCGCACCATCATCAAAACCACCGACACCACCACCGCCACCACCACCACCACAAATAACGTAACAATCAACATCAGAATATCGATTTAACGCCGGAGATATCCGACCATGTACAAGGCGACCCAACCAACAGATTCACACCGCCCAAGCAAGACGCTTCAAAGGCCTCCTAAACCGATGCGATGCCCCCGGCCCTCTCGATGACCCCATCCAGCGCGCCCCAATACAACCGCGCGCTTTCCCCTTCGTCTCGGGCTTATAACAAAAGGAAATTTATTTTAAATCTTTTTTTTAGCTTCGCGTCTTCCCGCTCAATGCACCGCGGTGGAGGGGGCCCCTGGCGACGGAGATCTCGAGCCTGCGGCTTTCCTAGCGGCTTCACCCCCCAAACCTCCCGCCCGCCCGCCATCCACCGACCCACCGCCGCCGACCTCCTCGACATCGGGGCGGCTGACGACGGAGACGCGAAGCGAGAGTGATTTGTTGTTCTCTTAACGAGGAGAGCCGCTAAGAGTTCTTAGCAAAGATGAGCGAGACGAATGAACGGGGAGAAGGCCAACAACACCACCACCACACAGAGAGATGTTCACCTCCGTGAGGGTTTGCCATCTTTGCTGGCGGGTCTCGCGAGATGTGGGGGGTGGGGGGGTGAAGTCTCGCGATATCTCAGGGAAGGGACCACAAAGCCAAAGGTCCCCCGGGTAGCCTTAACGGTCAGTTGGGGGCAAGTGCTGTTAGCGATTAGCACTCTATGAACTAAAGACAAAGGTCACCCGTGTAGCCTTGACAGACTTAATGAGATTAGTCCACACACGTGGTAGAAGGGAGTGAGATGGAACAGATGGAGATTAGTCCACACACGGTGTAGAAGGGAGTGAGATGGAACAGATGGAGATTAGTCCACACACGGTGTAGAAGGGAGTGAGATGGAATAGATGGAGATTAGTCCACACAGGGGTAGAAGGGAGTGAGATGAAACAGATGGAGATTAGCCCACACACGGTGGAGAAGGGAGTGAGATGGAATAGATGGAGATTAGTCCACACAGGGGTAGAAGGGAGTGAGATGGAACAGATGGAGATTAGTCCAAACATGGTGTAGAAGGGAGTGAGATGGAACAGATGGAGATTAGTCCACCCATGTGGTAGAAGTGTGTGAGATGGAACAGATGGAGATTAGTCCACCCATGTGGTAGAAGTGTGTGAGATGGAACAGATGGAGATTAGTCCACCCACGTGGTAGAAGTGTGTGAGATGGAACAGATGGAGATTAGTCCACACACGTGGTAGAAGGGAGTGAGATGGAACAGATGCAGATTAGTCCACACACGTGCTATAAGGGATTGAGATGGAACAGATGGAGATTAGTCCACCCACGTGGTAGAAGGGAGTGAGATGGAACAGATGGAGATTAGTCCACACACGGTGTAGAAGGGAGTGAGATGGAACATATGGAGATTAGTCCACACACGGGTAGAAGGGAGTGAGATGGAACAGATGGAGATTAGTCCACACACAGTGTAGAAGGGAGTGAGATGGAACAGATGGAGATTAGTCCACACATGGGTAGAAGGGAGTGAGATGGAACAGATGGAGATTAGTCCACACACGGTGTTAGAAGGGAGTGAGATGGAACAGATGGAGATTAGTCCACACACGGTGTAGAAAGGAGTGAGATGGAACAGATGGAGATTAGTCCACACACGGTGTTAGAAGGGAGTGAGATGGAACAGATGGAGATTAGTCCACACACGGTGTAGAAGGGAGTGAGATGGAACAGATGGAGATTAGTCCACACACGGTGTAGAAGGGAGTGAGATGGAACAGATGGAGATTAGTCCACACACGGTGTTAGAAGGGAGTGAGATGGAACAGATGGAGATTAGTCCACACCCGATGTAGAAGGGAGAGAGATGGAACAGATGGAGATTAGTCCACACACGGTGGTAGAAGGGAGTGAGATGGAACAGATGGAGATTAGTCCACACACGGTGTTAGAAGGGAGTGAGATGGAACAGATGGAGATTAGTCCACACACGGTGTAGAAGGGAGTGAGATGGAACAGATGGAGATTAGTCCACACACGGTGTTAGAAGGGAGTGAGATGGAACAGATGGAGATTAGTTCACACACTCTGCTACAACGCCCTCTGCTACCAGAGCCAGGGGTACGACTCCACACAGCCCATCCGTGTGCAATCCACCAACCCTCGCTGCCTGCCTCCACAGTGACTGGTCAGCGGCCACGTGCGCCGTGACCACCGCTGGTGGTGATCACGTGACCATGCTTCGCCACGCTCGTCATTGAGGGTTGGCGAAGGTTGGGGAGGGGGTGGGCGGAACAGGTTGTGAAAGGCATCGCTCGCCACCGATGTTCGCCACGGAGGGGACTCGAACTCGGGTGCGTTTCCAGGTTCGCAGCGCCGTGCAATAACAACGTCCCGCGGCCCCGTTGGATGAACCGACACGCAGACCCGCGCCTGCCATCGCCACGTGTATTTCAACACAGTCAACAAACATCAAAAATAAGCGCGGCACGGAACAACAAAAGCGTCGAAATTATTTTCTCATGCGATTAAAGAAGTGGTGGGGGGTGGGTGGCGGTGATGATGATGATGATGATTCGAGTGGCCATGCGGTTAAGCGCGTTTTAACACCGGCCTGCTACAGAGGGTCGCGGTTCGGGACCCCGAGGCAGCCCTGGTTAACGTGGAGTGACTCGCAAAAAGCTTGCGGGTGCCGTTGGGTTCGCCTCGCCGAGTCTCAAGACGATTCAAAAGAGGGTCCTGCAGAGTATCGCCGCGGTCAGTCCAGCAGGCGGCATTAACCGGGGCGGCCGCTGTGCGTGATGACGCAACACGTGGTGATGATACTGTGCGTGTGAGGACTCTGCGTGTGACGACGCTGCGCATGTGATGACATGTGTGATGACGTGCGTGGTCACGCTGCGCGTGGTGATGACGCTGCGCTTGGCGACGACGCCGTGCGTGTGATGACGCTGTGCGTGCGATGACGCTGTGCGTGTGATGACGCTGTGCGTGTGATGACGCTGTGATAACGCTGTGCGTGTGATGACGCTGTGATAACGCTGTGCGTGTGACGACGCTGTGCGTGTGACGACGCTGTGCATGTGATGACGCTATGATAACGCTGTGCGTGTGATGACGCTGTGCGTGTGATGACGCTGTGATAACGCTGCGCATGGCGACGACGCTGTGCGTGTGATGACGCTGTGCGTGTGATGACGCTGTGCGTGTGATGACGCTGTGATAACGCTGTGCGTGTGATGACGCTGTGATAACGCTGCGCGTGACGACGCTGTGCGTGTGATGATGCTGTGCGTGTGATGACGCTGTGATAACGCTGTGCGTGTGATGACGCTGTGCGTGTGATGACGCTGTGCGTGTGATGACGCTGTGATAACGCTGCGCGTGGTGACGACGCTGTGCGTGTGATGACGCTGTGATAACAGTGCGTGTGATGACGCTGCGCATGTGATGACGTGCGTGGTCATGCTGCACGTGGTGATGACGCTGCGTATGGCGACGACACTGTGCATGGCGACGACGCTGTGATAACGCTGTGCGTGTGACGACGCTGTGCGTGTGATGACGCTGTGCGTGTGATGACGCTGTTCGTGTGATGACGCTGTGATAACGCTGTGCGTGTGATGACGCTGCGTATGGCGACGACGCTGTGTGTGTGATGACGCTGTGATAACGCTGTGCGAGTGATAACGCTGTGTGTGTGATGACGCTGCGCGTGTGATGACGTGCGTGGTCACGCTGCACGTGGTGATGACGCTGCGTATGGCGACGACGCTGTGCATGGCGACGACGCTGTGATGACGCTGTGCGTGTGACGACGCTGTGCGTGGGACGGCGCTGTGCGTGTGATGACGCTGTGATAACGCTGTGCGTGTGATGACGCTGTGCGTGTGATGACGCTGTGCGTGTGATGACGCTGTGATGACGCTGTGCGTGTGATGACGCTGTGCGTGTGATGACGCTGTGCGTGTGATGACGCTGTGATAACGCTGTGCGTGTGGCGACGCGTGCGTGTGACGACGCTGTGCATGGGATGACGCTGTGATAACGCTGTGCGTGTGATAACGCTGTGCGTGTGATGACGCTGTGATGACGCTGTGCGTGTGATGACGCTGTGATAACGCTGTGTGTGTGACGACGCTGTGCGTGTATTGACGCTGTGCGTGACACTGCGCGTGGCGACGACGCTGTGCGTGGGACGACGCTGCACTCCTCCTCCTCTTCCTCCTCATCGTCCTCCTCCTCCTCGTCCTCCTCCCTCGTCGTCCTCCTCGTCACCAATCCCGAGCAAATCCCATCATGACCTGGCCGATGACGACGTCCCGCTCGGGATGGGACGTGTCCACCAGGGACACCCTCAGCCTGGGCGCTCGCCCCGCCGGGTCGCCCCCCGCCCCCTCCACGCGGGCCACAAACGGCCGCCCCTCCACCAGCTTCCTGAACACCTGGCTGAGCTCCGGCGACCAGCGCCTGCAGGGGACGTCTGAGGGCGGGAGGCGGAGCGGACATTCACGGCGGTCAGCGGGGGGTGGGGCGGGGGGGGAACCGGGGAGTGGGGGGGGGCGGGGGGGTTACCCGGGGGGGGGGGGTCACCCGGGGGGGAGTCACCCGGGGGTAGGGGGGGGGACACCCGGAGGTAGGGGGGGGGACACCCGGGGGTGGGGGGGGGGGGACACCCGGGGGTGGGGGGGGGGGGGTCACCCGGGGGTAGGGACACCCGGGGGTGGGTCACCTGGGGGGGGGACACCCGGGGGGGGGGGGGTCACCCGGGGGTGGGGGACACCTGGGGGTAGGGGGGGGGACACCCGGGGGGGGGGTCACCCGGGGGTGGGGGACACCTGGGGGTAGGGGGGGGGGGACACCCGGGGGGGGGGGTCACCCGGGGGTGGGGGACACCTGGGGGTAGGGACACCCGGGGGGGGGGGGTCACCCGGGGGTGGGGGACACCTGGGGGTAGGGGGGGACACCCGGGGGGGGGGGTCACCTGGGGGTGGGGGTCACCTGGGTGGTGGGGGTCACCCAGGGGTGGGGGTCACCCGGGGGTGGGGGACACCCGGGGGCCTCACCCGCGAGCTGGGCCAGGTGGGCCTGCACGGGAAGCCGGGTGAACGCCGGGACGAGGGGCCGCAGGGTGGACAAGGGGACGAGGTCCCACTCGCCGTAGTCCACCCGGTACACCATGGCCTTGCCCGGCGGGCATGCGCACTTCAGCTCCACACGGTACACCCTGAGGGAGAGCGACACGCGTCCTCCTCACCACATCCTCCTCACCACATCCTCCTCACCACATCCTCCTCACCACATCCTCCTCACCACATCCTCCTCACCACGTCCTCCTCACCACATCCTCCTCACCACATCCTCCTCACCACATCCTCCTCACCACATCCTCCTCTCCACATCCTCCTCACCACGTCCTCCTCACCACATCCTCCTCACCACATCCTCCTCACCACATCCTCCTCACCACATCCTCCTCACCACATCCTCCTCACCACATCCTCCTCACCACATCCTCCTCACCACATCCTCCTCACCACATCTTCCTCACCGCGTCCCCCTCACCGCGTCCCCCTCACCGAGTCCCCCTCACCGCGTCCCCCTCACCGCGTCCCCCTCACCGCTGCCCATTGTTGGATATATAGGCCTTTTCCAAAATCGATATCAATAATATTTGCCGATACATTTTTTTTATTGTGTCCGAAATAATAAATAAAAACACACAAACCAAGGACCCAGCAAACAGCAGATGTAGACCGTAAAAAGTCCATTAAAAATATTAATAATTAATAAACTCCGGGGCGAAGGAAGGTCAAACGACTATCTGGAGGATCTCCAGACTGCCAAGGATCACATACCATGACCCGCTTGACTTTTGACAGTTCACATACATATCCTGATCACGGAACACACACACGGATGCACACACACACACACAGACCACCCCCCCCCCCCCCCCCCACTGCGCAGAGCGGAGATTTCTTTTCAAATGGCTCAACCATCATCTCAAAAGTTCAGTCCAACAAGGAACGGCGAGTTCAACAAGTTGTCAGCCCGGCGGGCTGCAGAAGAGTGCGGCGCCCGGCAGGCCCGGGGTGGCCCCGCGGTCAACTGAGAATGGCGAGGCTCGCCGAGTAGCGAGGCGCCAACGAGCGCGAGTTCAGAGCTGGAAGGCTACTAAGTATCGCTCAAAAGACTTTTATTTCCACATCGGGTGCCGGCTCACAGCTGCAGCGCGACCGACGCACCGAGCAAGAGCGTCTGCCGCCAGCGGCCAAGCGTGTGCCGACTTGGCCCATCCAGCGGCGGAGAGAGCCCGCTGCCAGCGAACCAGAGAGAGGGCGCGTGTTCGGGCATCTCCACAGAGAGAGAGAGAGAGCGCAGTCATCCAGCAGCGGAAGAGCCTGACCAGCCGCCCGCAAGCAAAAGGGTCAGCGAACCAGCGAAGAGCGCGTGAGACTTGGCCCATCCAGCAGCGGAAAAGAGCCTGACCAGCCGCCCGTGAGCAAAATCAGCAGCCACCAGGAGCGCACAGCGCTAGAGAGCGCGCAACCAGTGAGCGCCATCTACCGACGGAACACCGCGACTACAGCACCGTGTCCACTCGTCAATCCGCATCAGCCGAACTCCAGCCGACCGCGTGACAGAGGAAACCCCGCTGTCCGTTTGACACACACACCCTCACACCCCCACCGCTCCCCCGCAGGGGAACAAACACATTTTTGATACAAGGGATGCCCCCAACCTTGGCGTCTGCTTTGCGCAAAGAATTAACGCAGAAGATCAACAACACTCACACATTCATAAATGTGTCGTAACCCTCCCACCACCCGACACGGCCAATCAGCAAAAAAAGTGTCACAGTTGACAAAAGGCAAATAGTTCACTACTTTAGCCCACCGGTGTGTTGAAGAGTGAATCCACAACATTTACAGTTTGAGTTGTACGACGTTTCGCTGGTAAATACATCCAGCATCATCGGGCAATTCGCCAGAATGGTAAAGCCCTCGCTTGCTCCCGGTTTTAAATAGAGCAGCAGGGTGACGTCATCATTTAACTCATTTCAGGTGCAGTGATTTGAGGCGGAGGGGGGGTATTGTAATTCTATAATCGATTAGTAATCAGTTAATGGTTATGATTAGTAATGAGTTGTAGATTAGTAATTAGTTGTAATGTGTTAGTGATTATATGCTATGTTAATAATCCGTTAATTAATGTGTTTCCCCTATAAGGAATTGTAATGTGCATTCATATTCTTAGCTCTCTCGACTAATCTATTGACGGATACTTGTGCTTTTGGGAATTAATAATTGTTTGATTGCCTTGTCATATGAATATCGTTGCATAATAATCAATCGGCCTGCTGCCCTGTTAGCAACGTGACAAGAACTGCATTAAGGGTTGCATATGATCAATAATGAGTGCAGTACTGCGTGGGCAATTCAAGTATAATCATTCATAATAGAGTATTAAGGTTTTTGTTAGAATAGCGTGCCTGTATGTTTTAACGACTCCATCTCTATCTCTCTCTCACCAACTGAGCTCGCGTTACGCGGTCGAATGGGTCACATGTGTCGTTGTCAAAGTGAAGCGACGCAGTCGTTGGTGATACCGTGTTGATACTGTGTTGGAATTCCAAGCCGGGAGTTGCATCTTCTAGAGTTAAAGTTTAGTTAGAAAATAAAATTGATTAACGCACAAGTGGTTGCGTGTTTCTTTCCGCAAATTTCATGCATAAGAGCTGTATCCTGCGTTGAGATCTGAATCTGGAGACCTGACATAAACACACATACACTCAGCAAATGTTAAAGCGAGAATAATTGTATTATACTGATCAATAATACGAAGTTAAACAACGAAGCTGAGTTTAATCTGACATACTTACAGCACACCTGCATACTTTCATACGTTAATTGCATGATCCCGATTGATAATCCGACCCTCGTCAGCGAGGCGGGGCTGATTACCATAACGGCTTGCAGTAGCATAATCACACTCGCACATAAATGAATACGATTATCTCCTGGATTAGCATAATTTATGCACATAATTACATCAATTAACATAATTTCGGATAATTACGCAATTTTCCAAATTTCATTTAATTTTATTATTCTCATCAAATTCTCATAACCTACTTATACAACACCACTCACCGGTCATCCTGACGCAGGCTACGAACGACGGCTCAGTCGCCCACCTCCTCAGCCGCCACCTCTTCATCTTCCGCCTCCTCCGCCACGTCCGCCTGCCCCCGTGGCCCTGGAGGTTCCCATAGTGGCGCCACATTCTCGCCTCCAGCCGCTCCAGCCGGTGCAGCTGGCTCCAGGCCTGCACGGCGAAGAGCGCTGGGTGCCTGGCGCTGGATACCAGCACGTCCACGCAGCGCTCGACGGGCGAGCCCGCCGGCGGCCAGGGGGACACCAGGGGGGATGCGGGGGTCAGCCGTCCATCCCAGCTTCTGGCCGCAGACCAAAGGTCCACAGTGGCCGGCTCCCCGAGTGGACGGTCCACAGTGGCCGGCTCCCTGAGTGGACGGTCCATCGTGGCCGGCTCCCTGATTGGACAGTTCATAGTGGCCGGCTCCCTGAGTGGACGGTCCATCAAGGCCGGCTCCCTGATTGGACGGTCCACAGCGGCCGGCTCCCTGAGTGGACGGTTCATCAAGGCAGGCTCCCTGAGTGGACGGTTCACAGCGGCCGGCTCCCTGATTGGACGGTCCACAGCGGCCGGCTCCCTGAGTGGACGGTTCATCAAGCAGTTCACAGCGGCCGGCTCCCTGATTGGACAGTTCATAGTGGCCGGCTCCCTGAGTGGACGGTCCATCAAGCCGGCTCCCTGATTGGACGGTCCACAGCGGCCGGCTCCCTGAGTGGACGGTTCATCAAGGCAGGCTCCCTGAGTGGACGGTTCACAGCGGCCGGCTCCCTGATTGGACGGTTCATAGTGGCCGGCTCCCTGAGTGGACGGTCCATCAAGGCCGGCTCCCTGATTGGACGGTCCACAGTGGCCGGCTCCCTGAGTGGACGGTTCACAGTGGCCGGTTCCCTGATTGGACGGTCCACAGCGGCCGGCTCCCTGAGTGGATGGTCCATCAAGGCCGGCTCCCTGATTGGACGGTCCACAGTGGCCGGCTCCCTGAGTGGACGGTCCATCAAGGCCGGCTCCCTGAGTGGACGGACCACAGTGGCCGGCTCCCTGATTGGACGGTTCATAGTGGCCGGCTCCCTGATTGGACGGTTCATCAAGGCCGGCTCCCTGAGTGGACGGTCCACAGTGGCCGGCTCCCTGATTGGACGGTCCACAGTGGTCGGCTCCCTGATTGGATGGTCCATCAAGGCCGGCTCCCTGATTGGACGGTCCACAGTGGCCGGCTCCCTGAGTGGACGGTTCATCAAGGCCGGCTCCCTGATTGGACGGTCCACAGTGGCCGGCTCCCTGAGTGGACGGTCCATCAAGGCCGGCTCCCTGATTGGACGGTCCACAGTGGCCGGCTCCCTGAGTGGACGGTCCATCAAGGCCGGCTCCATGAGTGGACGGACCACAGCGGCCGGCTCCCTGGTTGGACGGTTCATAGTGGCCGGCTCCCTGATTGGACGGTTCATCAAGGCCGGCTCCCTGAGTGGACAGTCCACAGTGGCCGGCTCCCTGAGTGGACGGCCCACAGTGGCCGGCTCCCTGATTGGACGGTCCACAGTGGCCGGCTCCCTGATTGGACGGTGAGGTTGATCTCGTGCTGCTCATCTTGGTGGAAGGTGGACAGTCAACCATGGCCGGACCTGGAGATAGAAGGTTGATGGTCAAGGTGGGTGGACTTGGAGATAGAAGGTTGATGGTCGAGGTGGGTGGACTTGGTGATGCAAGGTTGATGATCGAGGTGGGTGGACTTGGAGATGCAAGGTTGATGGTCAGTGTGGGTGGACTTGGTGATGCAAGGTTGATGGTCGAGGTGGGTGGACTTGGTGATGCAAGGTTGATGGTCAGTGTGGGTGGACTTGGTGATGCAAGGTTTGATGGTCAGTGTGGGTAGACTTGCAGATGCAAGGTTGATGGTCAGTGTGGGTGGACTTGGTGATGCAAGGTTGATGGTTGAGGTGGGTGGACTTGGAGATGCAAGGGTTGATGGTCGAGGTGGGTGGATTTGGAGATGCAAGGTTGATGGTCAGTGTGGGTGGACTTGCCGATGCAAGGTGGATGGTCGAGGTGGGTGGACTTGGTGATGCAAGGTTGATGGTCGAGGTGGGTGACTTGGTGATGCAAGGTTGATGGTCGAGGTGGGTGGACTTGGTGAGCCAGGTTGATGGTCGAGGTGGGTGGACTTGGTGATGCAAGGTTGATGGTCGAGGTGGGTGGACTTGGAGATGCAAGGTTGGTGGTCAGTGTGGGTGGACTTGGTGATGCAAGGTTGATGGTCGAGGTGGGTGGACTTGGAGATGCAAGGTTGATGGTCGAGGTGGGTGGACTTGGAGATGCAAGGTTGATGGTCGAGGTGGGTGGACTTGGTGATGCAAGGTTGATGGTCGAGGTGGGTGGACTTGGTGATGCAAGG
Organism: Petromyzon marinus; assembly: GCF_048934315.1. Lineage (NCBI taxonomy): Eukaryota > Metazoa > Chordata > Hyperoartia > Petromyzontiformes > Petromyzontidae > Petromyzon > Petromyzon marinus. The sequence continues at coordinate 10,759,316 of NC_133740.1, read as the reverse complement.
TTGATGGTCGAGGTGGGTGGACTTGGTGATAGAAGGTTGATGGTCGAGGTGGGTGGACTTGGAGATGCAAGGTTGATGGTCGAGGTGGGTGGACTTGGTGATGCAAGGTTGATGGTCAGTGTGGGTGGATTTGGAGATGCAAAGTTGATGGTCAGTGTGGGTGGACTTGGAGATGCAAGGTTGATGGTCGAGGTGGGTGGACTTGGTGATGCAAGATTGATGGTCGAGGTGGATGGACTTGGAGATGCAAGGTTGATGGTCGAGGTGGGTGGACTTGGTGATGCAAGCTTGATGGTGGAGGTGGGTGGACTTGGTGATGCAAGGTTGATGGTCGAGGTGGGTGGACTTGGTGATGCAAGGTTGATGGTCAGTGTGGGTGGACTTGGAGATGCAAGGGTGATGGTCGAGGTGGGTGGACTTGGAGATGCAAGGTTGATGGTCGAGGTGGGTGGACTTGGTGATGCAAGGTTGATGGTCGAGGTGGGTGGACTTGGTGATGCAAGGTTGATGGTCGAGGTGGGTGGACTTGGAGATGCAAGGTTGATGGTCGAGGTGGGTGGACTTGGTGATGCAAGGTTGATGGTCAGTGTGGGTGGATTTGGAGATGCAAGGTTGATGGTCAGTGTGGGTGGACTTGGAGATGCAAGGTTGATGGTCGAGGTGGGTGGACTTGGTGATGCAAGGTTGATGGTCGAGGTGGATGGACTTGGAGATGCAAGGTTGATGGTCGAGGTGGGTGGACTTGGTGATGCAAGCTTGATGGTGGAGGTGGGTGGACTTGGTGATGCAAGGTTGATGGTCGAGGTGGGTGGACTTGGTGATGCAAGGTTGATGGTCAGTGTGGGTGGACTTGGAGATGCAAGGTTGATGGTCGAGGTGGGTGGACTTGGAGATGCAAGGTTGATGGTCGAGGTGGGTGGACTTGGTGATGCAAGGTTGATGGTCAGTGTGGGTGGACTTGGAGATGCAAGATTGATGGTCGAGGTGGGTGGACTTGGAGATGCAAGGTTGATGGTCGAGGTGGGTGGACTTGGTGATGCAAGGTTGATGGTCGAGGTGGGTGGACTTGGTGATGCAAGGTTGATGGTCAGTGTGGGTGGACTTGGTGATGCAAGGTTGATGGTCGAGGTGGGTGGACTTGGTGATGCAAGGTTGATGGTCGAGGTGGGTGGACTTGGAGATACAAGGTTGATGGTCGAGGTGGGTGGACTTGGTGATGCAAGGTTGATGGTCGAGGTGGGTGGACTTGGAGATGCAAGGTTGATGGTCGAGGTGGGTGGACTTGGTGATGCAAGGTTGATGGTCGAGGTGGGTGGACTTGGAGATGCAAGGTTGATGGTCGAGGTGGGTGGACTTGGAGATGCAAGGTTGATGGTCGAGGTGGGTGGACTTGGAGATGCAAGGTTGACGGTCGAGGTGGGTGGACTTGGAGATGCAAGGTTGATGGTCGAGGTGGGTGGACTTGGAGATGCAAGGTTGATGGTCGAGGTGGGTGGACTTGGTGATGCAAGGTTGATGGTGGACAACAGCGGCAAACCTTAAGGAAGGAGATGGACTCCTGAACAGCTTCGCCCTCATCGGAGGCCTCACTTCCGGTGCCCCCAGGGTGGACACCTCTCCCTGGGGGCGACCTGGCTGTGTCAACCAACGGTCACCACCGCCACCACCGCCACCACCGCCGCCACCCGTGAGTGTCCACCTCCGCAGGGCGAGCGTGATGGTCTCCACGCTGGGGGGCGAGTGAGCGCGGGGCCCAGCGACGGTGGAGGGGACAGACGACGCCGACGTCACCTGCGCAGGGTGGACAACGGCAAAGAACCGACGGTGGGAGAGGAGGGGGGGGGTGAACAATCCCTTGGTGGTAGGTGGACAGTCGATCATGGTGGACCTGGACATTAAAGTACGGTCCACAAATAGGAGGTTGACAGGAGGCCGACAGGCCAATAAGGGTGGACTCTGAGATAGGAGGGTGATGGTCAATGTGGAGTGGACTTGGGAGATAGTAGGTTCATGATGGACCAAGGTAGACCTGTTCACGAGTCCACCTCCTTCCAGCAAGGTCCACCATGGAGCAGACATAACCAAGTATTAGGTTTGAATAAAGATTGTTATTACGTAGTTTAAAAAAATTCTTCCTCCGAAATATTTCTGTTTGGTTAAAACCACAGTGTGATGCTGCGAAACAGGTGACTGGGCATTTAGTGACGCTCGCCGATTGTGAGTGGGTGAGCAAGTGGGTGAGTGGGTGAGCGAGCTCGCGGGTGAGTGGGTGGGTGAGTGGGTGGGTGAGTGAGCGAGCGAGTGGGTGAGCGAGCGGATGAATGGGTGGGTGAGTGGGTGAGCGAGTGAGCGAGCGAGTGGGTGGGTGAGTGAGCGAGTGGGTGAGCGAGCGGATGAGTGGGTGGGTGAGTGGGTGGGCGAGCGAGCGAGCGAGTGAGTGGGTGAGGAACGAGCGAGCGGTCGAGTGAGTGCTACGTCGTGTTGCTGGAGGGTTCCCGATGACACGGATTTCGGCCGGGATGACTCCAACGTGGCCTCGCCCGAAATATCGACGAGGAGCGGACCCCACGTGGAGCGGTAAGCGTGGTGGGGGTACACGGCCCACACTGACCTCCATCACTGGCTCCGTGGATCTCACAGGGCCCCAGTTCAACGTGGGCACTGCGGGGAAAGAAAAAAAAAACACGTTGATTCTCGGTGTTGACAACAAAACCCACAGACCCAACGCTCACCACTCGATAACCCACAGACACAACGCTCACCACTCGATAACCCACAGACTCAACGCTCACCACTCTGACCCACAGACTCAACGTTCACCACTTGATAACCCACAGACTCAACGCTCACCACTCTGACCCACAGACCCAACGCTCACCACTCGATAACCCACAGACCCAACGCTCACCACTCGATAACCCACAGACACAACGCTCACCACTCGATAACCCACAGACCCAATGCTCACCACTCGATATACCACAGACCCAACGCTCACCACTCGATAACCCACAGACTCAACGCTCACCACTTGATAACCCACAGACACAACGCTCACCACTCTGACCCACAGACTCAACGCTCACCACTCGATAACCCACAGACTCAACGCTCACCACTCGATAACCCACAGACGCAACGCTCACCACTCTAACCCACAGACCCAACGCTCACCACTCTGACCCACAGAGCCAACGCTCACCACTCGATAACCCACAGACCCAACGCTCACCACTCTAACCCACAGTCCCAACGCTCACCACTCGATAACCCACAGACCCAACGCTCACCACTCAATAACCCACAGACCCAACGCTCACCACTCGATAACCCACAGACTCAACGCTCACCACTCTGACCCACAGACTCAACGCTCACCACTCTGACCCACAGTCCCAACACTTACCACTCGATAACCCACAGACTCAACGCTCACCACTCTGACCCACAGACTCAACGCTCACCACTCGATAACCCACAGACCCAACGCTCACCACTCGATAACCCACAGACTCAACGCTCACCACTCGATAACCCACAGACTCAACGCTCACCACTCGATAACCCACAGACTCAACGCTCACCACTCGATAACCCACAGACCCAACGCTCACCACTCGATAACCCACAGACCCAACCCTCACCACTCGATAACCCACAGACCCAACGCTCACCACTCTGACCCACAGACTCAACGCTCACCACTCGATAACCCACAGACCCAACGCTCACCACTCTGACCTTCAACGCCAGGGCTGGACAAGGCTCTGTGGCGACTCTCAAAGCCTTCAGAATCTCCGTGCCTAAAGCGTGACAAGTGAAAATGAGCATGAGAACAATCGCAGACCTCGGGCTCCTGCAGTTTCACTCCGTTGAGCAGATGACGACGACGACGATGAAGACGACGAATTAATTACGTTCGTTCACTCGGTTCGGCAGATGACGACAACGATGACGATGATGACAACGACGATGATGACGATGATGACGATGATGACGATGATGATGAATTAATTACGACCATTCGACACGTTCGTTCACTCAGTTCGGCAGATGACGACCATGACGATGACGACACTAACGACGATGACGACGATAACGACGATGACGACGACGATCACGATGATGACGACGATCACGATGATGACGATGATGACGACGACGACGATGATGAATTAATAACGACCATTCGACACGTTCGTCCACTTGGGTTCGGCAGATGACGAGGACGACGATGACAATGACGACAATAACGATGATGACGATGATGACGATGACGATGATGACGATGATGACGATGACGACGACGACGACGACGATGATGAATTAATAACGACCGTTCGACACGTTCGTCCACTCGGTTCGGCAGATGACAACGATGACTACAATAATGACGACGATTACAACAACGACGGCGACGACGACTACAGTAATGACGACGACGATGGCAGCGGCGACGGTGACGACGTGCCACCTGTCGCCGAGACGCCGGGAAAGGGAGGGTGGATTTGCGGCGCTGCCGCGGCCCCCGCCGAGGTCCACGTGGCCAGGAGGAGGAGGAGGAGGGGGAGCCGGAGCCGCCATCAGGGCCGTCGTCTTGAACACCACGGTGGGAACGCGCCCTCTCGCGGACGACGAGGAGGAGGAGGAGGAGGAGGTCGGGCGAGGTCGCGAGTGGCTCGAGGTCACGCGAGGCCGCCAGGAGGCGGGGGCGGCGCTCCCCCCCGTCGCGCGGAGCAGCCCAGAGGGGACTTGGCCGGGGCGCTCGCTGCAGCCACCACGACCGCACGGGAGGGGGGCAGGGCATGGGGCAGTGGGGAGGGGGCAGTGGCGAGGGGAGGGGGCAGGGGAGGGGGCAGTGGCGAGGGGGCAGGGCATGGGGCAGTAGGGAGGGGGCAGTGGCGAGGGGAGGGGGCAGGGGAGGGGGCAGGGCATGGGGCAGTGGCGAGGGGAGGGGGCAGGGGCAGTGGCGAGGGGAGGGGGCAGTGGCGAGGGGGCAGTGGGGAGGGGGCAGTGGCGAGGGGGCAGTGGCGAGGGGGCAGTGGGGAGGGGGCAGTGGGGAGGGGGCAGTGGCGAGGGGAGGAGGAGGAGGAGGCCCCGCCCTACCGTGCAGCGACTTCCTGCTCCGGCTGCTCGTCTTGCCCCTGGTGACGGAGATCATCCGGCTGACCCTGGCCACCTCCTTCGTCTCCACCGCGTGGCACACGACCTGCGCCACACAGCACGGATCGGCGGGCGGGGGGGGGGGGGGGACTATGGGTGGGTAGCCGGGGCTAACCGGCACCTGCCACCGCCTCCTCCTCCTCCTCCTCCGTCGGATCTCTCACCCGACCAGCGGGTGTGTGCGAGCGTGTGAGAGGGCCGCTCACGGCCGAGGTGTCGTCAGCGTTGCCGCGGGCCGTCGCCCGCGGCAACGCGCTCGGCCCTCCGGCGCGTCCCGCGGACGCTTGCGCAGGAGGGGCCGCCGAGCCGACCGCACGGCCGGCCTGCCGCCGCGCCGAGTTTATTATTTGGCAGGGGCGGCACGGCGGTCTAAGGGGGGGGATGTTAACCGCCGCGCCGGGTGTACAACAGGAGGTCGTGCGTTCGATGGGCAACCCGGACGTGGATTTTGATTCGTGGTCCTCCGCTTTTTTTTTTCCCCACCCCACATTTAGAACCGACGTCACCCGCTCACTATTCAGCCACCACGCTCACCGACTCAACCACTCACTCACTCACCCACTCACCCACTCAACCACTCACTCACCCACTCAACCACTCACTCACTTACCGACTCAACCACCTACTTACACACACGCTCACTCACCTACTCAACCACCTACTTACACACCCGCTCACTCACCTACTCAACCACCAACTTACTCACCCGCTCACTCACCTACTCAACCACTCACTTACTCACCCACTCACTCACTATTCAACCAACCACTTACCTACTCAACCACCTACTTACTCACCCGCTCACTCACCTACTCAATCACCTACTTACACACCCGCTCACTCACCTACTCAACCACCAACTTACTCACCCACTCACTCACCTACTAAACCACTCACTTACTCACCCACTCACTCACTATTCAACCAACCACTTACCTACTCAACCACCTACTTACCCGCTCACTCACCTACTCAATCACCTACTTACACACCCGCTCACTCACCTACTCAACCACCAACTTACTCACCCACTCACTCACCTACTAAACCACTCACTCACCCACTCACTCACTATTCAACCAACCACTTACCTACTCAACCACCTACTTACTCACCCGCTCACTCACCTACTCAACCACCTACTTACACACCCGCTCACTCACCTACTCAACCACCAACTTACTCACCCACTCACTCACCTACTAAACCACTCACTTACTCACCCACTCACTCACTATTCAACCAACCACTTACCTACTCAACCACCTACTTACTCACCCGCTCACTCACCTACTCAATCACCTACTTACACACCCGCTCACTCACCTACTCAACCACCCACTTACACACCCATTCACCCACTCAACCACTCACTTACTCAACCATCCACTCACCTACTCAACCACCTACTTACACACCCGCTCACTCACCTACTCAACCACCTACTTACCCACTCACTCACTCAGCAACTCAACCACCCACTTACCCACTCACTCACTCAGCAACTCAACCACTCACTTACTCAACCACCCACTTACCTACTCAACCACCTACTTACACACCCACTCACTCACCTACTCAACCACTCACACTCACTCACCTGCTCAACCACCCACTTACCTACTCAACCACCTACTTACTCACCCACTCATTTACCTACTCAACCACCTACTTACACACCCACTCACTCACCTACTCAACCACTCACACTCACTCACCTACTCAACCACCCACTTACTCACCCACTCAACCACTCACTCACCCACTCAACTACTCACTCACTATTCAACCACCCACTTACCTACTCAACCACCTACAGTGAGGGAAAAAAGTATTTGATCCCCTGCTGATTTTGTACGTTTGCCCACTGACTAAGAAATGGTCAGTCTATAATTTTAATGGGAGGTTTATTTGAACAGTGAGAGACAGAATAACAACAAAATCCAGAAAAACGCATGTCAAAAATTGTATAAATTGATTTGCATTTTAATGAGGGAAATAAGTATTTGACCCCTCTGCAAAACATGACTTAGTACTTGGTGGCAAAACCCTTGTTGGCAATCACAGAGATCAGATGTTTCTTGAAGTTGGCCACCAGGTTTGCACACATCTCAGGAGGGATTTTGTCCCACTCCTCTTTGCAGATCTTCTCCAAGTCATTAAGGTTTCGAGGCTGACGTTTGGCAACTCGAACCTTCAGCTCCCTCCACAGATTTTCTATGGAATTAAGGTCTGGAGACTGGCTAGGCCACTCCAGGACCTTAATGTGCTTCTTCTTGAGCCACTCCTTTGTTGCCTTGGCCGTGTGTTTTGGGTCATTGTCATGCTGGAATGCCCATTCACGACCCATTTTCAATGCCCTGGCTGAAGGAAGGAGGTTCTCACCCAAGATTTGACGGTACATGGCCCCGTCCATCGTCCCTTTGATCCGGTGAAGTTGTCCTGTCCCCTTAGCAGAAAAACACCCCCAAAGCATGTTTCCACCTCCATGTTTGACGGTGGGGATGGTGTTCTTGGGGTCATAGGCATCATTCCTCCTCCAATCACGGCGAGTTAAGTTTATACCAAAGAGCTCCATTTTGGTCTCATCTGACCACAACACTTTCACCCAGTTGTCCTCTGAATCATTCAGATGTTCATTGGCAAACTTCAGACGGGCATGTATATGTGCGTTCTTGAGCAGGAGGACCTTGCGGGCGCTGCAAGATTTCAGTCCTTCACGGCGTAGTGTGTTACCCATTGTTTTCTTGGTGACTATGGTCCCAGCTGCCTTGAGATCATTGACAAGATCCTCCCGTGTAGTTCTGGGCTGATTCCTCACCGTTCTCATGCAACTCCACGAGGTGAGATCTTGCATGGAGCCCCAGGCCGAGGGAGATTGACAGTTATTTTGTGTTTCTTCCATTTGAGAATAATCGCACCAACTGTTGTCACCTTCTCACCAAGCTGCTTGGCAATGGTCTTGTAGCCCATTCCAGCCTTGTGTAGGTCTACAATCTTGTCCCTGACATCCTTGGAGAGCTCTTTGGTCTTGGCCATGGTGGAGAGTTTGGAATCTAATTGATTGATTGCTTCTGTGGACAGGTGTCTTTAATACAGGTAACAAGCTGAGATTAGGAGCACTCCCTTTAAGAGTATGCTTCTAATCTTAGCTTGTTACCTGTATAAAAGACACCTGGGAGCCAGAAATCTTTCTGATTGAGAGGGGGTCAAATACTTATTTCCCTAATTAAAATGCAAATCAATTTATAACATTTTTTACATGCGTTTTTCTGGATATTTTTGTTGTTATTCTGTCTCTTACTGTTCAAATAAACCTACCATTAAAATTATAGACTGATCATCTCTTATGTCAGTGGGCAAACGTACAAAATCAGCAGGGGATCAAATACTTTATTCCCTCACTGTATGTCTCTGTGGGTTTCTGTGGGTCTCTACAAGTCTCTGTGTGTCTCTACAGGTCTCTGTGTGTCTCTGGGTCTCTACAGGTCTCTGTGTCTCTGTGTGTCTCTACAGGTCTCTGTGGGTCTCTACAGGTCTCTACAGGTCTCTGTGTGTCTTTGTGGGTCTCTACAGGTCTCTGTGGGTCTCTACAGGTATCTGTGTGTCTTTGTGGGTCTGTCTCTGTGTGTCTCTGTGGGTCTCTACAGGTCTGTGTGTGTCTCTGTGGGTCTCTACAGGTCTCTGTGTCTCTGTGGGTCTCTACAGGTCTCTGTGGGTCTCTACAATTATGTGGGTCTCTACAGGTCTGTGTGTGTCTCTGTGGGTCTCTGTGGGTCTCTACAGGTCTCTGTGTCTCTGTGGGTCTCTACAGGTCTCTGTGTGTCTCTACAGGTCTCTGTGGGTCCCCACAGGTCTCTGTGTGTCTCTGTGGGTCTCTACAGGTCTCTGTGTGTCTCTGTGTGTCTCTACAGGTCTCTGTGGGTCTCTGTGGGTCTCTCCAGGTCTCTACAGGTCTCTGTGGGTCTCTACAGGTCTCTGTTGTCTATGTGGGTCTCTACATGTCTCTGTGTGTCTCTGTGGGTCTCTACAGGTCTCTGTGTGTCTCTACAGGTCTCTGTGGGTCCCCACAGGTCTCTGTGTGTCTCTGTGGGTCTCTACAGGTCTCTGTGTGTCTCTGTGTGTCTCTACAGGTCTCTGTGGGTCTCTCCAGGTCTCTGTGGGTCCCTACAGGTCTCTGTGTGTCTCTGTGGGTCTCTACAGGTCTCTGTGTGTCTCTGTGTGTCTCTACAGGTCTCTGTGGGTCTCTCCAGGTCTCTACAGGTCTCTGTTGTCTATGTGGGTCTCTACATGTCTCTGTGTGTCTCTGTGGGTCTATACAGGTCTCTACAGGTCTCTGTGTCTCTGTGGGTCTCTACAGGTCTCTGTGTGTCTCTGTGGGTCTCTACAGGTCTCTGTGTGTCTCTGTGGGTATCTGTGGGTCTCTACAGGTCTGTGTGTGTCCCTGTGGGTCTCTACAGGTCTCTGTGTGTCTCTGTGGGTCTCTGTGGGTCTCTACAGGTCTCTGTGTGTCTTGTGGGTCTCTACAGGTCTCTGTGTGTCTCTGTGGGTCTCTACAGGTCTCTGTGTGTCTCTGTGGGTCTCTGTGTGTCTCTACAGATCTCTGTGTCTCTGTGGGTCTCTACAGGTCTCTGTGGGTCTCTACAGGTCTCTGTGTTTCTCTGTGGGTCTCTACAGGTCTCTGTGTTTCTCTGTGGGTCTCTACAGGTCTCTGTGGGTCTCAATGGGTCTCGTTGTGTCTCTGTGTGTTTCGAGACCACCACCACCACCACCACCGCTGCCAACACCACCGCCACCGCCAACACCACCACCGCTGCCAACACCACCGCCGCTGCCAACACCACCGCCGCCAACACCACCACCGCCAACACCACCACCGCCGCCGCCACCACCGCCAACACCACCACCGCCAACACCACCACCACCGCCAACACCACCACCGCCGCCACCACCACCTCGTCTGCGGCGAGCGCCGCCCTCCTCCGCCTCCTCACCGTGCCGTCGCTCCTTCGCTCCAGACGGACCACGCCGGGCTGAGACACGAGGTACGACTCGAGTCCGTCGCCGCCGCCAGGCAGCTCGCGCCCCGTGAGCTCCCGGAACTCGGCGCGCAGTCGCCGCAGCTCCACGCCACCGCGGCGCGACAGCAGCACGGAGCGGAGCATCGCCGCCTCGTCAGCGCCGGGCATCGTCGCGCGCCTGCCGGCGAAGACGCCCAACGCCGTCAACGCCCGGGACGGCCTCCCGCGGTTGTTGGGGGGGCCGGCGCCTGTGAGGAGGGCTGTTGTTGTTGCTGTTGTTGCTGTTGTTGTGGCCGGAACCGCGCACACAACCCGGCCGCCTTTGTCTCTCCCAATAGTGCCGACGTTTGCACGCCCGCGCCAAGTACCGGCTCGTTTAAAGCCGGGTCGACAGGATCTACGCCACCCCCGGCCGCCTTTGTCTCTCTCCCCAAGCGGCGATGTTTTTACACTGTAACACAGCACCAGCTACTGACTCGTTGAAGGCTGAGTCAACCTAAGAGGCGGCCCAGGACCGGCGAGCTTACGGGGGAGGGGGGGGGGGGGTGGTGTGGCCGGGTCCCACGCCACTCCCGGCCGCCTTTGTCTCTCTCCCCAAGCGGCGATGTTTTTACACTGTAACACAGCACCAGGTACTGACTCGTTGAAGGCTGAGTCAACCTAAGAGGCGGCCCAGGACCGGCGAGCTTACGGGGGAGGGGGGGGGTGGTGTGGCCGGGTCCCACGCCACTCCCGGCCGCCTTTGTCTCTCTCCCCAAGCGGCGATGTTTTGCACGCTTGAACAACCACACCAGTAGGGTCGCATTAAAAAAGGGATTTATTGTTTCTGCCAGTATCAAAGTTACGAATAAAGAGTAATAGGTTTTTACCCCTTTCTGGCAATAAAACATGCGAGAGGTGTGTTAAGATGTTAAGCTTTTGTTAAGATAAGATTTTCGGATGTTAAGGTGTTGAGATGATAAGATGTCCAGATGATAAGATGTTAAGACGATAAGGCGTTCAGATGTTCATATGTTAAGCTTCTGTTAGGATGTTAAGATATGTTCAGATGTTAAGATCATAAGATGTCCAGATGATAAGATGTTAAGACGGAAAGACGTTCAGATGTTAATTCCTGCTTTGAATAAAACCTTACCTTTTGTTGTACCAACGTGTTAAGTTTTAGATAATTAAACGTAAGGAGGTTGGGTTTGGTTATAAGACATCTGGAGCCTTGAAAAGGCCCGAGTCGGCTCGGAATTGCGGCCTTACTAAAACACTTTTTTTGGCCCCCTCGAAATACGACGATAAAATGTTTTACCTCGAGGTCCAATACATAAAAGTGCGTGCTAACTTTACGTCGGTTAACAGATGCACGCGTTTGATGAGCTTAATACACGTTTGTTTGCGTCATTGTTGCGCGCAATGTATAACGCAGTACACACTCGGGCCTTCAAACAGGCTTCTACGCAACAACAGAGGCCTAGTAGCTTCAAGCTGACGTAAATTTTGGCGTGAGGTGAACAACAACAAACTTTAAAGTCGTGAAAAATAAGAATAGGGAGGTTTTTTTTGCGTACACCTTTCTGGCAAACCAAACAATAGTCGTGTTGAGATGTTAACCCCATTAGGCTAATGAGACCTTAAGGCCGTAATCAAAGAGACAAGGGGTTGTCCCCAAAGTCTTGTGACCCCCCTCTTAACTAACGTTTCCTTTGCACATTGATTCATGCCTCAAATAAAACCTTACCTTTTGTTGTAACAACGTGTTAAGTTTGAGAGAATTAAACGTAATGAGATTGGGTTTGGTTATAAGACATCTGGAGCCTTGAAAAGGCCCGAGCGGGCTCGGAATTGCGGCCTTACTAAAAAAAAACTTTTTTGGCCCCTCGAAATACGATAAAATGTTTTACCTCGAGGTCCAATATAAAAGTGCGTGCTAACTTTACATCGGTTAACAGATGCACGCGTTTGCCCACTTTAATACACGTGTATATAGATTAGTTGTGCGCGCAATGTAGAACTCCATTCACGCTCGGGCCTTCAAACAGGCTTCTACGCAACAACAGAGGCCTAGTGGCTTCAGGCTGACATAAATTTGGCGTGAGGTGAATAACCACAAACTTTAAAAAATATTAAAAATAACAAAGAGGTTTTGTACCCTTTCTGACAATGAAACAGGTGTTGCGTAAATAGATTTTAACCTTCAAAAGGAATCACGTGTCTGCATTGTGAACATACCCTTGATATTGTATATGTTGCGAGGCCAGAAAAGGTGCCAAATCGAATTGTTACTTTTGATACTTTGATACTGACAACTAATACAAAGATATAGCTTTGACTTAACACGCTAACATCCAATACAGCACTAGTGTATATTGTAGTGTATAGTGTAGTATATACGAGTACAGCACTAGTGTATTGTGTAGTGTATAGTAGTGTATAGTGTAGTATATACTAATACAGCACCAGTGTATAGTGTAGTATAGTGTAGTGTATAGTGTAGTATATTAGTACAGCACTAGTGTATCGTGTAGTGTATAGTTGTGTAGTATATAGTGTAGTATACTAGTACAGCACTCGTGTATCGTGTAGTGTAGTGTATAGTGTAGTGTATAGTGTAGTGTATAGTGTAGTGTATACTAGTCCAGGAGACAAGTGTTGGATAGCCAAGCCACAACATTTACAAGCCGAGTACGACGTTTCGCCAGTAATTACGATCAGCTTAATCAGGCGGACAGCCAAATTGCGTGCCTTAGAGTGGTAGATGTGATGGCATCACTTGTGAGCACTTCTTGAGCGATGTGGGGGGGGGTGTTAATTAATGTATACAAATTACAATGAGTAACCATTGCCAGTTATGGTACCTACCTACCCACCCACCCAGCTACCCACTCATCCACCTACCCACTCATCCACCTACCCACCCATCCACTCAACTCACCTACCCATCCACTCACTCACCAACCCATCCACTCAACTACCCACCCATCAACTCACCAACCCATCCACTCAACTACCCACCCATCAACTCAACTCACCTACCCACCCATTTACTGACTCACCTATCCATCCATCAACTCACCTACCCACCCATCAACTCACCAACCCATCCACTCAACTACCCACCCATCAACTCAACTCACCTACCCACCCATTTACTGACTCACCTATCCACCCATCAACTCACCTACCCACCCATCAACTCACCAACCCATCCACTCACCTACCAACCCATGCACTCAACTCACCAACCCACTCACTCACTCACCTACCCACCCATCCACTCAACTCACCTACCCACCCACCAACTCACTCACCTACCCACCCACCAACTCACTCACCTACCCACCCACAGACCCGCTCACCTACCCACCCACAGACCCGCTCACCTACCCACCGACTCACCTACCTACCCACCAACTGACTCACCTACCCACCCACCAACTGACTCACCTACCCACCCACCAACTCGCTCACCTACCCACCCCCAGACCCGCTCACCTACCCACCCACCAACTGACTCACCTACCCACCCACCAACTGACTCACCTACCCACCCACCAACTCGCTCACCTACCCATCCACCAACTCACTCACCTACCCACCCACAGACCCGCTCACCTACCCACCCACAGACCCGCTCACCTACCCACCCACCAACTCACTCATCTACCCACCCACCAACTCGCTCACCTACCCACCCACAGACCCGCTCACCTACCCACCCACCAACTGACTCACCTACCCACCCACCAACTGACTCACCTACCCACCCACCAACTCGCTCACCTACCCACCCACCAACTCACTCACCTACCCACCCACAGACCCGCTCACCTACCCACCCACCAACTCGCTCACCTACCCATCCACCAACTCACTCACCTACCCACCCACAGACCCGCTCACCTACCCACCCACAGACCCACCCACCTACCCACCCACCAACTGACTCACCTACCCACCCACCAACTCGCTCACCTACCCACCCACCGACCCGCTCACCTACCCACCCACCATCTGACTCACCTACCCACCCACCAACTCGCTCACCTACCCACCCACCAACTGACTCACCTACCCACCCACCAACTGACTCACCTACCCACCCACCAACTGACTCACCTACCCACCCACCAACTCGCTCACCTACCCACCCCCAGACCCGCTCACCTACCCACCCACCAACTGACTCACCTACCCACCCACCAACTGACTCACCTACCCACCCACCAACTCGCTCACCTACCCATCCACCAACTCACTCACCTACCCACCCACAGACCCGCTCACCTACCCACCCACAGACCCGCTCACCTACCCACCCACCAACTCACTCATCTACCCACCCACCAACTCGCTCACCTACCCACCCACAGACCCGCTCACCTACCCACCCACCAACTGACTCACCTACCCACCCACCAACTGACTCACCTACCCACCCACCAACTCGCTCACCTACCCACCCACCAACTCACTCACCTACCCACCCACAGACCCGCTCACCTACCCACCCACCAACTCGCTCACCTACCCATCCACCAACTCACTCACCTACCCACCCACAGACCCGCTCACCTACCCACCCACAGACCCACCCACCTACCCACCCACCAACTGACTCACCTACCCACCCACCAACTGACTCACCTACCCACCCACCAACTCGCTCACCTACCCACCCACCGACCCGCTCACCTACCCACCCACCATCTGACTCACCTACCCACCCACCAACTCGCTCACCTACCCACCCACCAACTGACTCACCTACCCACCCACCAACTGACTCACCTACCCACCTACCAACTGACTCACCTATCCACCCACCAACTCGCTCACCTACCCACTCACTCACCTCACCACCCACCAAACTCCACCTCTGCTCTTCCCAGGATCTCATCACACGAACCACCACCTAACAACCCTCGCTCGAACTCACCAACGACTCTGTTTGTTACTGGCCGCTCGGCGTTTGCGGCGGCAGAGGTGGGGGAGGGGGCGTACCTGTGCTCGCCTTTGTATTTCTCGCCGCGATTCTTTAACCACCACCAACCACAACGAGACCACAACAACCACCACCACCACCACCTGTGCAAGATGGCGGGCCCTTTCAAACAGACGCCACGCGCGCCACAGCATTTTGAAACCCCAGTGCTGATAAGCGCGCCGCCGTGTAAACCGTAGTCTTGATAAGGCAGGCACGTGTGTGTGTGTGTACCATCGGACACTCCACCCCCACAACTCCCAATCGGTGATGGGGCAGTTGTGGAGAGAGTGGAGAGTTTCCCATACCTGGGCAGTGTGCTTATGACTGGCTCCAGTTTAACAGCAGAGGTCTCACTCCGAATCAGTCGAGCGGCAATATATTTTCATCGGTTGCGTAACGCTGTGTGGAAGCTACCTGGTCTGTCGCTCCGCACTAAGCTTCAGGTCTTCTCGGCCACGGTCATTCCCTCCCTTCTCTACGCTTGCGAAACGTGGACCCCCCTAATGGAACATCTTCGCCGGTTAGAAACATTTAGGCTGGCCTGCCTACGATCCATCCTGGGTTTAACCAGACTGGATTGTGTGAGGAGCTCACAAATCCTTGAAAGATCTGGGCAGGGTCCCATCGGTGAGCTCCTCCGGCAGGCAAGGCTGCGATGGCTGGGTCATGTAGCCCGCATGCCCAGCCACCGCATGCCGAAACAGCTTTTGTTTGGCCGGATTGAGGGGGCTAAGCGGGCGCGGCACGGGCTAGAGAAGAGATGGAGTGATGTGGTACAGGAGGACGTGGAGCTGAGTGGACTTGCCGATGACCGGTACCAGCGGTGTCAAGATCGGCCTCTGTGGAGGAGGCTCGTGAAGGACGCTGCTACTGGGCAGTTGGAGGCAGTCGCCCTCCAACAACAACGGAGGGCGGAGGAGCGACGCTCACAACAACGAGCGGAGCGCCGGGTGGCTAAAGCACAGCAGGTTGGCACAGTAGGGGGCACAGGTGGTGCATCAGCCAGTCATCTCAGTCAGTCGACCCGTGGCACCTGGGTCTGCCCAGTGACCTCCTGCCAGCGGGCGTTCGACACTTCACGTGGCCTCACGGTGAACATAGCCTGGCACAAGCGTCGTGGTGACGTCACCGCCACTTAGTGGCGAATGGCGGTTGTTGTTGTTGTTGTGTGGATGGCTGCCGATTAAATGGGGGTGGTGTGGGACATTTCGAATTAAAGATTTCGTGAGTGCAGAAATTCATATTCTTTGGGTGTTTCGGTAAAGTCACGTAGATATTTGAACCTATCTATCGACGTGACTTTACCGAAAGACCCAAATAATATTTTTGGGGGGGGGGGGCTGGGGGGGAATTTCTTCTTCCTACAGCATCAGTAGGATGGAGAAAAATAATATTATTTAAAAAAAAAACATAATACGAGGTGTAAATGTAATATTATAACCTTGCCAAAGGTTTCTATTTGGCGTTCGAGCATCTTAACAGCTGTTTTATTGGCAGAAAGGGTAAAAAAAAACTTTATTTTTTCATACGCTGCATATTGATGAAATATAATTATAATTAATCTCACATTATTTAATTAAGTTGATTTTTTTTTTACAATTTTTATCTACGATCAGACAGCTACATTTGGGATTTAATTCGATAACCCACACACAACAAAAGTGTTCACGGCTTGATTCAACCTCTTCGATTTAAAGATTCCGTTCTGCTGATATTGGCAAGAACGGCAAACTGAATACTGTGTAGGAACCTCCTGGTTGTTACACCACCAGCAGCCCACGGGGGATTATTGTGTCCGTCCGTCCGTCGTGCATACAAAAATGGGAGGGGTGGGGCTGGGTGGAGAGGGGAGGGAGGGGCTGGGTGGGGAGGAGAGGGAGGGGCTGGGTGGGGAGGGTGGGGAGGGGCTAGGTGGGGAGGGGCTGGGTGGGGAGGGGCTGGGTGGGGAGGGGAGGGAGGGGCTGGGTGGGGAGGGGAGGGAGGGGCTGGGTGGGGAGGGGCTGGGTGGGGAGTGTGGGGAGGGGCTTGGTGGGGAGGGGCTTGGTGGGGAGGGGCTGGGTGGGGAGGGTGGGGCTGGGTGGGGGGCGGGAGGGGAGGGGCTGGGTGGGGAGGGGCTGGGTGGGGAGGGTGTGGCTGGGTGGGGGGTGGGAGGGGTGGTGCTGGGTGGGGAGGGGCTGGTCACCCCGTGGTGCCCTTATAAAACTCAACGTTTAACCGACTCACGCCGGCTTGTGCCCGCCCTCACAGTCGGGCATATTGTGCTGAACACACCACGTGGTGGTGCCGCCGTTGACCCTGGCCATTGACCGAGCAACCCAACGTTCCTACCAGCTCCCTCCGCAGGAGAATGTGTTGAACTTAATACTTTGCGAGGACGAACTCTCCAATGTTTTACCCTTTTGCGAATGATTCAGATGTGAACGTCATCAAATGCCGTCAATTTTTGTCGTTCAAAACCCACTGCTTGACTCCGAAATATCTAAAAAAAAACTATCGGAGAAAGAACCCAACCGCAGCGGTTCTCGCTTTCATTTTCTTCGCCATCTAACGCTTTCTTGTCAAACGAAATAAGTCAATAAAAACATCATCTTATATTTGGAACGGTTTTCTGAATGTCACCAGGCAACAGACGTGTTTATGGGCCACTAACAAAAAAAAATAGAGATTTGGGGACCTTGAAATAAAAAAAATCTCAAGATTTTCAGATTTTTCTTCCGCGTTGCTTGTGTCCTAGAAGCTAGCCGGGTACCAAATGGTATCTTCTACCTAATTCCTTTGTCAAGGCGCTTTGTTTCTTCTCACACAGCTTAAAGGTCGTGATCTCAGCGTGGCTTTCTCACTCCAGCGCTCGCTGTCCTCCAGACAGTCTCGTCCCTTCACCTGACGAAGGCCGCTTGTGTTGTGGCGGAAACGTCGTGAGAATATTGTTGTGTTCTTTTATTTTATCAATTTATTATTTTATTCTCATTCTACGTGGTGACTTTACCGAAAGAACCAAAGAAGATGAATCCTTGCAGTCACGAAAGCTTTAAATCGAAATCTTCTACCTTTTTTTCGATTTAAAGCTTTCGTGACTGCAATGATTCATCTTCTTTGGTTCTTTCGGTAAAGTCACCACGTAGAATGATAATAAAATAATAAATTGATGAAATAAAATAACACAATAATATTCTCACGACGTTTCGGCCACAACACAAGCGGCCTTCATCAGGTGAAGGGACGAGACTGTCTGGTAGGACAGCGCTGGAGTGAAAGAGCCACTTTCAGATCACGGCCTTTAAGCTGTGTGAGAGGAACAAAGCGCCTTGACAAAGGAATTAGCATATAATTTAGCATTGAAATGGCTGAATGATTAGCTTGTGACTGGTCACAGAAATAGTTATGTTAAAAGTTAAAGCATACACATCCGCAGAGGCACCCCTTGACAATGGAATTAGCATAGAATTTAGCATTGAAATAGCTAAGTTAAAGCATACACATCCGCAGAGGCACCCCTTGACAATGGAATTAGCATAGAATTTAGCATTGAAATAGCTGAGTGATTAGCTTGTAACTGCTCATAGAAATAGCTACGTTAAAGTCAGACCATACACATTCACTATTTCATCACAGCCTTTGGAGCGATCTTGCCGGTTTCACCGGACCTGGACAATCAATGATCAGCTTGATTGAGAAGGGTCTGTGTGTGTGTGTGTTCCAGGGACCCGAGTTCGATTCCCTCTCACGGCCAACACCGGTGACGATTATTTGAGCCGGTCCTGGGCCTCTCCTCCTAGGTCGACTCAGCCTCAAATGAGTACCTGGTGCGGTGCGAAACAATATCGTCACGAAGGAGACAAAGTCGGCCGGGCGTGGTGCTGGCCACCCACCCCCTCGTGTGCCGTGCCGGTTAGCCTTCATAGGTGCTGCTCGCTAACAGCACTTGCCCCAACAGTCTGTCACAGGCTATACGGGAGATCTTTGTCTTTGTTGGTTACATTTTTAACATGCATTTTAGTGGTTGCAGGCAGTCCCCAGGTTTACGGAATTTTTTTGTATGTCGGAAACGGAACCATTTTCCATCGGAAATCAAAGGAAAATTCCATTTACCTTCATCCTGGCGAAGCTCAAGTGAGGCGTAAGACGGCTTTGCCCACCTTATGCCTCCTCGCTCCGCGGTATTCATCCGCAACCTCACCGCGCAGCACTGCTTGTGCTCACTTAACTAAACGCGAAACATTTCCGGGCATTGACACTGAACATTTTCTTTTGACACTATTTATGGCGCAGCATTTCCGTAAGGTCGGATTTCCGTAAGTCGGGGGGGGGGGGGGGGGCTTCCGTAACCCGGGGACTGTCTGCACTTGTGTTGAAGGTGGAGGGGTTACCAGCCCCTCGCACCCATCCAGAGCCCCCATTGGCCGCTATGGCGGCTACGCGCGACATGAGGGTAAAAGCATAATGGAATTGGCCGTTCCCCCGCCCCCCCCACCCACCATGGCATCGCTCGCATCCACTACAGCGTCACCGTCCGGTGGTGCCGGACGGTGACGCTGTAGTGATGGGGCAGTTGTGGAGAGAGTGGAGAGTTTCCCATACCTGGGCAGTGTGCTCACTTAGTGGAGAACGGCGGCTGTATTGGTGTTATGGATGGCGAGCGGTAGTGTAGCGGTTAGCGCTATGCAGCGCTACGCTCACGGCCAACACCAGTGACGATTGTCTGAACTGGTGAATGGGGCCTCCAAACCTAGGTCGACTCAGCCTCAAATGAGTACCTGGTGCAGTGTGTAAATATTGTCACCGGGGAGACAGAGGGCGTTGGTTGCTGGCCACCCTTCACAGGTGCTGCTCGCTAACAGCACTTGCCCCAACAGTCTGCCGAGGCTATACGGGTCTTTGTGTTGTGTGTTATGGCCTCAAAGTGAACTTGGCCTGGCACAAGCGCCGGGGTGACGTCACCGCCACTTGGCGGCGAATGAGACCCACAGCGTAAACACGGAGCGGCAGGCTGCCTTCGCGGCCGATGGCATCCGCGAGAGGTTCCTTTTGGGTTCGATCGCGTAAAATAAAAACGCGCGCGTGTGTCGTTGAGCCCGCCACCACCCGACACAGCCAATCGGCAAGGTTGCATCACGCCAACAAAAAAAAAGGGTGCCAATTTCGTTCCGAGTCCGGCACAGCGGTGGCGTGTCGGAGGGTAAGGCTGCAGCAGCATTTACAATCCGAGCACCGTGCCGTTTCGCCGGTGAATCACACACAGACTCACCGACTCGCGCGCACACACACAGAGAGAACCCCCAAAGAGAGAGGGGGGGGTGCACGCTTGCGAGTGACGTCACGATCTCCACTTTATTTTTCGCGTTCGCTCGCGCAGACGAACGGCGACGATGGGGGGGGGGGCGGGGGGTGGAGGGCCGTGAGTGCCATCCAGGAGCCGCGCAAATCCGCGAGTCGAATCGTTACAAGGCTCACGGGCACGCAGACGAGAGACGCACGCAGATGAGACCCCCCACCCCCACCCACCCCCCACCCACCCCCGTACACTGCCATCGTGTCGGGCTTGCATTGAGGCACGCACAGAACCCGCACGAGACCCGGCAACAAAGCACGACGGAAGGCTTGCACCCAGACGCGCGCACACACACACATTTACACACACACACACATATACACACACACATATACACATTTACAGACGCGCGCACACACACATACATATTTACAGACGTACACACACACACATATACACACACACATATACACATTTACAGACGCGCGCACACACACACACATACATACATATTTACAGACGTACACACACACACATATACACACACACATATACACATTTACAGACACGCGCACACACACACACATACATATTTACAGACGCACACACACATATACACACACACATATACACATTTACAGACGCGCGCACACACACACACATACATATTTACAGACGCACACACACACATATATACACACACACATATATACACATTTACAGACGCACACACACACAGATACACATTTACAGACGCGCGCACACACACACACACATACATATTTACAGACGCACACACACACATATATACACACACACATATATACACATTTACAGACGCACACACACACAGATACACATTTACAGACGCGCGCACACACACACACACATACATATTTACAGACGCACACACACACACACATATACACATTTACAGACGCGCACACACACACACACATACATATTTACAGACGCACACACACACACACATATACACACACACATATACACATTTACAGACGCACACACACACATAAGTATTTACAGACGCACATACACACACATATATACACATTTACAGACGCACACACACACACAGATACACATTTACAGACGCACACACACACACATATACACACACACATATACACATTTACAGACACACACACACATAAGTATTTACAGACGCGCGCACACACACACACGCGTTTACAGACGCGCGCGTGTGCACGCGCACACACACACACATACACAATCATTCGCGTTGACAAATCCCCGTCGGCTCGCATTGGACTTACAACGCGGACTCGCACGGGGCGGCGAGGTCGGGGGGTGGCCGTGGGACTGACGTGCGAGCGACGGACTTCTTGGAATCCGTCCGTCCAGTCTCCTCTCACCGTTCCCACCCCCCCCCCTGCCTCCCCACGATGCATCAGCAGCAGCAGCAGCAGCATCCCTCAGGCGCGTCATTTACTCACGCTTTATAAATATCAATCGTCGCTATTGTACAGGGGTCGTTACGCATTTCGAAGTGCACATAACGCATTGGGGCAATGTCGCCCGTGGCGGGCGCGCTCGGTTATCGTTTGATCGGTTGGGCCCAGTCCGGGGGGCCTGGGGGGGGGGGGGCCCTGGGGGGGGGGGGGGGGGCCTCCGGCAAAGCTGCCTCTACCGGCGGCTTTCGTTCCTCGCCGCCGCGTGGCTACTGCCGCTGGCGGCTGCTGGCTTCACACTCCGCGTCTGCGGCTCCTCCTCCTCGCATCTCCAAGTCTCCTCTCTCTCTCTCAGAGTCCTCTCTCTCTGTCTCTCTCTCTCTCAGAGTCCCCTCTCTCTGTCTCTCTCTCTCTCAGAGTCCCCTCTCTCTGTCTCTCTCTCTCTCAGAGTCCTCTCTCTCTCTGTCTCTCTCTCTCAGAGTCCTCTCTCTCTGTCTCTCTCTCTCAGAGTCCCCTCTCTCTGTCTCTCTCTCTCTCTCAGAGTCCCCTCTCTCTGTCTCTCTCTCTCTCAGAGTCCTCTCTCTGTCTCTCTCTCTCTCAGAGTCCTCTCTCTGTCTCTCTCTCTCTCAGAGTCCTCTCTGTCTCTCTCTCTCTCAGAGTCCTCTCTCTGTCTCTCTCTCTCAGAGTCCTCTCTGTCTCTCTACTCTCTGAGCCCACACTCTTCTCTCTTCTCTCTGAGCCCACACTCTTCTCTCTACTCTCTGAGCCCACACTCTTCTCTCTACTCTCTGAGCCCACACTCTTCTCTCTTCTCTCTGAGCCCACACTCTTCTCTCTTCTCTCTGAGCCCACACTCTTCTCTCTTCTCTCTGAGCCCACACTCTTCTCTCTTCTCTCTGAGCCCACACTCTTCTCTCTTCTCTCCGAGCCCACACTCTTCTCTCCGTCTCTCTTCTCTCTGAGCCCACACTCTTCTCTCTGTCTCTCTTCTCTCTGAGCCCACACTCTTCTCTCTGAGCCCACACTCTTCTCTCTGAGCCCACACTCTTCTCTCTGAGCCCACACTCTTCTCTCTGAGCCCACACTCTTCTCTCCATCTCTCTTCTCTCTGAGCCCACACTCTTCTCTCTGAGCCCACACTCTTCTCTCTGAGCCCACACTCTTCTCTCTGAGCCCACACTCTTCTCTCCATCTCTCTTCTCTCTGAGCCCACACTCTTCTCTCTGTCTCTCTTCTCTCTGAGCCCACACTCTTCTCTCTGAGCCCACACTCTTCTCTCTGAGCCCACACTCTTCTCTCCGTCTCTCTTCTCTCTGAGCCCACACTCTTCTCTCTGTCTCTCTTCTCTCTGAGCCCACACTCTTCTCTCTGAGCCCACACTCTTCTCTCTGAGCCCACACTCTTCTCTCCATCTCTCTTCTCTCTGAGCCCACACTCTTCTCTCTGTCTCTCTTCTCTCTGAGCCCACACTCTTCTCTCTGAGCCCACACTCTTCTCTCTTCTCTCTGAGCCCACACTCTTCTCTCTGTCTCTCTTCTCTCTGAGCCCACACTCTTCTCTCTGTCTCTCTTCTCTCTGAGCCCACACTCTTCTCTCTTCTCTCTGAGCCCACACTCTTCTCTCTGTCTCTCTTCTCTCTGAGCCCACACTCTTCTCTCTTCTCTCTGAGCCCACACTCTTCTCTCTGTCTCTCTTCTCTCTGAGCCCACACTCTTCTCTCTTCTCTCTGAGCCCACACTCTTCTCTCTTCTCTCTGAGCCCACACTCTTCTCTCTTCTCTCTGAGCCCACACTCTTCTCTCTTCTCTCTGAGCCCACACTCTTCTCTCTGAGCCCACACTCTTCTCTCTTCTCTCTGAGCCCACACTCTTCTCTCTGTCTCTCTTCTCTCTGAGCCCACACTCTTCTCTCTTCTCTCTGAGCCCACACTCTTCTCTCTTCTCTCTGAGCCCACACTCTTCTCTCTGTCTCTCTTCTCTCTGAGCCCACACTCTTCTCTCTTCTCTCTGAGCCCACACTCTTCTCTCCGGGGTGACCGCGAGGCGGCAGCGGCGCAACCCATCGTTCGTCGCGGCAACCGCTCGAGACGTTTTTCCGTTCGGCGCGCGGCAAAAAAAAAGACGGTGACCCCCCCCCCCCCCCGTTGAGGTTCACCGTCGTCGTCGTCGTCGTCGTCGTCGTTCCAATGGGGTCACCGGGTTGCGGCGACGACGACGACGACGAGGAGGAGGATGAGGAGGAGGAGCAACCGGCCGCGGCCGCTTGTCAGTGGCAGCCGCAGCTGACGGCCACCATGTCGTCGTACTGCTTGAGCACAACGTTGCCCGCCTCGTCGTAGTAGAGGAGGTTGATGGAGTAGAGCTCGTCGGGGACGCAGCACGGCGCCCGCACCGCCGACCCTCGGCCCCCCGCCGCCGCCGCCGAGGAGGAGGAGGAGGAGGAGGGCGGCCGCAGGGCCCGCACGACGCTCTGCACCGTCGCGTGGTTGGTGGGCCGCAACGCGTGGCCCAGCGGGAAGGGGCAGGCGCCGGCGCAGGAGTAGGCGTTGTAGCCGCGCGGGGAGATGACCCAGCCGGACCAGCCCACCTCCTGGAAGTCGACGTACATCGGGTGGCGGCGGCAAGGCCCCGAGCCCTCCGACGCCGACGCCGAAGCCGACGGCGGCTTCGGCGCCTGCGGTCTGGCGGGGGAGTCGGCCGGCGACGAGGAGGACGAGGTTGAGGAGGTGGACGGCTTGGGGAGGTTGCGGCGGGATCGCGAGAGGCGGCGGAGGGCGGCGGCGGCGGCGGCGGCGGCGTCGGCGGAGTCGCTCGGCAGCTCGTAGTCTGAGGCGGTGAACAACAACGGCGTCCAACGTCACCGCCTCCTCGACACCACCACCACCACCTCCTCCTCTACACCACCTCTACACCACCACCACCTCCTCTACACCACCTCTACACCACCACCACCTCCTCTACACCACCTCTACACCACCACCACCTCCTCTACACCACCACCACCTCCTCTACACCACCTCTACACCACCACCACCTCCTCTACACCACCTCCTCTACACCACCACCTCCTCCAACGATCACCTCCTCCACCACCACCCACACCTCTAACACCTCTTCCTCCCCCTCCAACCATCACCACTACCTCCTACTCTAACCACCTCCTTCAACCATCACCTCCTCCACCCCCTCCTCCTATAACCACCACCTCCTCCTCCAACCACCACCACCGCCTCCTCCTCTAACCACCTTCTCCTCCTCCAACCACCTCCACCCCCTCCTCTTTTAACCACCTCCTCCTCCTCCTCCAACCACCACCACCCCCTCCTCCTCCACCTCCTCCTCCAACCACCTCCACCCCCTCCTCCTCTAACCACCTCCTCCTCCACCTCCTCCTCCTCTAACCTCCTCCTCCTCTAACCTCCTCCTCCTCTAACCTCCTCCTCCAATCACCACCTCCACCCCCTCCTCTTCTAACCACCCCCTCCTCTTCTAACCACCTCCTCCTCCAACCACCACCACCCCCTCCTCCTCCACCTCCTCCTCCAATCACCTCCACCCCCTCCTCCTCTAACCACCTCCTCCAACCACATCCACCCCCTCCTCCTCCTCTAACCACCTCCAACCACCATCACCCCCTCCAACCACCTCCTCCTCCAACCACCTCCTCCTCCAACCACCACCACCCCCTCCTCCTCCAACCACCACCCCCTCCTCCACCTCCTCCTCCAATCACCACCTCCTACTCCTCTAACCACCTCCTCCTCCTCCTCCTCCAACCACCACCACCACCACCACCCCCTCCTCCTCCAACCACCACCCCCTCCTCCTCCTCCTCCAACCACCACCACCACCACCCCCTCCTCCACCTCCTCCAACCACCACCACCTCCTCCTCCTCCTCTAACCCCCTCCTCCTCTAACCCCCTCCTCCTCTAACCTCCTCCTCCAATCACCACCTCCTACTCCTCTAACCACCTCCCCCACATCCTCCAATCACCTCCTCCACCTCCTCCAATCACCTCCTCCACCTCCCGCTCACCGTGGCCAGGGTTGCGGCCGAACGCCGACCTGCGGCCGTCGTCCGAGAACACGACGAGCATCGGCTCCCTGCCGACCTGGCGGTCCCTGCCGCTCACGAACTTGAGGGTGTCCCCTCGGTCGGCCGACGCGGGCCGGCCCGCCGGCCCGTCCCCCCGCTCGGCGTGGCCGTGGGACAGGTTGTCCACGGTGACCAGCAGGCCGTGATTGGAGCTGCGGTCCGACACCCAGGACTGGACCTGCCGGGGGCGAAGGGGGCGGGGGTCGGGGGTCACGACGGTGGTGAGGCTGTGAGCTGAGCCGCCACAGGGAGAGTCGCCGCCGTCAGGTTTGAGCTGCCTTAAGGCCTGTGGGTGGGCCTGTGGGTGGGCCTGTGGGTGTGCCTGTGAGTGGGCCTGTAGGTGGGCCTGTGAGTAGGCCTGTGAGTAGGCCTGTGGGTGGGCTTGTGGGTGGGCCTGTGAGTGGGCCTGTGGGTGGGCCTGTGAGTGGGCCTGTGAGTGGGCCTGTGGGTGGGCCTGTGGGTGGGCCTGTGAGTGGGCCTGTGGGTGGGCCTGTGGGTGGGCCTGTTGGTGGGCCTGTGAGTGTGTCTGTGGGTGGGCCTGTGGGTGGGCCTGTGGGTGGGCCTGTGGGTGGGCCTGTGGGTGGGCCTGTGAGTGTGTCTGTGGGTGGGCCTGTGAGTGGGCCTGTGGGTGGGCCTGTGAGTGGGTCTGTGGGTGGGCCTGTGAGTGGGCCTGTGAGTGGGCCTGTGAGTGGGTCTGTGGGTGGGCCTGTGAGTAGGCCTGTGGGTGGGCCTGTGGGTGGGCCTGTGGGTGGGCCTGTGGGTGGGCCTGTGGGTGGGCCTGTGAGTGGGCCTGTGAGTGGGCCTGTGGGTAAGCCTGTGGGTGGGCTTGTGGGTGGGCCTGTGAGTGGGCCTGTGAGTGGGCCTGTGAGTGGGCCTGTGGGTGGGCCTGTTGGTGGGCCTGTGGGTGAGCCTGTGGGTGGGCCTGTGGGTGGGCCTGTGGGTGGGCCTGTGGGTGTGCCTGTGAGTGGGCCTGTAGGTGGGCCTGTGAGTAGGCCTGTGAGTAGGCCTGTGGGTGGGCTTGTGGGTGGGCCTGTGAGTGGGCCTGTGGGTGGGCCTGTGAGTGGGCCTGTGGGTGGGCCTGTGAGTGGGCCTGTGAGTGGGCCTGTGAGTGGGTCTGTGGGTGGGCCTGTGAGTAGGCCTGTGGGTGGGCCTGTGGGTGGGCCTGTGGGTGGGCCTGTGGGTGGGCCTGTGAGTGGGCCTGTGAGTGGGCCTGTGGGTAAGCCTGTGGGTGGGCTTGTGGGTGGGCCTGTGAGTGGGCCTGTGAGTGGGCCTGTGAGTGGGCCTGTGGGTGGGCCTGTTGGTGGGCCTGTGGGTGAGCCTGTGGGTGGGCCTGTGGGTGGGCCTGTGGGTGGGCCTGTGAGTGGGTCTGTGGGTGGGCCTGTGAGTAGGCCTGTGAGTAGGCCTGTGGGTGGGCTTGTGGGTGGGCCTGTGAGTGGGCCTGTGGGTGGGCCTGTGAGTGGGCCTGTGGGTGGGCCTGTGAGTGGGCCTGTGAGTGGGCCTGTGAGTGGGTCTGTGGGTGGGCCTGTGAGTAGGCCTGTGAGTAGGCCTGTGGGTGGACCTGTGAGTGGGCCTGTGAGTGGGCCTGTGGGTAAGCCTGTGGGTGGGCCTGTGGGTGGGCCTGTTAGTGGGCCTGTGGGTTGGCCTGTGGGTGGGCCTGTGAGTGAGCCTGTGGGTTGGCCTGTGGGTGGGCCTGTGAGTGTGTCTGTGGGTGGGCCTGTGAGTAGGCCTGTGAGTGGGCCTGTGAGTGAGCCTGTGGGTGGGCCTGTGGGTGGGCCTGTGGGTGGGCCTGTGAGTGGGCCTGTGGGTGGGCCTGTGAGTGGGCCGGTGCGTAGCCTGTGGCAAGAGGGAGGGTGGGGTGGGTACTCACCGCGCGAGTCACCGTGAACACCTCCCACGTGGCCCCGTACACAGACACGAGGCGCGAGGCCACGAGGCGGCCGCTCGCGGTGTGCCCCTGGACGGGTGGTGCACCGTGCAGCGCAAACACGTTCACCTGGGGGGGAGGAGGGTGGGGAGTACAGAGTGAGAGTGTTAGTTAGTGAGTGTTACCTGGCAGTAGTGAGTGAGCGTGTTAGTTAGTGAGTGTTGCCTGGCAGTAGTGAGTGAGTGTATTAGTGAGTGAGTGTTACCTGGCAGTAGTGAGTGAGTGTACTAGTGAGTGAGTGTATTAGTGAGTGAGTGTATTAGTGAGTGAGTGTATTAGTGAGTGAGTGAGTATATTAGTGAGTGAGTGTATTAGCGAGTGAGTGTATGAGTGAGCGAGTGTATTAGTGAGTGAGTGAGTGTATGAGCGAGTGAGTGTATTAGTGAGCGAGTGTATTAGTGAGTGAGTGAGTGTATTAGTGAGCGAGTGTATTAGTTAGTGAGTGAGTGTATGAGCGAGCGAGTGTATTAGTGAGTGAGTGTATTAGTGAGTGAGTGTATTAGCGAGTGAGTGAGTATATTAGTGAGCGAGTGTATTAGTGAGTGAGTGCATTAGCGAGCGAGCGAGTATATTACTTAGTGAGCTAGTGCATTAGTGAGCGAGTGTATGAGTGAGCGAGTGTATTAGTGAGTGAGTGAGTGTATGAGCGAGCGAGTGTATTAGTGAGCGAGTGTATTAGTGAGTGAGTGTATTAGCGAGTGAGTGAGTGTATGAGCGAGCGAGTGTATTAGTGAGTGAGTGTATGAGTGAGCGAGTGTATTAGTGAGTGAGTGTATGAGCGAGCGAGTGTATTAGTGAGCGAGTGTATTAGTGAGTGAGTGTATTAGCGAGTGAGTGAGTGTATGAGCGAGCGAGTGTATTAGTGAGTGAGTGTATGAGTGAGCGAGTGTATTAGTGAGTGTATGAGTGAGCGAGTGTATTAGTGAGCGAGTGTATTAGTGAGCGAGTGCATGAGCGAGTGAGCGAGTGTATGAGTGAGCGAGTGTATTAGTGAGTGAGTGTGTGAGTGAGTGAGTATATTAGTGAGTGAGTGTATTAGCGAGTGAGTGTATGAGTGAGCGAGTGTATTAGTGAGTGAGTGAGTGTATGAGCGAGTGAGTGTATTAGTGAGCGAGTGTATTAGTGAGTGAGTGAGTGTATTAGTGAGCGAGTGTATTAGTGAGTGAGTGTATGAGTGAGCGAGTGTATTAGTTAGTGAGTGAGTGTATGAGCGAGCGAGTGTATTAGTGAGTGAGTGTATTAGTGAGTGAGTGTATTAGCGAGTGAGTGAGTGTATTAGTGAGTGAGTGTATTAGTGAGTGAGTGTATTAGTGAGTGAGTGTATTAGCGAGCGAGCGAGTATATTACTTAGTGAGCGAGTGCATTAGTGAGCGAGTGTATGAGTGAGCGAGTGTATTAGTGAGTGAGTGAGTGTATGAGCGAGTGAGTGTATTAGTGAGCGAGTGTATTAGTGAGTGAGTGTATTAGCGAGTGAGTGAGTGTATGAGCGAGCGAGTGTATTAGTGAGTGAGTGTATTAGTGAGCGAGTGTATTAGTGAGTGAGTGAGTGTATGAGCGAGTGAGTGTATTAGTGAGCGAGTGTATTAGTGAGTGAGTGTATTAGCGAGTGAGTGAGTGTATGAGCGAGCGAGTGTATTAGTGAGTGAGTGTATTAGTGAGCGAGTGTATTAGTGAGTGAGTGAGTGTATGAGCGAGCGAGTGTATTAGTGAGTGAGTGTATGAGCGAGCGAGTGTATTAGTGAGTGAGTGAGTGTATGAGCGAGCGAGTGTATTAGCGAGTGAGTGTATTAGTGAGCGAGTGTATTAGTGAGTGAGTGAGTGTATTAGCGAGCGAGTGTATTAGTGAGTGAGTGTATTAGTGAGTGAGTGTATTAGTGAGCGAGTGCATGAGCGAGTGGGTGAACGCTACCTACCTGGCAGTAGTGCTGCTGGTGTCTCCGCGACGAGTGGGAGTAGGAGCCGCCCGGTTGCTCCCCGCCGCCGCCAGGCGCCGCCGCCGCCGCCGCCGCCGCAGCCGCGGCCGCCGAGGCCGCCGCCCCACCACGCGGCTGAGCGTGACGCGTGCGGAACACGTGCAGCTCGGCAGAGAGCACGCGCTCGGCACGTGCCACCCGCCCCACGTCGAACACGAACAGCGAGCGCTCCGACTCCGCTGGCGAACGCGAAGACGGGAGCAGAGACACGCGCCCGGAGCGGGGTATGAGGGCGGGGATCACGTCAGCCGCAACTCTGCGGTCCGCCGCCGCTGGACATCGTCGTCATCGTCATCGTCGTCGTGATTGCCGGGGCGAAGTGTCCGCGGTTTTGATCTCCCCCCGACGCGCAGCCCGGCGTGCGTGCGTGCCGCGCTACCGGTGAGGAATTGGCACCACGTTTCGTTGGCGCGACGCAAACCCACTGAGTGATTGGCCGTGCTCGCGTGGTGGTGGTGGTGGTGGCGGTGGTGGTGGTGGTGGTGGCGGGTTTAACGCAGCGCTGTCAACCCCTCTTATCGGCGCCCTAGCTCCATGCACACGCACACACACTCACACCACACCACACACACCACACGTACTCACCACACTCACACCACACACTACACACACCACACACACTCACCACACGTACTCGCCACACTCACACCACACACTACACACACTCACACCACACACACACTCACACCACACACACACACCACACACACTCACCACACACACACACTCACACCACACCACACACACACACCACACGCACACACCACACACACTCACACCACACACACACCACACGCACTCACCACACACACCACACACACCACACACACCACACACACCACACACACCACACACACACACCACACACACACCACACACACCACACACACCACACACACACCACACACACCACACACACACCACACACACCACACACACCACACACCACACACACCACACACACTCACACCACACCACACACACTCACCACACGCACTCACCACACACACACCATACACACACCACACACACACTCACACCACACCACACACACACTCACACCACACGCACACACCACACGCACTCACACCACACACACACTCACACCACACACACACTCACACCACACACACACCACACTACACCACACACACACCACACACACACCACACACACACCACACACACACCACACACACACCACACACACACACACACCACACACACTCACACCACACACACTCACACCACACACACGTGGTGGTGGTGGTGGTGGGTTTAACGCAGCGCTGTCAACCCCTCTTATCGGCGCCATAGCTCCATGCAGACCAATTCAGACCTGGCCGTCGCCAATGGTAGCGCGTTGAAAGTGTCGCCATCATGAGCATCGTCGTCATCATCACCGTCGTCACCATCATCATCATCGTCACATCACCGTCATTGCTGGTGAGAGGGGCCTGCTGTTCAGCACACCCGTGCTGGTGAGAGAGGCCTGCTGTTCAGCTCACACGTGTTGAGGGGCCTGCTGTTCAGCACACCCGTGCTGGTGAGAGGGGCCTGCTGTTCAGCACACCCGTGCTGGTGAGAGAGGCCTGCTGTTCAGCTCACACGTGTTGAGGGGCCTGCTGTTCAACACACCCGTGCTGGTGAGAGGGGCCTGCTGTTCATCACATCCGTGCTGGTGAGAGGGGCCTGCTGTTGAGGGGCCTACTGTTCAGCACACCCGTGTTGGTGAGAGAGGCCTGCTGTTCAGCACACCCGTGTTGAGGGGCCTACTGTTCAGCACACCCGTGCTGGTGAGAGGGGCCTGCTGTTCAACAGACCCGTGCTGGTGAGAGGGGCCTACTGTTCAGCACACCCGTGCTGGTGAGAGGGGCCTGCTGTTCAACACACCCGTGCTGGTGAGAGGGGCCTGCTGTTCAACACACCCGTGCTGGTGAGAGGGGCCTGCTGTTCAACACACCCGTGCTGGTGAGAGGGGCCTGCTGTTCATCACACCCGTGCTGGTGAGAGAGGCCTACTATTCATCACACCCGTGCTGGTGTGAGGGGCGTGCTGTTCATCACCCCCGTGTTGGTGAGAGGGGCCTGCTGTTCACTCCCATGCTGGTGAGAGAGGCCTACTGTTCATCACACCTGTGTTGGTGAGAGGGGCCTGCTGTTCACCACTCCCGTGCTGGTGAGAGGGGCCTACTGTTCAACACACCAGTGCTGGTGAGAGAGTCCTGCTGTTCATCACACCAGTGCTGGTGAGAGAGGCCTGCTGTTCAGCACACCCGTGCTGGTGCGAAGATGGCGCTGATGATGGTAGCCTCAGCCGGTCGGTGCGCCCTGTTTTGTCTTGTTTTGTCTGTCAATTCAGTGTTTTGCCAAGATTTTCGGAGTTCTCTAACAAGAGACGAACTTTTAAATATCAGGGAAACAACTCCTGTGGATTTAATTCCTACTTTTCTGCTTCCAGCGGCAGAATTAGTAGGCATTCTAGTCAATGCCGCGCTAGGCTTTGCTCAAGCGACGAAACGCCGCCCAAGGGGTAAACGGTCGGGGGCTCTAGTACGGCTACGCAGACGCGGGATCCGAACAGTGCTTCCGAGCTTTTTCCTCTCCAACGTACGTTCACTGTGCAACAAAATGGATGAACTTCAGCTACTGATGGTAAAAAACAAAGACTTTCTTTCAGCTTCTGCATTGTGCTTCACGGAAACATGGCTGTGTGATTTGATTCCGGACACTTCGCTACAACTAGCAGGATTCCATCTTGTAAGATCGGATCGTGACATAGCACTCTCCGGCAAGACGAAAGGCGGTGGTATTTGTTTTTACATTAACAGTGGCTGGTGTGTAGATGTCACAGTGATTCTGCAACATTGTTCTCCACTCCTTGAATCAATTTTTATAACCTGTAAACCGTTTTACTCGCCTCGCGAGTTCGCGTCGCTCATTTTGGTCGGAGTTTATTTGCCGCCTTGTCCTCAGGTTAAAGAGGCCCAACGCATGCTCGCCGATCAGATTCTGAGTGTGGAGCGAGCAAATCCAGATTCGTTGGTTATCGTACTTGGCGACTTTAACAAAGGTAATCTCAGCCACGAACTCCCCAAATACATACAATTCATTAAATGCCCAACCAGAGAAGGGAACACTCTGGATCACTGTTACACTACAGTCAGTAGAGCCTACCACGCCGTCCCCCGAGCAGCACTAGGACACTCTGACCATGCCATGGTCCACCTGATTCCTGCATACAGGCAGAAACTAAAACTCTGTAAACCTGCTGTGAGGACATCTAAACAGTGGACCAGTGAGGCTGTGGAAGATTTGCGGGCGTGCTTAGACTGTACTGACTGGGATATGTTCACGACTGCTACCAATAGTCTGGATGAACTCACAGAGGCTGTGACGTCCTACATCAGCTTCTGTGAGGACTGCTGTATCCCAACACGTACCAGGGTGAACTTTAACAACAATAAGCCCTGGTTCTCAGCAAAGCTCAGAAGGTTGAGGTTGGAGAAGGAGGAAGCGTTTAGGAGTGGAGATAGAGACAGATTCAAGGAGTCGAAGAACAGGTTTAGCAAAGCGGTGAGAGAGGCTAAACGACTGTACTCAGAGAGACTAAAACACCAGTTCTCTACAAACGACGCTGCTTCTGTCTGGAGAGGGCTCAGGCAGATCACCAACTACAAACCCAGAGCCCACCACACCACTAACGACTCCCGCCTAGCCAACGACCTGAACGAGTTCTACTGTAGATTTGAAAGACAATTGGACTGTCCTGAACCACCCCTTCCAACCCAAGAGGCCCCATCCCCCACCAATACTACAGAGACGACTATCTCCTTTCAGGAGGGAGAAGTTAATAGACTTTTCAAGAGGCAGAATCCACGCAAAGCAGCCGGGCCGGACTCTGTCTCTCCAGCCACCCTCAGGCACTGTGCTGACCAGCTGTCTCCGGTGTTCACCAACATCTTTAACACCTCCCTGGAGACATGCCATGTACCAGCCTGTCTCAAGTCCTCCACCATCATCCCTGTGCCCAAAAAGCTAAGGCCAACAGGACTAAATGATTACAGACCGGTCGCCCTTACATCTGTGGTAATGAAGTCTTTTGAGCGCCTGGTCCTGGCACACCTCAAAGCCATCACAGACCCTCTCCTGGACCCCCTTCAGTTTGCCTACAGAGCCAACAGGTCTGTGGACGATGCAGTTAACATGGCCCTCCACTTCACCCTACAGCATCTGGACGCCCCAGCATCCTACGCCAGGATCCTGTTTGTGGACTTCAGCTCTGCCTTCAACACCATCATCCCTGCCCTGCTTCAGGACAAGCTCTTCCAGCTGAACGTGCCATACACCACCTGTAAATGGATCACAGACTTCCTGTCTGACAGGAAGCAGTGCGTTAAGCTGGGAACACAAGTCTCTGGCTCCAGGTCCATCAGCACCGGAACTCCTCAGGGCTGCGTCCTTTCCCCTCTGCTCTTCTCCCTGTATACCAACAGCTGCACCTCCAATCATCTGTCCGTCAAACTATTGAAGTTTGCGGATGACACCACCCTCATTGGGCTGATCTCTGGTGGGGATGAGTCTGACTATAGGTGGGAAGCTGACAATCTGGTGACCTGGTGTAGCCAGAACAACTTAGAGCTAAATGCTCTAAAGACAGTTGAGATGGTTGTGGACTTCAGGAAGAATACAGCACCACTCACCCCCATCACCCTGTTAGACTCCCCAGTAAAAATTGTAGAGTCCTTCCGCTTCCTGGGCACTATTCTCTCCCGGGACCTCAAGTGGGAATTGAACATCAGCTCCCTCACCAAGAAAGCTCAACAGAGGATGTACTTTCTACGGCAGCTGAAGAAATTCAACCTGCCAAAGACAATGATGGTGCAATTCTATACAGCGATCATTGAATCCATCCTCACCTCCTCCATAACCGTCTGGTATGCTGCTGCCACTGCCAAGGACAAGAGCAGACTGCAGCGTGTCATCCACACTGCTGAGAAGGTGATTGCCTGCAATCTACCAACCCTCGAGGACCTGCACACGACAAGGTCCATGAGGCGAGCGAGGAATATTATGGCCGATTTCTCCCACCCTGGACACTCTCTGTTTCAGCTACTCCCCTCCGGCAGAAGGCTTCGGTCCATCAGGACCAAAACCTCACGCCATAAAAACAGTTTCTTCCCATCTGCTGCTGGCCTGTTAAACAAGGCCAAGGGCTAACACTGTTTTTAACATTTGATCTACATAACGACACCTTGCCGATATTAACTATGTTACCCTATTTGTATTTTTTATTTTTAAATTATATCTTAAAGCTATTTTATATTCGATATGTATTTAATTTTATATACTTCAGCCCCTTGGTGTTAGACTTTTAACCCTTATTATAGTAAGACTTGTTTAAAACTTATTTAAGATTTTAGATTCCTATATGTTGAATGTATGCACCATCCTGCCAAAGTAAATTCCGTGTCGGTGTGAACTTACATGGCGAATAAAACCCTTTCTGATTCTGATTCTGATTGTCGTCATCGTCACCATCATTGTCGTCATCATCATCGTCACATCACCGTCATTGTCGTCATCATATCGTCATCATAACAGTCATCGTCGTCATCATCACCGTCATCATCACCGTCATTGTCGTCATCTTCGTCATCATCACCGTCATCTTCGTCATCATCATCGTCATCGTAGTCATCATCATCATCGTCATCGCCAAAATAACTCTAAAATGCGTGGCATTATACACATACTACACACTACACACACATACTACATACACTACACACACACATACTACATACACTACACACACACATACTACACACTACACACATACTACATACACTATACACACATACTACATACACTATACACACACATACTACATACACTATACACACACATACTACATACACTACACACACACACTACACACACATACTACATACACTACACACACACATACTACATACACTACACACACACATACTACACACTACACACACACATACTACACACTACACACACACACATACTACATACACTATACACACATACTACATACACTATACACACATACTACATACACTATACACACATACTACATACACTATACACATACTACATACACTACACACACATACTACATACACTATACACACACACACTCCATACACTATACACACGCATACTACATACACTATACACACACACGCATACTACATACACCATACACACACACATACTACATACACTACACACACATACTACATACACTATACACATACTACATACACTATACACATACTACATACACTACACACACACATACTACATACACTACTCACACACATACTACATACACTATACACATACTACATACACTATACACATACTACATACACCATACAGACTACATACACTATACACACACATACTACATACACTATACACACATACTACATACACTATACACACATACTACATACACTACACACACACATACTACATACACTATACACACATACTACATACACTATACACACACATACTACATACACACACATACTACATACACACACATACTACATACACACAAATACTACATACACTACACACACATACTACATACACTACACACACATACTACATACACTACACACACATACCACATACACTATACACACATACCACATACACTACACACACATACCACATACACTATACACACATACCACATACACTACACACACATACCACATACACTATACACACATACCACATACACTATACACACATACCACATACACTATACACACATACTACATACACTACACACTATACTACATACACTACTCACACACATACTACATACACTACACACACACATACTACATACACTACACACACACATACTACATACACTATACACATACTACATACACTATACACATACTACATACACTATACACATACTACATACACTATACACATACTACATACACTTTACACACACTATACACATACTACATACACTTTACACACACTATACACATACTACATACACTTTACACACACATACTACATACACTTTACACACACATACTACATACACTATACACACACATACTACATACACTATACACACACATACTACATACACTATACACACACATACTACATACACTATACACACACATACTACATACACTATACACACACATACTACATACACTATACACACACATACTACATACACTATACACACACACATACTACATACACTATACACACACGCATACTACATACACTACACACACACATACTACATACACTACACACACACATACTACATACACTACACACACACATACTACATACACTACACACACACATACTACATACACTACACACACATACTACATACACTACACACACATACTACATACGCTACACACACATACTACATACGCTACACACTATACTACATACGCTACACACACTATACTACATACGCTACACACACATACTACATACGCTACACATACTACATACGCTACACACACATACTACATACGCTACACACACATACTACATACGCTACACACACATACTACATACGCTATACACACATACTATATACGCTACACACTATACTACATACACTACACACAGTATACTACATACACTACACACACTATACTACATACGCTACACACACTATACTACATACACTATACACACATACTACATACACTATACACACATACTACATACACTATACACACACATACTACATACACTACACACACTATACTACATAAACTACACACACTATACTACATACGCTACACACACACTACATACACTATACACACACACTACATACACTATACACACATACTACATACACTATACACACATACTACATACACTATACACACAAACTACATACACTATACACACATACTACATACACTATACACATACTACATACACTACACACAACATACACTATAAACACATACTACATACACTACACACACACATACTACATACACTACACACACACATACTACATACACTACACACACACATACTACATACACACACATACTACATACACTACACACACATACTACATACACTACACACACACACATACTACATACACTACACACACACATACTACATACACTACACACACACATACTACATACACTACACACACATACTACATACACTACACACACACATACTACATACACTACACACACACATACTACATACACTACACACACATACTACATACACATACTACATACACTACACACACACATACTATACACACATACTACATACACTACACACACTATACTACATACACATACTACATACACTACACACACACATACTACATACACTACACACACACATACTACATACACTACACACACACATACTACATACACTACACACACACATACTACATACACTACACACACACATACTACATACACTACACACACACATACTACATACACTATACACACACATACTACATACACTATACACACACATACTACATACACTACACACACACATACTACATACACTACACACACACATACTACATACACTACACACACACATACTACATACACTACACACACATACTACATACACTACACACACATACTACATACACACTACACACACACATACTACATACACTACACACACACATACTACATACACTACACACACTATACTACATACACTACACACACACTATACTACATACACTACACACACACTAACTACATACACTACACACTATACTACATACACTATACACACTATACTACATACACTACACACACATACTACATACACTACACACACATACTACATACACTACACACACATACTACATACACTACACATACACATACTACATACACTATACATACACATACTACATACACTATACACACATACTACATACACTACACACTATACTACATACTATATACACTACACATACTACATACACTACACACACATACTACATACACTATACACACTATACTACATACACTACACACACACATACTACACACTATACACACACACACATACTACATACACTACACACACATACTACATACACTATACACACTATACTACATACACTACACACATACTACATACACTATACACACTATACTACATACACTATACACACACATACTACATACACTACACACTATACTACATACACTACACACACATACTACATACACTACACACACTATACTACATACACTACACACACTATACTACATACACTACACACACTATACTACATACACCCCCCCCCCCAAACCATATTTCCATTTTGAAAATAAAACATGCTTCAAATCACTTGAAACTATTGTCATTGTAGTGCGTATTTAATGTGCACTCTGATGTTGTAGTAGAAAACATTTTTTAAAAAGGAGGCGTCGGGAAAGCTGAAATTTAGCATAAAATTCACTTGAAATTATTCAACGTCTAACTAAAACTGCAAATGTTCAGAATATTATATTGAAATTATCTTAGAATTCTAAAATATTAAAAGT
Source organism: Petromyzon marinus (assembly GCF_048934315.1). Lineage (NCBI taxonomy): Eukaryota > Metazoa > Chordata > Hyperoartia > Petromyzontiformes > Petromyzontidae > Petromyzon > Petromyzon marinus. The sequence goes on along the minus strand of NC_133740.1, from coordinate 10,719,835 downwards.
AATTATAGCTATAAAAATAAATACTTGAAACTTCGTAGTAGAACGAAGCAAAATGTAGAGTACAATTATAACAATCACATATTCATTCCACAGAATGAAAAGCCCTGGTAGAATCATTAGAATCTAAATGTTTAATAAACAAGCATTTAATTTTTTTTTTTGCAAAATTGATGCTTCTACATTCTCCCATGGAGAAGCAAAATGCTCCTTCGTGGAATAAATAAAAAAGAATTACCTTAGTAAATTTTAATAATCAAATAGTTAGTAATAAAAAAATAACAAAAATTAGTGTTGTTATAACAATGCTATTTAATTAACATTTATTTAAAGTTGCGCATTTTGATGTGACGTCACATTTCTCAAACCCCCCCCCCTCGTCACATCGTCACAAATGTTTAACCCCCCCTCCCCCCCTCCTAGGTGCGTGACGTAATTTATGGACGGCCCCATACACTATACACACACATACTACACACATGCTACACACACACACACACGACACACATACGTTATACACTACGTACACAAAGACAAAGATCCCCCGTGTAGCCTTAACAGACTGTCGGGGCAAGTGATGTTAGCGAGCAGTTTCAGTTTCATTTATTAGGATTTACCCTGTGAGCCATTCGGCTCTTGATTTGGGTTCAACCGCAACAAATAATACAATTACAAGATTCATCTTCTTTGGTTCTTTCGGTAAAGTCACCACGTAGAATGAGACTGAAATAATAAAATAAAACAATAAAATTCTCACGACGTTTCGGCCACAACACAAGTGGCCTTCTTCAGGTGAAAAGAACAGACCTGTCGGGACGACAGAGCTTCAATGAACGCCGCTAAGATTCGCAGCGTTCATTGTACCACCACTAACCACCCAAAAAAATTACAAGATGCACATAACATTCATTGTACACAAATCTAAACATCACATACGTATGCAATAAAATCCTACAGCAGCACCTATGAAGGCTGCCGGCACTGTGGCACACGAGGGGGTGGGTGGCCGGCACCACGCCCGGCCACCTTTGTCTTCCCAGTGCGTCAGGTACTAATTTGAGGCTGAGTTGACCTAGGGGAGGCCCAGGACCGGTGCACGTACTGACACACACACAAAGACAGACGTCCCCTAGGTAGCCTTTAGCGGACTGTCATCACTGAACATCTCTCTCTCTCCAAAGGTGTCTCACCACCACTCACCACCACCACTCACCACCATCACTCACCACCACTCACCACCACCACCACCACCACTCACCACTCACCACCACTCACCAACACCACCACTCACCACCACTCACCACCACCACTCACCACCACCACTCACCACCACCACTCACCACCACTCACCACCACTCACCACCACCACCACTTACCAACACCACCACTCACCACCACCACCACTCACCACCACCACTCACCACCACCACTCACCACCACCACCACTCACCACCACCACTCACCACTCACCACCATTCCCCACCACCACTCCCCACCACCACCATTCACCACCACTCACCACCACTCACCACCACCACCACCACTCACCACCACCACCACTCACCACCACCACCACTCCCCACCACCACCATTCACCACCGCCACCACCACTCACCACCACCACTCACCACCACCACCACTCACCACCACCACTCACCACCACCACTCACCACCACTCCTCACCACTCACCACCACCACCACCACTCACCACCACCACTCACCACTCACCACCACCACTCACCACCACCACCAGCCCGACTCACCCCTGGTGAGGAAGCTGCGCACGACATTCCCGGCCAGCAGGCCGGGCTCGCGGGTCACGCCGCCCTCCCCGGACACGGCCTCGTAGAGGTCCACCATGAACTGGGGCGGCCGGGCCGCCGCTGGAGCCACGCCGGAAGTGGTCGTGGGGTCCCGGCCACCTCCTCCACCTCCTCCACCGACTCCCTCCTCGGCGACCTCTCCCCGCTCGAGGCCGAACAGCTCCCGCAGTGTCCGCAGTGCCTCCGCCTTCATCTCCTCGGCGTTCCGCCTCCCATTCTCATCATCACCACCACCACCATCATCATCCTCCATCTCCTCCATCTCCACTGCCTGCTCCTCCTCCTTCGCCACGTGCGATTCGTTCAGATGTTGACGACGATGACGCTGCTGCTGCTGCTGTTGGTGATGTTGTTGGTGATGTTGCTGGTGATGTTGTTGGTGATGTTGTTGGTGATGTTGTTGGTGATGTTGTTGGTGATGTTCTGCTGCTGGAGGCTCGTCGTCGTGGCGTTGCCGAACTGTGTCGTTGATTTGGTTGAGTTGGAAGAGGTGCTGGTGGTCGAGCAGGTGGGGCTGGTTGTTGTTGTTGTTGGTGGTGGTGGTGTTGGTGGTGGCTGTTAGCGCTGCTGCTGGTGGTTGGTGGTGCTGCCTGTGGTGGTGGTGGTGGTTGTTGGTGGTGGTGTTGGTGGTGGTGTCCATAACCACCACCCCACGTGGCAGCCCGACCACGCACAGCGCAGTAGCGAGGAGCGCCGCTAGCGTCGAGACGGTCGTGGTGGTGGTGGTGGCGACTCTCATGGCGAAGAGCCTTGGGACCTGCTCCTCTGTCTCTGCCTGTCTCTCTGTGTGTCTCTGTGTGTGTCTGTGTGTATATCTGTGTGTCTCTGTGTGTGTCTGTGTGTCTCTGTGTGTGTGTCTGTGTCTATAGCTGTGTGTGTGTCTCTCTGTGTGTCTGTCTGTGCGTGTCTGTATGTCTCTCTGTGTCTGTGTGTGTCTCTGTGTGTGTCTCTGTGTGTCTCTGTGTGTGTCTCTGTGTGTCTCTGTGTGTGTCTCTGTGTCTGTGTGTGTCTCTGTGTCTGTGTGTGCGTGTCTCTGTGTGTTTCTCTGTGTCTGTGTGTGCGTGTCTGTGTCTGTCTCTCTGTGTCTGTCTCTCTGTGTCTGTGCGTGGTGTCCAACTGCGTTCGTCCTGCCTGTATGACTACCCCCCTCTCTCTCTCTCTCTCACCGCTCTAAGTGCTCACCAGGTAGCTGTGCGTAGTGCGATGCCGCGTGTCCACCAGACGGATGTCGCTTGCGTTGTGCTGCAAGATGCCCTAGCTGGGCACGAGAGAGTCTTCGATGGTCCAGGATACAAACCTGGAACACGCCTGGGTCAGTACCAGTATTTATATGTAGAATGTGTGAATATGTGAGTGTGTGTGAGTGTGTGTGAATCAGTCTGTGTCGAGTTGGGGGACCTTGCAAGCCGCTCACGCCGTGATGCCCGCGTTTAAACCTTGGGGGTCTGAGTAGTCGTGGTTATGGTTGTTGCTAGACGTGTCCACGTTTATACCCGTGGCCTCGGTAAGCCCCTATATATACACACACACGTGTGTGAACACACACACACGTGTTGTATACACACACCACGTGTGTGTGTGTACACAGTCCGCCGGCTCTTGTTTGCGTGTGGGCTGAAAAGGAGCCCCAATATAATTCTCTGTAAAGACGAAAACAAATATCGGAGACTTCCTCCTCCCTAGGTCGTGTTAGCAAGACCGCCACCACCACCACCAACTACCACCACCAACTACCACCACCACTACCACCACTGCCACCAACTACCACCACCACTACTACCACCACCACTACCACCACCACCACTACCACCACTACCACCACCGACTACCATCACCACCACTACCACTGCCACCACCACTACCACCACCAACTACCACCACCACTACCACCACCACTACCACCACCAACTACCACCACCACTACTACCACTACCACCACCACTACCACCACCACTACCACCACCAACTACCACCACCAACTACCACCACTACTACCACCACCACTACCACCACCACTACCACCACTACCACCAACAACCACCACTACCAACTACCACCACCACCACCAGTACCACCACCAACAACCACCACCACCACCACCACTACCACCACCACTACCACCACTACCACCACCAACAACCACCACTACCAACTACCACTACCACCACCAACAACCACCACCACCACCAACTACCACTACCACCACCACCAACTACCACCACCACCAACTACCACTACCACCACTACCAACTACCACCACCAACTACCATCACCACCAACTACCACCACCACTACCACCACCAATACCAACTACCACCACCAACAACCACCACTACCACCACCACTAGCACCACTACTACTACCACCACCACCACCACCACCAACTACCACCACCAACTACCACCACCACTACCACCACTACCACCACCACCAACTACCACCACCACTACCACCACTACCACCACCACTACCGGATGAAGTTAGTGCTGGGACTGTAGTCGCATTTGTTGCTATGAAGGGGCCCTAAATAAAAAAAAGCACGTTAATATTAAAACACAATTTTTGAACTTGCATAGTAAAGTAATTGTAGTTTTTCATTTGCTATACAGCCAGATAATACGACAAATCGCTAACCTTAAACACCCGGTCGTTAGTAAAAGTTGAAGGCGGTATAGTACTATAGTAATAGAGCAAGTGAAGAATCACTGAACCGGAGTTGATAGCTTGAAAGCATTTAGCGCGGGGCCCTTGAAAGTGCGGGGCCCGTAGCTACTACATTTATAGTAGCTACGTGTGTAGTAGCTACTAATACTACACGTGTAGTAGTAGCTACTATGTAGTAGTAGAAGCTACTATGTAGTAGCTTCTACTACCGCACGTGTAGTAGCTACTACTACGCGTGTAGTAGCTACTACTACACGTGTAGTACTACTACACGTGTAGTAGCTAGTACACGTGTAGTAGTAGTAGCTACTACACGTGTAGTAGTAGCTACTACTACTACACGTGTAGTAGTAGTAGCAGCAGTTACTACACGTGTAGTAGCTACTACTACTACACGTGTAGTAGTAGCTACTACTACTACACGTGTAGTAGTAGTAGCTGCTACTACTACACGTGTAGTAGTAGCAGCAGCTACTACTACACGTGTAGTAGTAGCAGCAGTTACTACTACACGTGTAATAGTAGCAGTTACTACTACACGTGTAATAGTAGCTACTACTACTACACGTGTAGTAGTAGCAGTAGCAGCTATAACAAACTGTCGGGGCAAGTGCTGCGGACAGCACGGTCTGTGGCGAGGCTATACGGGTGACCTTTAGCTCTTGCCGCCCCCGCCACCCCTGCCCCCCACACGCGTGCCCATCCGCTGCCCCCTGGGGGAGCCATCAGCCCCCCGCGGGGGGGGCGAGGCGTTGCTAATTGTCTCCAGGGGTGTCTCGCAGCTGGGGGCCATTAGCGGATTAGAAGGAGCGAGTGGAGGAATCGTGTGGACATTGTTTAGTCAGCTGGTGAGGTGGGTGAGGTGGTGAGTGGGTGAGGGGGTGGGTGAGTGGGTGAGGTGAGTGTTGTTGAGGTGGTGAGGTGGTGAGTGGGTGAGTGAGGTGAGTGGGTGAGGTGAGTGGGTGAGTGAGGTGAGTGGGTGAGTGGGTGAGTGGGTGAGTGGTGGTGAGTGGGTAAGGTGAGTGGGTGAGGTGAGTGGGTGAGTGGATGAGGTGAGTGGTGAGTGGGTGAGGTGAGTGGTGAGTGGGTGAGTTGGTGGGGTGAGTGGGTGAGTGGTGAGTTGGTTAGGTGAGTCGGTGAGTGGGTGAGGTGAGTGGGTGAGGTGAGTGGGTGAGGTGAGTGGGTGAGTGGGTGAGGTGAGTGGGTGATTGGGTGAGGTGAGTGGGTGAGGTGAGGTGAGTGTTGGTGAGGTGAGTGGGTGAGTGTTGTTGAAGTGGTGAGGTGGTGAGTGGGTGAGTGAGGTGAGTGGGTGAGGTGAGTGGGTGAGTGGTGGTGAGTGGGTGAGGTGAGTGGGTGAGTGGATGAGGTGAGTGGTGAGTGGGTGAGGTGAGTGGTGAATGGGTGAGTTGGTGGGGTGAGTGGGTGAGTGGTGAGTGGGTGAGGTGAGTCGGTGAGTGGGTGAGGTGAGTGGGCGAGGTGAGTGGGTGAGTGGGTGAGTGGTGGTGAGTGGGTAAGGTGAGTGGGTGAGGTGAGTGGATGAGGTGAGTGGGTGAGGTGAGTGGTGAGTGGGTGAGTTGGTGGGGTGAGTGGGTGAGTGGTGAGTGGGTGAGGTGAGTCGGTGAGTGGGTGAGGTGAGTGGGTGAGGTGAGTGGGTGAGGTGAGTAGTGAGTGGGTGAGCTGAGTGGGTGAGTGGGTAAGTGGTGAGTGGGTGAGTGGGGTGATTGGGTGAGGTGGAGAGTGGGTGAGTGGGTGAGGTAGTGAGTGGGTTGGTGAGTGGGTTGGTGAGTGGGTGAGTGGGTGAGGTGAGTGGGTGAGTTGGTGAGGTGAGTGGGTGAGGTGAGTGGGTGAGGTGAGTGGGGAGGTGAGTGGGTGAGTGGGCGAGGTGAGTGGGTGAGGTGAGTGTTGGTGAGGTGAGTGGGTGAGTGGGTGAGTGTTGTTGAGGTGGTGAGGTGGTGAGTGGGTGAGTGAGGTGAGTGGGTGAGGTGAGTGGGTGAGTGGTGGTGAGTGGGTAAGGTGAGTGGGTGAGGTGAGTGGGTGAGTGGATCAGGTGAGTGGTGAGTGGGTGAGGTGAGTGGTGAGTGGGTGAGTTGGTGGGGTGAGTGGGTGAGTGGTGAGTGGGTGAGGTGAGTCGGTGAGTGGGTGAGGTGAGTGGGCGAGGTGAGTGGGTGAGTGGGTGAGTGGTGGTGAGTGGGTGAGGTGAGTGGGTGAGTGGATGAGGTGAGTGGTGAGTGGGTGAGGTGAGTGGTGAGTGGGTGAGTTGGTGGGGTGAGTGGGTGAGTGGTGAGTGGGTGAGGTGAGTCGGTGAGTGGATGAGGTGAGTGGGTGAGGTGAGTGGGTGAGGTGAGTGGGTGAGGTGAGTGGTGAGTGGGTAAGTGGTGAGTGGGTGAGTGAGGTGAGTGGGGTGAGTGGGTGAGGTGGTGAGTGGGTGAGGTGGTGAGGTGGTGAGTGGGTGAGGTGGTGAGTGGGTGAGTGGGTTGGTGAGTGGGTGAGTGGGCGAGGTGGGTGTTGGTGAGGTGAGGTGAGTGGGTGAGGTGAGTGGGTTAGGTGAGTGGGTGAGTGGGTGAGGTGAATGGGTGAGTGGGTGAGCTGGGTGTTGGTGAGGTGAGTGGGTGAGGTGAGTGGGTTAGGTGAGTGGGTGAGTGGGTGAGGTGAATGGGTGAGTGGGTGAGGTGGGTGTTGGTGAGGTGAGTGGGTGAGGTGAGTGGGTGAGTGGGTGAGGTGAATGGGTGAGTGGGTGAGGTGAATGGGTGAGTGGGCGAGGTGGGTGTTGGTGAGGTGAGTGGGTGAGGTGAGTGGGTTAGGTGAGTGGGTGAGTGGGTGAAGTGAATGGGTGAGTGGGTGAGGTGAGTGGGTGAGGTGAGTGAGGTGAGTGGGTGAGTGGGTGAGTGAGGTGAGTGGGTGAGTGGGGTGAGTGTTGGTGAGGTGAGTGTTGGTGAGGTGAGTGGGTGAGTGGGTGAGTGTTGGTGAGTGTTGGTGAGGTGAGTGCGTGAGTGCGTGAGTGTTGGTGAGGTGGTGAGGTGGTGAGGTGGTGAGTGGGTGAGTGGGTGGGTGAGTGAGGTGAGTGGGTGAGTGGGTGATGTGAGTGGGTGAGGTGGTGAGTGGGTGAGGGGGTGAGTGGGTGAGGTGGTGAGTGGGTGAGTGGGTGAGTGGGTGAGGTGAGTGGGTGAGGTGAGTGGGTGAGTGGGTGAGGTGGTGAGTGGGTGAGTGGGTGGGTGAGTGAGGTGAGTGGGTGAGTGGGTGATGTGAGTGGGTGAGGTGGTGAGTGGGTGAGGGGGTGAGTGGGTGAGGTGAGTGGGTGAGTGGGTGAGGTGAGTGGGTGAGGTGAGTGGGTGAGGTGGTGAGTGGGTGAGGGGGTGAGTGGGTGAGGTTAGTGGGTGAGGGGGTGAGTGGTGAGTGGGTGAGTGGGTGAGGTGAGTGGGTGAGGTGAGTGGGTGAGGTGAGTGGGTGAGGTGGTGAGTGGGTGAGTGAGTGAGTAAGTGGTGAGTGGGTGAGGTGGTGAGTGGGTGAGTGGGTGGGTGATTGGGTGAGTGGGTGGGTGAGGTGAGTGGGTGAGGTGGTGAGTGGGTGAGGTGAGTGGGTGAGATGGTGAGTGGGTGAGGTGGTGAGGTGGTGAGTGGGTGAGGTGAGTGGGTGAGTGGGTGAGGTGGTGAGTGGGTGAGGTGAGTGGGTGAGGTGAGTGGGTGAGGTGGTGAGTGGGTGAGGTGAGTGGGTGAGTGGGTGAGGTGAGTGGGTGAGGTGGGTGGGTGAGGTGGGTGGGTGAGGTGAGTGGGTGAGGTGAGTGGTGAGTGGGTGAGGTGGGTGGGGTGAGTGGGTGAGGTAAGGTGAGTGAGTGGGTGAGGTGAGTCGGTAAGGTGAGTGGGTGAGGTGAGTGGGTGAGGTGGGTGAGGTGAGTGGGTGTTTGTGAGTGGGTGAGGTGAGTGAGGTGAGTGAGTGAGTGAGTGGGTGAGTTGGTGGGGTAAGTGGGTTTTTGTGAGTGGGTGAGGTGAGTGGGTGAGGTGAGTGGGTGTTTGTGAGTGGGTGAGGTGAGTGGTGAGTGGGTGAGTGGGTGGGGTGAGTGGGTGAGTGGGTCTGTGTTTACGGAGCTCGCTAACAGCACTTTCCCCAACGCTCTGTTAAGGCTACACGGGGGATCTTTGTCTCTGTTTCGTCTGTGTCAGCTAGCCGAGGATGGTCACGGGCAGTCACCTCAACATCGCCTGCGGCTGTGGTTCAGCATCGCACCCCGATCCTTCCGATGCTGCGGGGAGAATGGGGTCCGACCTTCGGGACTGCGCCTCGTGCAGCTGCGACGGCGGCATTGGGTTACGAGCGGGCAACACCGGCCCAGCAGGCCCTGGCCTTGAAGCAGGAGTTCCGGCCGGTTGAGAGAAGGCGACAGGCCCTACATCCAACATCGGAGGACGAGGAGGCTCACCGCCGCCTTCGCTCGGAGGTTCGGAGAGCCGCGAGGTGCCTCGAGGGTAAGCGGCGGCCGCGGGTTGCCGAGGAGATGGAATCTGCCTCAGTGGCCCGCGATCACAGATCGAACAAAGTTAACTCGCAGCGCCTCGTCCGTCGCCATCCTTACGAGGAACGAACGGCGATCCGATCTCCACCGCCCCCCCCCCCCCTTCCAGGGGACGGCTCTGCAGGTGTTGTAGAGGATTTTCGTGCGGTCTTGGGGGTCAGGCACTGGTGGGGGGGGCTCTGGGTCGTTCTTCGTGCTTTTGGAGTCCCTGACCCTCTGCTCACGATCATTAAGGACCTTCCTGATGGTGAGCGGCCCCGGGTAAAACTACGTGGCCGGGAGTCTGAGCCATTCCCTGTAGACCTTGGGGTGCGACAGGGATGTCCTCTGGCTCCCACAATAGTTAACATCTATTTTGACCACGTCGTTCGTGAAGCTTTCCATGGCTGTACCGGAGGAATCTCCATATGGTACAGATATAATGGGAGGCTGATCGATGCCCGGGTGCGGTCAAGGGATGGCTCCCTATTGCTCAACCACGTTATGTATGCCGATGATCTGGTAATTGCTGCTCGCTCAGAGGAGGAGTTGGAGGCGCTGCTGCTGAACCTGGAGCGTGCCACTAAGAGGTGGGGCCTTACCATCAGCTCCACCAAAACTAAGCACCAGCCTGGGTATTTTGTAGCATCGGACACTCCACCCCCACAACTCCCAATCGGTGATGGGGCAGTTGTGGAGAGAGTGGAGAGTTTCCCATACCTGGGCAGTGTGCTTATGACTGGCTCCAGTTTAACAGCAGAGGTCTCACTCCGAATCAGTCGAGCGGCAATATCTTTTCATCGGTTGCGTAATGCTGTGTGGAAGCTACCTGGTCTGTCGCTCCGCACTAAGCTTCAGGTCTTCTCGGCCACGGTCATTCCCTCCCTTCTCTACTCTTGCGAAATGGTGGACTCCTCGAATGGAACATCTGCACAAGTTAGAAATTTCAGGCTGGCCTGGCTACGATCCATCCTGGGTTTAAGCTGCAGGCTGGATTGTGTGAGGAGCTCACAAATCCTTGAAAGATCTGGGCAAGGTCCCATCGGTGAGCTCATCCGGCAGGCAAGGCTGCGTTGGCTGGGTCATGTAGCCCGCATGCCCAGCCAACGCATGCCGAAACAGCTTTTGTTCGGCCGGATTGAGATGGCTAAGCGGGCGCGGCACGGGCTAGAGAAGAGATGGAGTGATGTGGTACAGGAGGACGTGGAGCTGAGTGGATTTGCCGATGACTGGTACCAGCGGTGTCAAGATCGGCCTCTGTGGAGGAGGCTCGTGAAGGATGCTACTGGGCAGTTGGAGGCAGTCACCCTCCAACAACAACGGAGGGCGGAGGAGCGACGCTCACAACAACGAGCGGTGCGCCGGGTGGCTAAAGCACAGCAGGTTGGCACAGTAGGGGGCACAGGTGGTGCATTAGCCAGTCATCTCAGTCAGTCGACCCGTGGCACCTGGGTCTGCCCCGTGACCTCCTGCCAGCGGGCGTTCGACACTTCACGTGGCCTCAGGGTGCACATAGCCTGGCACAAGCGTCGTGGTGACGTCACCGCCACTTAGTGGCGAATGGCGGTTGTTGTGTCTGTGTGTCTGTGTGTGTGTCTGTGTGTGTGTATCTGTGTGTGTGTGTCTGTGTGTGTTTCTGTGTGTGTGTCTGTGGGTGTGTATCTGTGTGTGTATCTGTGTGTGTATCTGTGTGTGTGTCTGTGTGTGTGTGTCTGTGTGTCTGTGTGTGTGTATCTGTGTCTGTGTGTCTGTGTGTGTGTCTGTGTGTCTGTGTGTGTGTCTGTGTGTGTGTCTGTGTGTGTGTATCTGTGTGTGTCTGTGTGTGTGTCTGTGTGTGTGTGTCTGTGTGTATTGGGCTCGTGGCTGAGAGGAAGGAGGAGGGGGAGGGGCCATTGTGATGTTGATGCCAAAGGACGCCGCACGGGCGGAGGTAATTGAGCCAATCAGCTTCCTGTGCTGAGTCCCCCCCACTCCCCCTCCCCCCGCCGCCACCCCCCCCCGCCATGCCCACGAGGAATCACAATGATCGCTGTCCTTCCTAAACGCAGGATGAAGAAGGTGCAGGAGGAGGTCACTGGACAGACCCAGCAGGTGCCATGGGTTGACTGCTGTGCCAGGCTAGGTGCAGGAGGAGGTCACTGGACAGACCCAGCAGGTGCCATGGGTTGACTGCTGTGCCAGGCTAGGTGCAGGAGGAGGTCACGGCACAGACCCAGCAGGTGCCGTGGGTTGACTGCTGTGCCAAGCTAGGTGCAGGAGGAGGTCACGGGACAGACCCAGCAGGTGCCATGGGTGGGGGATATGTCCCTCCCCCCAAATAATTATTATAATTACGGCCTTGTCACACACACACACGCACACTCTCACCCACACACCCGCATGCCCACACACACACGCACACTCTCACCCACACACACACCCACACACACATCCACACACCCACACACACCCACACACACTCTCACCCACACACCCGCATGCCCACACACACTCTCACCCACACACACCCACACACACGCACACTCTCACCCACACACTCTCACCCACACACACCCACACACACACACACTCTCACCCACACCCTCCCACACACACCCACAGCGAGTACTGCTATTGACACGGAACGTGTCCGACTTGCATTTGGTGAACAGTCGCCTCGCCTCCTATTGGAGGTGGGGGGAGGCAATCTGGGGGGAGGGCAACGTGGCAGGTGCTGCCCACAAAACGTCGTGAATCTCAAAGGGCCTCACCTGAATAAACACCGCGCGAATCTCAATAGGGACCCCACCTGCATCAATACGCCGGTGGTGGGGTGCTGCAGTCAGCACACACACACACCATGCATCACACACACACACACACCATGCATCACACACACACACACACCATGCATCACACACACACACCATGCATCACACACACACCACACACACACCATGTATCACACACACACACCATGCATCACACACACACCACACACACACACCACACACACCACACACACACCATGCATCACACACACACACCACACACACACCACACACACCACACCACACACACACACCATGCATCACACACACACCATGTATCCCACACACACACACCACACACAAACCACACACACACACCACACACACCACACCACACACACACCATGTATCACACACACACCACACACACACCACACACACACACACACCACACACACACCATGTATCACACACACACACACACACCATGTATCACACACACACACACCATGTATCACACACCCACCATGTATGACACACAAACACACCACACACACACCATGCATCACACACACACCACACACACACCACACACACACACCATGCATCACACACACACCATGCATCACACACACACACCATGCATCACACACACCATGTATCACACACACACACACCACACACACACCATGCATCACACACACACACACACCATGCATCACACACACACACCATGCATCACACACCATGTATCACACACACACACCATGTATCACACACACACACACCACACACACACACACCACACACACACCACACACACACCACACACACACCATGTATCAGACACACCACACACACACCACACACACCACACACCACACACACACACCACACCACACACACACCACACACACACCACACACACACACCACACACACACCACACACACACCATGTATTACATACACACACCACACACACACAACACACACACCACACAACACACAAACCACACCACACACACACCACACACACACACCACACACACACATACCACACACACACCATGTATCACACACACACACACCACACACACACACCACACACACACACCACACACACACACACACACCACACACACACCATGTATCACACACACACACCACACACACACCACACACACCACACACCACACACACCACACCACACACACACACACCACACACACACCACACACACACCATGTATCACACACACACACCACACACACACACCACACACACCACACACACCACACACACACCATGTATCACACACACACACACCACACACACACACCACACACACACCACACACACACCACACCACACACACCACACCACACACACACCACACCACACACACCACACCACACACACACCACACACACACCACACACACACACCACACACACCATGTATCACACACACACACCATGTATCACACACACCACACACACCACACACACACCACACACACACACCACACCACACACACCACACCACACACACCACACACACACCACACACACACACCACACACACCATGTATCACACACACACCATGTATCACACACACACACCACACACACCACACACACACCACACACACACACACCACACACACACACAACACCACACACACACCACACACACACCACACACACACACCACACACACCATGTATCACACACACACCATGTATCACACACACACCAGACACACACCACACACACACCACACACACCACACACACACCACACCACACACACACCACACACAATACACACACCACACACACACACACCACACACACACCATGTATCACACACACACACCATGTATCACACACACACACCATGTATCACACACACACACCACACACACACCACGCACACACACACCATGTATCACACACACACCCCATGTATCACACACACACACCACACACACCACGCACACACACACCACGCACACACACCATGCAACACACACAAACCACACACACCACACACACACACCATCCACACACACACACCACGGACACACCACACACACATACCACACCACACACACACCACACACACACCACACACACACCACAAACACACACACCACAAACACACCACAAACACACCACAAACACACCACACACACCACACACACACACCACACACACCACACCACACACACACCACGCACACACACACCACGCACACACACCACACCACACACACCACACACACACCACACACACACATCACACACACACCACAAACACACACCACACACACCACACACACCACACCACACACACCATACACACCACGCACACACACCACACACACACACCACGCACACACACCACGCACACACACACCACGCACACATACATCACGCACACACACCACGCACACACACACTCACAAAAACACCACACACACACACCACGCACTCACACACCATGCATACACACACCACACACACACACCACGCACACACACACCACACACACACACCACGCACACACACACCATGCATCACACACAAACCACACACACACACGATCCACACACACACACCACGCACACACACCACGCACACACACCACACACACACCACACACACGACACACACACCAGACCACACACACACCACGCACACACACACACACCATGCATCAGACACACACACACACCACACACACACCAAGCATCACACGCACACACACCACGCACACACACCACGCACACACACCATGCATCACACACACACCACGCACACACACACACCACGCACGCACACACCACGCACACACTCACCACACACACACCACGCACACACACACCATGCACACACACCACGCACACACACACCATGCATCACACACACCACACACACCACGCACACACACACACCACGCAGACACACACACACCATGCATCACACACACACACCACGCACACACACACCATGCTCACACACCAGGCACACACACACCACGCACACACACCACACACACACCACACACACACACACCACACACACACACCACGCACACGCACACACCATGCATCACACACACACCACGCACACACACACACCACGCACACACACACCACGCACACATACACACACACACCATGCATCACACACCACGCACACACACACCACGCACATACACACACCATTTATCACACACACCACACACACACCATGCATCACACACACACCATGCATCACACACACACCATGCATCACACACACACACCACACACACACACCACGCACACACACCACGCACACATACACCATGCATCACACACCACGCACACAACACACCATGCATCACACACACACCATGCACACACACACACCACACACACACCATGTATTACACACACACCACACACACCACGCACACACACCATGCACACACACACACACCATGCACACACACACACACCACACACACACCATGTATTACGCACACACCACACACACACACCACGCACACACACCATGCACACACACACCACGCGCACACACACCACGCGCACATACACACCATGCATCACACACACCCCATGCACACACACCACGGACACACACACACACCATGCAGCATACCACAAACACACAAACACCATGCACACACACACACCACGCACACACACACACACCATGCATCACACACACCACGCACACACACACACCACGCACACACACACCACGCACACACACCATGCATCACACACACACCACACACACACCACACACACACCACGTGCACACACCACGCACACACACACACCACGCGCACACACACATCACGCACACACCACATACACACACCATGCACACACACACACCACGTACACACACACCATTGATCACACACACACACACACCACACACACCACGCACACACACACCATGCATTACACACACACACACCACGCACACACAAACCATGCACACACACCATGCACACAAACACCACGCACACACAAACACACACACCACGCACACACACACACCATGCATCACACACACACACACCACGCACACACACACCATGTATCACACACACCACACACACACACACCACGCACACACACCACACACACACCATGCATCACACACCACACACACACACCATGCATCACACACACACACCATGCACACACACCATGCATCACACACACACACCACACACACACACACCATGTATCACACACACACCACACACACACACCACACACACACCATGCACACACAAACCACGCACACACACACCATGTATCACACACACACCACGCACACACACACACCACGCACACACAGACCACGCACACACCATGCATCACACACCACACACACACCATGCATCATACACACACACCATGCACACACACCATGCATCACACACACACACCACACACACACACACCATGTATCACACACACACCATGTATCACACACACACCACGCACACACACCACACACACACACCATGCTCACACACACCACGCACACACACACACACCATGTATCACAAACACACCACGCACACACACCACAACAACAACAACCGCCATTCGCCACTAAGTGGCGGTGACGTCACCACGACGCTTGTGCCAGGCTATGTGCACCCTGAGGCCACGTGAAGTGTCGAACGCCCGCTGGCAGGAGGTCACGGGGCAGACCCAGGTGCCACGGGTCGACTGAGATGACTGGTTGATGCACCACCTGTGCCCCCTACTGTGCCAACCTACTGTACTTTAGCCACCCAGCGCTCCGCTCGTTGTTCTGAGCGTCGCTCCTCCGCCCTCCGTTGTTGTTGGAGGGCGACTGCCTCCAACTGCCCAGTAGCATCCTTCACGAGCCTCCTCCACAGAGGCCGATCTTGACACCGCTGGTACCAGTCATCGGCAAGTCCACTCAGCTCCACGTCCTCCTGTACCACACCACTCCATCTCTTCTCTAGCCCGTGCCGCGCCCGCTTAGCCCCCTCAATTCGGCCAAACAAAAGCTGTTTCGGCATGCGGTGGCTGGGCATGCGGGCTACATGACCCAACCATCGCAGCCTTGCCTGCCGGAGGAGCTCACCGATGGGACCCTGCCCAGATCTTTCAAGGATTTGTGAGCTCCTCACGCAATCCAGTCTGGTTAAACCCAGGATGGATCGTAGGCAGGCCAGCCTAAATGTTTCTAACCGGCGAAGATGTTCCATTAGGGGGGTCCACGTTTCGCAAGCGTAGAGAAGGGAGGGAATGGCCGTGGCCGAGAAGACCTGAAGCTTAGTGCGGAGCGACAGACCAGGTAGCTTCCACACAGCGTTACGCAACCGATGAAAAGATATTGCCGCTCGACTGATTCGGAGTGAGACCTCTGCTGTTAAACTGGAGCCAGTCATAAGCACACTGCCCAGGTATGGGAAACTCTCCACTCTCTCCACAACTGCCCCATCACCGATTGGGAGTTGTGGGGGTGGAGTGTCCGATGGTACAAAATACCCAGGCAGGTGCTTAGTTTTGGTGGGGCTGATGGTAAGGCCCCACCGCTTAGTGGCACGCTCCAGTCTCAGCAGCAGCGTCTCCAACTCCTCCTCTGACTGAGCAGCTATTACCAAATTATCAGCATACATAACGTGGTTGAGCAATAGGGAGCCATCCCTTGACCGCACCCGGGCATCGATTAGCCTCCCATTATATCTGTACCATATGGAGATTCCCCCGGTACAGCTATTGAAGGCTTCACAAACTACGTGGTCAAAATAGATGTTAAATAATGTGGGAGCCAGAGGACATCCCTGTCGCACCCCAAGGTGTACAGGGAATGGCTCTGACTCCCGGCCACGTAGTTTTACCCGGGCCCGCTCACCATCATGAAGGTCCTTAATGATCGTGAGCAGAGGGTCAGGTACTCCAAAAGCACGAAGAACGACCCAGAGCCCAGGCCTACTGATGGTATCATAGGCCTTGACCAGGTCAATAAAGCAGAGATGTAGGTCTTGTTGGAATTCCCTACACCTCTGCTGTAGCAGACGGACAGAAAATATGGCATCTGTGCAGGACCGCCCTTTCCTGAAACCGCATTGGGGCTCCGCAAGCCTCTCCTCAGCGTGCCTGGCAAGGCGATGCTGAATAATCCTTGCCAGGACCTTTCCTGGCACACTGAGGAGTGAGATGCCCCTGTAGTTGTTACAGTCTGTGCGGTCCCCCTTCTTAAAAAAGGGGGACCGCCATGGCATCCTTCCAATCCTGCGGAACCCGTCCAGTGGTCCAGACTGTTGTTATGATGTCATATAGGGCAGTCTGTGCACAAACGCCACCCTCCCTCAGCATTTCGCTTGGGAGATCATCTCTGCCCGCTGCCTTTCCTGGTCTCAGACTCCGGATCGCCTTCAATACTTCCTCAGCAGATGGCACCTCAGCCAGCCACTCACAGGGGGCGACTTCTTCCAATATTTGAGGCACCGCAGCCTCAGCAGGGTCATCCTCACTTTGTGCCACGATGTTTTCCTGGCTGAGGGATTTTCCCTCCCCCAGGACCTCACAGAAATGCTCAGCAAATCTGCGAACCTGTTCCTGGGGGTCGGAGATTGGATCACCGTTTTTTCCCCTAATGATGGTAATAGGTGTGGCGCTGCAGGTTACTTTTTTGATGGAGTTAAATAGAGATTTGTGATCACGGGCCACTGAGGCAGACTCCATCTCCTCAGCAACCCGCGAACACCACCCATCCTTGCAGCGCCTTACGGCTCTCCGAACCTCCGAGCGAAGGCTGCGGTAAGCCTCCTCATTCTCTGACGTGGGATTCTGTAGCCGATGATAGTGGGCCTGTCGCTTTTTCTCAACCATCCTGAACACCTCCTCTGTCAGCCAGGGTCTCTGGGGAGATCTGGACCGCGTACCCAAAGCAGCCATTGCAGCTGCATGAGTCACAGTCCTAAACCTCGCCCATTTACCCTCGACATCAGGAGGAGTCGGGGACGATGCCAATCCCAGCCGCACGCGATGATGAAATTCTCGCTTGCAACTTTCATCAGATAACTGAGACCAGGCCACTTTATGTTCGAATGGGGTCCTGGGTGTACACCCACCACCGGAGTGGAAGAATGGCAGGCGCATCTTACAGATGACTAGTCGATGGTCAGAGGGCAGATCAGCTCCACGGTAGGTCCTGGTGTCAAGGACATGGGCTCGCATTCGCTGGTCCGTCACTATGTAGTCCAGCAGATGTTCTTGCTTGGACCCGGCATGCATCCATGATGTTGTGTGGATGCGCCGATGCCGGAACAGCGTGTTGGTAATTACAAGCCCATGGGCTGCACAAAAATCTAGCAGCCTCCTACCGTTGTTATTGAGCTGATCTGGCCAATGCCCTCCAATCACTCCAGACCAGGTGCCAGTATCATGACCAACTCGGGCATTTAAGTCACCCAACATGATGACTCTATCCAGAGGGGCCACTTTAGCCAGCACCTGTGACAGAAGGTCATAGAAGGCATCTGACTCATCGGCTTTACCTGCATCCCTCCACGGATGTTCATCTTCGGTGGGGGCATAAGTAACCACGACCACACACCACGCACACACACACACACACACCACGCACACACCATGCATCACACACACCACGCACACACACACCATGCATCACACACACACACACACCACGCACACACACACACACCATGCATCACACACCACGCACACACACACACCATGCATCACACACACACACCATGCACCCACACCATGCATCACACACACACATACCACACACACACACCATGCATTACACACACCACACACACACACCACGCACACACACACCATGCATCACACACACACCATGCACACACACCACGCACACACACACCATGCACACACACACCACGCACACACACACACCACGCACACACACACCACGCACACATACACACACACCATGCACAGACCATGCATAACACACACCACGCACACACACACCATGCATCACACACAACGCACACACACACAAAACGCACACACACACACACCATGCATCACACACACCACACACACACAACATGCACAAACACCACGCACACACACACCACACACACACCACGCACACACACACATCACGCATCACACACACACACACCACACACACACACCATGCACACACCATGCATCACACCACGCACACACACACACCATGCACACACACACCACGCACACACACACACCACGCACACACACACACACCACGCACACATACACACACACCATGCACAGACCATGCATAACACACACACCACGCACACACACACCATGCATCACACACAACGCACACACACACAAAACGCACACACACACACACCATGCATCACACACACCACACACACACCATGCACAAACACCACGCACATACACACCACGCACACACACACCACGCACACACACACATCACGCATCACACACACACACACCACACACACACCATGCACACACCATGCATCACACACACCACGCACACACCATGCATCACACACACCACGCATTACACAAACCACGCACACCACACACACCACGCACACACACACCACACACCACACACACCACGCATCACACACACCACGCACACAAACCACACACACACAAACCACACACACCACACACACACACCATACCACACACACACCACACATCACACACCACACATCACACACCACGCATCACACACACCACGCACACACACATCACACACACACACATCACACACGATGCATCACACACACCACACACACACCACGCACGCACACACACACACCACACACACACCACACACACACAAAGCCACACACACACCACACACACCAAACACACCACACACACCACACACACCACGCACACACACACCACGCACACACACACAAACCACACACACCACGCACACACTCACTCCACACACACCATGCATCACACACACACCATGCACAAGCACACCACGCACATGCACACCACACACACACACACCACACACCACACACACACACACCACACACACCACGCACACACACAAATACACCACGCACACACACACAGCACACACACACACCACACATACACACACACCACACACACACACCACACGCACACACACCACGCACACCACACACACACACCATGCATCACACACACGACGCACACACACACACCACACACCACACACACCACGCATCACACACACCACGCATCACACACACCACGTACACACACCACGCACACACACACACACACCACACACACACCACGCACACACACACCACACACACAAACCACACACACACGCCACACACCACGCACACAACACACACCACACACAAACCACGCACACACACCACACACACCCCACGCGCACACACACACCACACACGCATACCACACACACACCACACACACACACCACGCACACAAACCACACACACATACCACGCACACACACCACACACACAAACCACACACACAAACCACACACACACACCACGCACACACACACACACCAAGCACACCACATACACCACGAACACACACACCACGCACACACACACATCACACACGATGCATCACACACACACCACACACACACCACGCACGCACACACACACACCCATACACACACCACACACACACAAAGCCACACACACACCACACACACCAAACACACCACACACACCAAACACACCACACACACCACGCACATCACGCACACACACACCACGCACACACACACACAAACCACACACACCACGCACACACACACCACACACACCATGCATCACACACACCACACACACCACGCACACACAAACCACACATACACACCACCCACACCACAAACACACACCACAAACACACCATGCACAAGCACACCACGCACATGCACACCACACACACAAACCACACACACCACACACACCACACACACACACCACACACGCAAACACACACACCACGCACACACACATACCACGCACACACACATACCACGCACACACACCACACACACACACATCACACACACCACGCGCACACACACCACGCACACACACACCACACACACCACGCCCACACACACCACACACACACACCACGCACACACACACACCATGCACACACACACACCATGCACACACACCATGCATCACACACACACCACACACACACCATGCATCACACACCACGCACACACACCACGCACACACACACCATGCATCACACACACACCACGCACACACACACATCACACACGATGCATCACACACACACCACACACACACCACGCACGCACACACACACACACACACCCATACACACCCCACACACACACAAAGCCACACACACACCACACACACCAAACACACCACGCACATCACGCACACACACACCACGCACACACACACACACACACAAACCACACACACCACGCACACACACACCACACACACCATGCATCACACACACCACACACACACCACGCACACACAAACCACACATACACACCACCCACACCACAAACACACCACAAACACACCATGCACAAGCACACCACGCACATGCACACCACACACACAAACCACACACACCACACACACCACACACACACCACACACACAAACCACACACACCACACACACACCACACACACACCACACACACACACCACGCAAACACACACACCACGCACACACACATACCACGCACACACACCACACACACACACACCACACACACCACGCGCACACACACCACGCACACACACACCACACCACGCACACACACACCACGCACACACACACCATGCATCACACACACCACGCACACACACACACCATGCACACACACACCATGCACACACAATGCATCACACACACACCACACACACACCATGCATCACACACCACGCACACACACCACGCAAACACACACCATGCATCACACACACACCACGCACACACACACACCATGCACACACACCACCCACACCACGCACACACACCACGCGTCACACACACACACACCACACACACACCACACACACACCATGCACACACCATGCATCACACACACCACGCACACACACACCATGTATCACACACACCACAAACACACATACCACGCACACCAAACACACACACCATGCATCACACACACCACGCACACACACACACACACCACACACCACACACACACACCACACACGCCACGCATCACACACACCACGTACACACACCACACACACACCACACACACACCACGCACACACACACCACACACACAAACCACACACACACGCCACACACCACGCTCACCACGCACACCACACACAAACCACGCACACACACCACACACACACCACGCACACACACACCACACACACACCACGCACACACACCACACACACACCACGCACACACAAACCACACACACAAACCACACACACACGCCACACACCACGCACACCACACACACCACACACAAACCACGCACACACACCTCACACACACACACACCACGCGCACACACACAAACCACGCACACACACCACACACACACCACGCACACACACACACCACGCACACACACACCACACACACTACGCACACACACCACGCACACACACACACCACACACACAAACCACACACACACGCCACACACCACGCACACCACACACACCACACACAAACCACGCACACACACCACACACACACACACCACGCACACACACACACCACACACACACACCACACACATCTCACACACACACCACACACACACACCACACACACCACGCACACATACACACACCACACACACACACCACACGCACACACACCACGCACACACACACCACACACACCACGCACACACACACCACGCACACACACACCATGCATCACACACACACCACGCACACACACACACTATGCACACACACACCATGCACACACACTATGCATCACACACACACCACACACACACCATGCATCACACACCACGCACACACACACACACACCACGCACACACACCATGCATCACACACACACCACGCACACACACACACCATGCACACTCACACCACACACACCACGCACACACACCACGCGTCACACACACAGGACACACACACACGACACACACACCACACACACACCATGCACACACCATGCATCACACACACCACGCACACACACACACCATGTATCACACACACCACACACAAATATACCACGCACACCACACACACACACCATGCATCACACCACCACGCACACACACACACCACACACACACCACGCACACACACACACCACGCACACACACACACCATGCACACACACCATGCATCACACACACACACCACACATACACACCATGCATCACACACCACGCACACACACACCACGCACACACACACACACCATGCATCACACACACACCACGCACACACACACACCATATATATCACACACACACCATGTATCACACACACCACACACACACCACGCACACACACAGCGTGCATCATACACACCACGGAAAAACCATGATTTACACACACATCCCACGCACACCACACACACACACCATGCATCACACACACGACACACACACACCACACACACACACCACACACACCACGCATCACACACACCATGTACACACACCACGCACACACACACACACACCACACACACACCACGCACACACACACCACACACACAAATCACGCACACACGCCACACACCACGCACACAACACACACCACACACAAACACCACGCACACACACCACGCACACACACACACACCACACACACATACCACACACACACCACACACACACACCACGCACACACACCACACACACATACCACGCACACACACCACACACACAAACCACACACACACGCCACACACCACGCACACCACACACACCACACACAAACCACGCACACACACACACACCACACACACCACGCACAGACACACACACCACGCACACACACCATGCACACACACCATGCATCACACACACACACCACACACACACACACCATGTATCACACAAACCACACACCCCACGCACACACACACCGTGCATCATACATACCACGCACACACCATGATTTACACACACATACCACGCACACCACACACACACCATGCATCACACACACCACG
This sequence comes from Petromyzon marinus, assembly GCF_048934315.1. NCBI lineage: Eukaryota > Metazoa > Chordata > Hyperoartia > Petromyzontiformes > Petromyzontidae > Petromyzon > Petromyzon marinus. Next base: position 10,694,831 of record NC_133740.1, on the reverse strand, counting down.
CACACACACACCACGTACACACACCACACACACACCACACACACACCACGCACACACACCACACACACACAAACCACACACACAAACCACACACACACGCCACACACCACGCTCACCACACACACCACACACAAACCACGCACACACACCACACACACCACGCACACACACACACCACACACACACCACACACACCACACACCACGCACACACACCACACACACACCACGCACACACAAACCACACACACAAACCACACACACACGCCACACACCACGCACACCACACACACCACAGACAAACCACGCACACACACCACACACACACACACCACGCACACACACACAAACTACGCACACACCCCACACACACACACACCACGGACACACACACACACCACGCACACACACACCACCCACACCACACACACCACACACACACACCACGCACACACACACCACACACACAAACCACACACACACGCCACACACCACGCACACCACACACACCACACACAAACCACGCACACACACACACCACGCACACACACCACACATACACACCACACACACCACGCACACACCCCACGCACACACACCACGCACACATACACCACGCACACACACACCTCGCACACATACACCACGCACACACAAACCTCACACACATACACCACGCACACACACACACCACACACACCCACACACCACGCACGCACACACACCACACACACCACACACACACACCACGCACACACATCACGCACACACACCACACACACCACACACACACACCACACGCACACACACACCATGTATCACACACACACACCATGCACACACACCATGCATCACACACACACACCACACACACACCACGCACACACACACACCACACACACCACGCAAACACACCACACACACACCACGCACACACACACCACACACACCCACACACCACGCACGCACAAACACCACACACACACCACACACCACACACCACGCACACACATCACGCACACACACCACGCACACACACACCACACACACACACCATGCATCACACACCACGCACACACACACCACGCACACACACCATGCATCACACACCACGCACACACACACACACACCACGCACACACACACACCATGCATCACACATATCACGCACACACACACCACGCACACACACACACCACACACACCACGCACACACACCACGCATCACACACACACCATGCATCACACACACACCACGCACACACCATGCATCACACACACCACGAACACACACACCATATATCACACACACCACGCACACACCACGCACACACCATGCATCACACACACCACGAACACACACACACCATCTATCACACACACCATGCACACCACGCACACACCATGCTTTATAAACACATGCATCACACACACCACGCACACACACACCACACACACCACACGAACCCCACACACACACCACACACACACACACACCACACACACCCCCACACACACACACCACACACACCACACACACACCACGCACACACACCACACACACAAACCACACACACACGCCACACACCACGCACACACACACACCACACCACACACACCACACCACACACACCACACACACCACACACACACACCACACAAACCCCACACACACACACCACACACACACCACACACACACCCCACACACACTCACACCACACAAACGCCACACACACACACCACACACACACACCACACACACACCACGCACACACACACCACACACACCACACACACACCACGCACACACACACACACCACACACACAAACCACACACACACACCACGCACACACATACATCACACACACCACACACCACACCACACACACCACACACACATCACACACACCACACACACATACACCACGCACACACACCACACACACACCACAAACACACGCACACACACCACACACACACACCACGCACACACACACACCACGCACACACACACACCACACACACACACCACACACACCACACACACACACCACACACACACACACACACACACCACGAACCACACACACACCACACACACCACACATACACACACACCACAAACACACACCACACGCACACACACCACGCACACACACACCACATACACACCACGCACACACACACCACGCACACACACACACCATGCATCACACACACCACGCACACACACACACCATGCACACACACACCATGCACACACAATGCATCACACACACACCACACACACACCATGCATTACACACCACGCACACACACCACGCAAACACACACCATGCATCACACACACACCACGCACACACACACCATGCACACACACCACCCACACCACGCACACACACCACGCGTCACACACACACACACCACACACACACCACACACACACCATGCACACACCATGCATCACACACACACCACGCACACACACACCATGTATCACACACACCACAAACACACATACCACGCACACCACACACACACACCATGCATCACACACACCACGCACACACACACACACCACACACCACACACACACACCACACACGCCACGCATCACACACACCACGTACACACACCACACACACACCACACACACACCACGCACACACACACCACACACACAAACCACACACACACGCCACACACCACGCTCACCACGCACACCACACACAAACCACGCACACACACCACACACACACCACGCACACACACACCACACACACACCACGCACACACACCACACACACACCACGCACACACAAACCACACACACAAACCACACACACACACGCCACACACCACGCACACCACACACACCACACACAAACCACGCACACACACCTCACACACACACACACCACGCGCACACACACATACCACGCACACACACCACACACATACCACGCACACACACACACCACGCACACACACACCACACACACTACGCACACACACCACGCACACACACACACCACACACACAAACCACACACACACGCCACACACCACGCACACCACACACACCACACACAAACCACGCACACACACCACACACACACACACCACGCACACACACACACACCACACACACACACCACACACATCTCACACACACACCACACACACACACCACACACACCACGCACACATACACACACCACACACACACACCACACGCACACACACCACGCACACACACACCACACACACCACGCACACACACACCACGCACACACACACCATGCATCACACACACACCACGCACACACACACACTATGCACACACACACCATGCACACACACTATGCATCACACACACACCACACACACACCATGCATCACACACCACGCACACACACACACACACCACGCACACACACCATGCATCACACACACACCACGCACACACACACACCATGCACACTCACACCACACACACCACGCACACACACCACGCGTCACACACACAGGACACACACACACGACACACACACCACACACACACCATGCACACACCATGCATCACACACACCACGCACACACACACACCATGTATCACACACACCACACACAAATATACCACGCACACCACACACACACACCATGCATCACACCACCACGCACACACACACACCACACACACACCACGCACACACACACACCACGCACACACACACACCATGCACACACACCATGCATCACACACACACACCACACATACACACCATGCATCACACACCACGCACACACACACCACGCACACACACACACCATGCATCACACACACACCACGCACACACACACACCATATATATCACACACACACCATGTATCACACACACCACACACACACCACGCACACACACAGCGTGCATCATACACACCACGGAAAAACCATGATTTACACACACATCCCACGCACACCACACACACACACCATGCATCACACACACGACACACACACACCACACACACACACCACACACACCACGCATCACACACACCATGTACACACACCACGCACACACACACACACACCACACACACACCACGCACACACACACCACACACACAAATCACGCACACACGCCACACACCACGCACACAACACACACCACACACAAACACCACGCACACACACCACGCACACACACACACACCACACACACATACCACACACACACCACACACACACACCACGCACACACACCACACACACATACCACGCACACACACCACACACACAAACCACACACACACGCCACACACCACGCACACCACACACACCACACACAAACCACGCACACACACACACACCACACACACCACGCACAGACACACACACCACGCACACACACCATGCACACACACCATGCATCACACACACACACCACACACACACACACACCATGTATCACACAAACCACACACCCCACGCACACACACACCGTGCATCATACATACCATGCACACACCATGATTTACACACACATACCACGCACACCACACACACACCATGCATCACACACACCACGCACACACACACACCACGTACACACACCACACACACACCACACACACACCACGCACACACACCACACACACACAAACCACACACACAAACCACACACACACGCCACACACCACGCTCACCACACACACCACACACAAACCACGCACACACACCACACACACCACGCACACACACACACCACACACACACCACACACACCACACACCACGCACACACACCACATACACACCACGCACACACAAACCACACACACAAACCACACACACACGCCACACACCACGCACACCACACACACCACAGACAAACCACGCACACACACCACATACACACACACCACGCACACACACACAAACTACGCACACACCCCACACACACACACACCACGGACACACACACACACCACGCACACACACACCACCCACACCACACACACCACACACACACACCACGCACACACACACCACACACACAAACCACACACACACGCCACACACCACGCACACCACACACACCACACACAAACCACGCACACACACACCACGCACACACACCACACATACACACCACACACACCACGCACACACACCACGCACACACACCACGCACACATACACCACGCACACACACACCTCGCACACATACACCACGCACACACAAACCTCACACACATACACCACGCACACACACACACCACACACACCCACACACCACGCACGCACACACACCACACACACCACACACACACACCACGCACACACATCACGCACACACACCACACACACCACACACACACACCACACGCACACACACACCATGTATCACACACACACACCATGCACACACACCATGCATCACACACACACACCACACACACACCACGCACACACACACACCACACACACCACGCAAACACACCACACACACACCACGCACACACACACCACACACACCCACACACCACGCACGCACAAACACCACACACACACCACACACCACACACCACGCACACACATCACGCACACACACCACGCACACACACACCACACACACACACCATGCATCACACACCACGCACACACACACCACGCACACACACCATGCATCACACACCACGCACACACACACACACACCACGCACACACACACACCATGCATCACACATATCACGCACACACACACCACGCACACACACACACCACACACACCACGCACACACACCACGCATCACACACACACCATGCATCACACACACACCACGTACACACCATGCATCACACACACCACGAACACACACACCATATATCACACACACCACGCACACACCATGCATCACACACACCACGAACACACACACACCATCTATCACACACACCATGCACACCACGCACACACCATGCTTTATAAACACATGCATCACACACACCACGCACACACACACCACACACACCACACGAACCCCACACACACACCACACACACACACACACCACACACACACCCCACACACACACACCACACACACCACACACACACCACGCACACACACCACACACACACAAACCACACACACACGCCACACACCACGCACACACACACACCACACCACACACACCACACCACACACACCACACACACCACACACACACACCACACAAACCCCACACACACACACCACACACACACCACACACACACCCCACACACACTCACACCACACAAACGCCACACACAAACACCACACACACCACACACACACCACGCACACACACACCACACACACCACACACACACCACGCACACACACACACACCACACACACAAACCACACACACACACCACGCACACACATACATCACACACACCACACACCACACCACACACACCACACACACATCACACACACCACACACACATACACCACGCACACACACCACACACACACCACAAACACACGCACACACACCACACACACACACCACGCACACACACACACACCACGCACACACACACACCACACACACACACCACACACACCACACACACACACCACACACACCACGCACACACACACACACACACCACGAACCACACACACACCACACACACCACACATACACACACACCACAAACACACACCACACGCACACACACCACGCACACACATACCACATACACACCACGCACACACACACCACGCACACACACACACCATGCATCACACACACACCACGCACACAAACACTATGCGCACACACACCATGCACACACACTATGCATCACACACACTATGCATCACACACACCACACACACACTATGCATCACACACCACGCACACACACACACCACGCACACACACACCATGAATCACACACACACCACGCACACACACACACCATGCACACTCACACCACACACACCACGCACACACACCACGCGTCACACACACACACGACACACACACCACACACACACCATGCACACACCATGCATCACACACACCACGCACACACACACCATGTATCACACACACCACACACACACATACCACGCACACCACACACACACCATGCATCACACCACCACGCACACACACACACACCACACACACACCACGCACACACACACACCACGCACACACACACACCATGCACACACACCATGCATCACACACACACCACACATACACACCATGCATCACACACCACGCACACACACACCACGCACACAAACACACACACCATGCATCACACACACACCACGCACACACACACACCATATATATCACACACACACACACCATGTATCACACACACCACACACACACCACGCACACACACAGCGTGCATCATACACACCACGCACAAACCATGATTTACACACACATCCCACGCACACCACACACACACACCATGCATCACACACACGACACACACACACACCACACACCACACACACCACGCATCACACACACACCATGTACACACACCACGCACACACACACACACACCACACACACACCACGCACACACACACCACACACACAAACCACACACACATGCCACACACCACGCACACAACACACACCACACAAACCACGCACACACACCACACACACACACCACGCACACACACACCACACACACACATACCACATACACACCACACACACCACGCACACACACCACGAACACATACCACGCACACACACCACACACACAAACCACACACACACGCCACACACCACGCACACCACACACACCACACACAAACCACGCACACACACCACACACACCACACACACCACACACAAACCACGCACACACACACACCACACACACGCACACCATACACACACCACACACACCACACACCACGCATCACACACACCACGCACACACACACCACGCACACACACACATCACACACGATGCATCACACACACACCACACACACACCACACACACACACCACACACACACAAAGCCACACACACACCACACATACCAAACACACCACACACACCACGCACACCACGCACACACACACCACGCACACACACACACAAACCACACACACCACGCACACACACACCACACACACCATGCATCACACACACCACACACACACCACGCACACACAAACCACACATACACACCACAAACACACACCACACACACCACGCACATGCACACCACACACACCACACACACCACACACACACCACACACACACCACACACACACACCACGCACACACAACAACAACAACCACAACCGCCATTCGCCACTAAGTGGCGGTGACGTCACCACGACGCTTGTGCCAGGCTATGTGCACCCTGAGGCCACGTGAAGTGTCGAACGCCCGCTGGCAGGAGGTCACGGGGCAGACCCAGGTGCCACGGGTCGACTGACTGAGATGACTGGCTGATGCACCACCTGTGCCCCCTACTGTGCCAACCTGCTGTGCTTTAGCCACCCGGCGCTCCGCTCGCTGTTGTGAGCGTCGCTCCTCCGCCCTTCGTTGTTGTTGGTGGGCGACTGCCTCCAACTGCCCAGTAGCATCCTTCACGAGCCTCCTCCACAGAGGCCGATCTTGACACCGCTGGTACCAGTCATCGGCAAGTCCACTCAGATCCACGTCCTCCTGTACCACATCACTCCATCTCTTCTCTAGCCCGTGCCGCGCCCGCTTAGCCCCCTCAATCCGGCCAAACAAAAGCTGTTTCGGCATGCGGTGGCTGGGCATGCGGGCTACATGACCCAGCCATCGCAGCCTTGCCTGCCGGAGGAGCTCACCGATGGGACCCTGCCCAGATCTTTCAAGGATTTGTGAGCTCCTCACACAATCCAGTCTGGTTAAACCCAGGATGGATCGTAGGCAGGCCAGCCTAAATGTTTCTAACCGGCGAAGATGTTCCATTAGGGGGGTCCACGTTTCGCAAGCGTAGAGAAGGGAGGGAATGACCGTGGCCGAGAAGACCTGAAGCTTAGTGCGGAGCGACAGACCAGGTAGCTTCCACACAGCGTTACGCAACCGATGAAAAGATATTGCCGCTCGACTGATTCGGAGTGAGACCTCTGCTGTTAAACTGGAGCCAGTCATAAGCACACTGCCCAGGTATGGGAAACTCTCCACTCTCTCCACAACTGCCCCATCACCGATTGGGAGCTGTGGGGGTGGAGTGTCCGATGGTACAAAATACCCAGGCAGGTGCTTAGTTTTGGTGGGGCTGATGGTAAGGCCCCACCGCTTAGTGGCACGCTCCAGTCTCAGCAGCAGCGTCTCCAACTCCTCCTCTGACTGAGCAGCTATTACCAAATCATCAGCATACATAACGTGGTTGAGCAATAGGGAGCCATCCCTTGACCGCACCCGGGCATCGATTAGCCTCCCATTATATCTGTACCATATGGAGATTCCCCCGGGTACAGCTATTGAAGGCTTCACGAACTACGTGGTCAAAATAGATGTTAAATAATGTGGGAGCCAGAGGACATCCCTGTCGCACCCCAAGGTGTACAGGGAATGGCTCTGACTCCCGGCCACGTAGTTTTACCCGGGCCCGCTCACCATCATGAAGGTCCTTAATGATCGTGAGCAGAGGGTCAGGTACTCCAAAAGCACGAAGAACGACCCAGAGCCCAGGCCTACTGATGGTATCATAGGCCTTGACCAGGTCAATAAAGCAGAGATGTAGGTCTTGTTGGAATTCCCTACACCTCTGCTGTAGCAGACGGACAGAAAATATGGCATCTGTGCAGGACCGCCCTTTCCTGAAACCGCATTGGGGCTCCGCAAGCCTCTCCTCAGTGTGCCTGGCAAGGCGATGCTGAATAATCCTTGCCAGGACCTTTCCCGGCACACTGAGGAGTGAGATGCCCCTGTAGTTGTTACAGTCTGTGCGGTCCCCCTTCTTAAAAAGGGGGACCACCAGGGCATCCTTCCAATCCTGCAGAACCCGTCCAGTGGTCCAGACTGTTGTTATGATGTCATATAGGGCAGTCTGTGCACAAACGCCACTCTCCCTCAGCATTTCGCTTGGGAGATCATCTCTGCCCGCTGCCTTTCCTGGTCTCAGACTCCGGATCGCCTTCAATACTTCCTCAGCAGATGGCACCTCAGCCAGCCACTCACAGGGGGTGACTTCATCCAATATTTGAGGCACCGCAGCCTCAGCAGGGTCATCCTCACTTTGTGCCACGATGTTTTCCTGGTTGAGGGATTTTCCCTCCCCCAGGACCTCACAGAAATGCTCAGCAAATCTGCGAACCTGTTCCTGGGGGTCGGAAATTGGATCAGCGTTTTTTCCCCTAATGATGGTAATAGGTGTGGCGCTGCAGGTTACTTTTTTGATGGAGTTAAATAGAGATTTGTGATCACGGGCCACTGAGGCAGACTCCATCTCCTCAGCAACCCGCGACCACCACCCATCCTTGCAGCGCCTCACGGCTCTCCGAACCTCCGAGCGAAGGCTGCGGTAAGCCTCCTCATTCTCTGACGTGGGATTCTGTAGCCGATGACAGTGGGCCTGTCGCTTTTTCTCAACCATCCTGAACAACTCCTCTGTCAGCCAGGGTGTCTGGGGAGGTCTGGACCGCGTACCCAAAGCAGCCATTGCAGCTGCATGAGTCACAGTCCTAAACCTCGCCCATTTACCCTCGACATCAGGAGGAGTCGGGGACGATGTCAATCCCAGCCGCAAGCGATGATGAAATTCTCGCTTGCAACTTTCATCAGATAACTGAGACCAGGCCACTTTAGGTTGGAATGGGGTCCTGGGTGTACACCCACCACCGGAGTGGAAGAATGGCAGGCGCATCTTACAGATGACTAGTCGATGGTCAGAGGGCAGATCAGCTCCACGGTAGGTCCTGGTGTCAAGGACATGGGCTCGCATTCGCTGGTCTGTCACTATGTAGTCCAGCAGATGTTCTTGCTTGGACCCGGCATGCATCCATGATGTTGTGTGGATGCGCCGATGCCGGAACAGCGTGTTGGTAATTACAAGCCCATGGGCTGCACAAAAATCTAGCAGCCTCCTACCGTTGTTATTGAGCTGATCTGGCCCATGCCCTCCAATCACTCCAGACCAGGTGCCAGTATCATGACCAACTCGGGCATTGAAGTCACCCAACATGATGACTCTATCCCGAGGGGCCACTTTAGCCAGCACCTGTGACAGGAGGTCATAGAAGGCATCTGACTCATCGGCTTTGCCTGCATCCCTCCACGGATGTTCATCTTCGGTGGGGGCATAAGTAACCACGACCACCATTCCTCGCCTCCGGTTGATGGGAAGGCGAGTCCAAAGTAGCGTGGGGCTTACAGCTTCCCACACCTCACCGCCACGCTCCCACGCCCCCTTCATTTTTTTGTTCAAAAGAAGACCCACACCCTGTTGTTTGGCAGTCTGCTGCCCCGAGTAGAGGACTGTCCACCCCTCATGGTGGCAGGAGCCAGAGCCGGTCCACCAGACCTCCTGAATGCCGCATAGATCCAGGCGGTACCGGTCCAGCTCCCGACAGAGGAGTGGCAGCCTCTCCTCTGCAGTGAGCGTTCGAACATTCCACGTTGCCACCCGTAGTGGCTTTTCGCACACACACACACACCACGCACACACACATACCACGCACACACACCACACACACACCACACACACCACACGCACACACACCACACACACACACCACGCACACACACACCACGCACACACACACACCACGCACACACACACCATGCATCACACACACCACGCACAAACACACACCATGCACACACACCATGCACACACACACCATGCATCACACCAACACCACGCACACACACCACGCGTCACACACACACCACACACACACCACACACACACCATGCACACACCATGCATCACACACACACCACGCACACACACACACCATGTGTCACACACCACAAACACACATACCACGCACACCACACACACACACCATGCATCACACCATCACGCACACACCACGTACACACACACACCACGCACACACACACACCACGCACACACACACACCACGCACGCACACACGCCACGCACAGACACACACACCACGCACACACACACCATGCACACACACCATGCATCACACACACACCACACACACCATGCATCACACACACACCACGCACAGACACACCATGTATCACACAAACAACACACACCACACACACACCGTGCATCATACACACCACGCACACACCATGATTTACACACACACCACGCACACACACCACACACACACCACGCACACACAAACCACACACACACGCCACACACCACGCACACCACACACACCACACACAAACCACGCACACACACCACACACACACACACAAACCACGCACACACACCACACACACACACACCACGCACACACACACACCACGCACACACACACACCACACACACACCACGCACACACACACACCACACACACAAACCACACACACACGCCACGCACACCACACACACCACACACAAACCACACACACACCACGCACACACACACCACACATACACACCACACACACCACGCACACACACCACGCACACATACACCACGCACACACACACCTCGCACACATACACCACGCATACACAAACCTTACACACATACACCACGCACACACACACACCACACACACCCACACCCCACGCACGCACACACACCACACACACACCACACACACACACCACGCACACACATCACGCACACACACCACACACACCACACACACCAAGCGCACACACACACACCATGTATCACACACACACACACCATGCACACACACCGTGCATCACACACACACACACCAAACACACAAACCACGCACACACACACACCACACACACCACGCACACACACCACACACACACACACACCACGCACACACACACACCACACACACCCACACACCACGCACGCACACACACCACACACACACCACACACCACACACCACGCACACACATCACGCATACACACCACGCACATACACACCACGCGCACACACACACCATGTATCACACACACACACCATGCACACACACCATGCATCACACACACACCACACACACACAACAACAACAACAACCGCCATTCGCCACTAAGTGGCGGTGACATCACCACGACGCTTGTGCCAGGCTATGTGCACCGTGAGGCCACGTGAAGTGTCGAACGCCCGCTGGCAGGAGGTCACTGGGCAGACCCAGGTGCCACGGGTCGACTGACTGAGATGACTGGCTGATGCACCACCTGTGCCCCCTACTGTGCCAACCTGCTGTGCTTTAGCCACCCGGCGCTCCGCTCGTTGTTGTGAGCGTCGCTCCTCCGCCCTCCGTTGTTGTTGGAGGGCGACTGCCTCCAACTGCCCAGTAGCATCCTTCACGAGCCTCCTCCACAGAGGCCGATCTTGACACCGCTGGTACCAGTCATCGGCAAGTCCACTCAGCTCCACGTCCTCCTGTACCACATCACTCCATCTCTTCTCTAGCCCGTGCCGCGCCCGCTTAGCCCCCTCAATCCGGCCAAACAAAAGCTGTTTCGGCATGCGGTGGCTGGGCATGCAGGCTACATGACCCAGCCATCGCAGCCTTGCCTGCCGGAGGAGCTCACCGATGGGACCCTGCCCAGATCTTTCAAGGATTTGTGAGCTCCTCACACAATCCAGTCTGGTTAAACCCAGGATGGATCGTAGGCAGGCCAGCCTAAATGTTTCTAACCGGCGAAGATGTTCCATTAGGGGGGTCCACGTTTCGCAAGCGTAGAGAAGGGAGGGAATGACCGTGGCCGAGAAGACCTGAAGCTTAGTGCGGAGCGACAGACCAGGTAGCTTCCACACAGCGTTACGCAACCAATGAAAAGATATTGCCGCTCGACTGATTCGGAGTGAGACCTCTGCTGTTAAACTGGAGCCAGTCATAAGCACACTGCCCAGGTATGGGAAACTCTCCACTCTCTCCACAACTGCCCCATCACCGATTGGGAGTTGTGGGGGTGGAGTGTCCGATGGTACAAAATACCCAGGCAGGTGCTTAGTTTTGGTGGGGCTGATGGTAAGGCCCCACCGCTTAGTGGCATGCTCCAGTCTCAGCAGCAGCGTCTCCAACTCCTCCTCTGACTGAGCAGCTATTACCAAATCATCAGCATACATAACGTGGTTGAGCAATAGGGAGCCATCCCTTGACCGCACCCGGGCATCGATTAGCCTCCCATTATATCTGTACCATATGGAGATTCCCCCGGTACAGCTATTGAAGGCTTCACGAACTACGTGGTCAAAATAGATGTTAAATAATGTGGGAGCCAGAGGACATCCCTGTCGCACCCCAAGGTGTACAGGGAATGGCTCTAACTCCCAGCCACGTAGTTTTACCCGGGCCCGCTCACCATCATGAAGGTCCTTAATGATCGTGAGCAGAGGGTCAGGTACTCCAAAAGCACGAAGAACGACCCAGAGCCCAGGCCTACTGATGGTATCATAGGCCTTGACCAGGTCAATAAAGCAGAGATGTAGGTCTTGTTGGAATTCCCTACACCTCTGCTGTAGCAGACGGACAGAAAATATGGCATCTGTGCAGGACCGCCCTTTCCTGAAACCGCATTGGGGCTCCGCAAGCCTCTCCTCAGCGTGCCTGGCAAGGTGATGCTGAATAATCCTTGCCAGGACCTTTCCCGGCACACTGAGGAGTGAGATGCCCCTGTAGTTGTTACAGTCTGTGCGGTCCCCCTTCTTAAAAAGGGGGACCACCAGGGCATCCTTCCAATCCTGCGGAACCCGTCCAGTGGTCCAGACTGTTGTTATGATGTCATATAGGGCAGTCTGTGCACAAACGCCACCCTCCCTCAGCATTTCGCTTGGGAGATCATATCTGCCCGCTGCCTTTCCTGGTCTCAGACTCCGGATCGCCTTCAATACTTCCTCAGCAGATGGCACCTCGGCCAGCCACTCACAGGGGGTGACTTCTTCCAATATTTGAGGCACCGCAGCCTCAGCAGGGTCATCCTCACTTTGTGCCACGATGTTTTCCTGGCTGAGGGATTTTCCCTCCCCCAGGACCTCACAGAAATGCTCAGCAAATCTGCGAACCTGTTCCTGGGGGTCGGAGATTGGATCACCGTTTTTTCCCCTAATGATGGTAATAGGTGTGGCGCTGCAGGTTACTTTTTTGATGGCGTTAAATAGAGATTTGTGATCACGGGCCACTGAGGCAGACTCCATCTCCTCAGCAACCCGCGACTACCACCCATCCTTGCAGCGCCTCACGGCTCTCCGAACCTCTGAGCGAAGGCTGCGGTAAGCCTCCTCATTCTCTGACGTGGGATTCTTTAGCCGATGACAGTGGGCCTGTCGCTTTTTCTCAACCATCCTGAACACCTCCTCTGTCAGCCAGGGTCTCTGGGGAGGTCTGGACCGCGTACCCAAAGCAGCCATTGCAGCTGCATGAGTCACAGTCCTAAACCTCGCCCATTTACCCTCGACATCAGGAGGAGTCGGGGACGATGTCAATCCCAGCCGCAAGCGATGATGAAATTCTCGCTTGCAACTTTCATCAGATAACTGGGACCAGGCCACTTTATGTTGGAAAGGGGTCCTGGGTGTACACCCACCACCGGAGTGGAAGAATGGCAGGCGCATCTTACAGATGACTAGTCGATGGTCAGAGGGCAGATCAGCTCCACGGTAGGTCCTGGTGTCAAGGACATGGGCCCGTATTCGCTGGTCCGTCACTATGTAGTCCAGCAGATGTTCTTGCTTGGACCCGGCATGCATCCATGATGTTGTGTGGATGCGCCGATGCCGGAACAGCGTGTCGGGTAATTACAAGCCCATGGGCTGCACAAAAATCTAGCAGCCTCCTACCGTTGTTATTGAGCTGATCTGGCCCATGCCCTCCAATCACTCCAGACCAGGTGCCAGTATCATGACCAACTCGGGCATTGAAGTCACCCAACATGATGACTCTATCCCGAGGGGCCACTTTAGCCAGCACCTGTGACAGGAGGTCATAGAAGGCATCTGACTCATCGGCTTTGCCTGCATCCCTCCACGGATGTTCATCTTCGGTGGGGGCATAAGTAACCACGACCACCATACCTCGCCTCCGGTTGATGGGAAGGCGAGCCCAAAGTAGCCTGGGGCTTACAGCTTCCCACACCTCACCGCCACGCTCCCACGCCCCCTTCATTCTTTTGTTCAAAAGAAGACCCACACCCTGTTGTTTGGCAGTCTGCTGCCCCGAGTAGAAGACTGTCCACCCCTCATGGTGGCAGGAGCCAGAGCCGGTCCACCGGACCTCCTGAATGCCCCATAGATCCAGGCGGTACCGATCCAGCTCCCGACAGAGGAGTGGCAGCCTCTCCTCTGCAGTGAGCGTTCGAACATTCCACGTGGCCACCCGTAGTGGCTTTTCGTTGTTTCTGGAGTAGCCCCGATGGTAGGTATTCAATCTCCTGGCTCCGCCAATTGGGGTTTGGCCAGGAGACGTCATAGACGCCTGGCCCCCGGGCCCTCCGGCACAAGCTTATTAGTTACATATTTCAGTTTAATTCGTGGTTTCGTGGTAATTAATTGAAGGTGGAGGGGTTACCAGCCCCTCGCACCCGTCCAGAGCCCCCGTTTAGCCCCTGTGGTGGACATATATGCCATGAGGGGAGGAGCCAATCAAAATTGGATCTCCCCCCACAGCACTGTCCACGACAGAGTTGCCCGTCCGGCACACACACACCATGCATCACACATATCACGCACACACACACACACACACCATGCACACACACCACACACACACACCACGCACACACAAACCACACACACAAACCACACACACACGCCACACACCACGCACACCACGCACACCACACACCACACACAAACCACGCACACACACCACACACACACACCACGCACACATACACCACGCACACACACCACGCACACACACCACGCACACATACACCTCGCACACATACACCACGCACACACACAAACCACACACACGCCACACACACACACCACTTACACACACACAAACCACGCACACACACCACACACACACACCACGCACACACACACACCACGCACACACGCACACACACACACCACACACACTACGCACACACACCACACACACACACACCACGCACACACACACCACGCACACACACATCACACACACAAACCACACACACACGCCACACACCACGCACACCACACACCACACACAAACCACGCACACACACCACACACACACCACGCACACACACTCCACACACACCACGCACACACACCACGCACACACACACCTCGCACACATACACCACGCACACACACACACCACACACCACGCACGCACACACCACACACCACACACACACCACGCACACACACACACCACGCGCACACACACACCATGTATCACACACACACACCATGCACACACACCATGCATCACACACACACCACACACACACCATGCATCACACACCACGCACACACACACACCACGCACACACACCATGCATCACACACCACGCACACACACACCACGCACACACACACCATGCATCACACATATCACGCACACACACACACCATGCACACACACCACGCACACACACACACCACACACACCACGCACACACACCACGCATCACACACACACCACGCATCACACACACACCATGCATCACACACACACCACGCACACACCATGCATCACAAACACCACGAACACACACACCATGTATCACACACACCACGCACACACCATGCATCACACACACCACGAACACACACACACCATCTATCACACACACCATGCACACCACGCACACACCATGCTTTATAAACACATACCACGCACACCACACACACACCATGCATCACACACACCACGCACACACACACCACACACACCACACAAACCCCACACACACACACACACACCACACACACCACACACACACACCCCACACACACCACACACACACCACGCACACACACCACACACACACAAACCACACACACACCACGCACACACCACATCACACACACCACACCACACACACCACACACACACCACACAAACCACACACACCACACACACCACACACACACCCCACACACACACCACACAAACGCCACACACACACACACCACACACACACACACCACACACACCACGCACACACACACACACCACACACACACAAACCACACACACCACGCACACACACACACCACACACACACCACACACACATACACCACGCACACACACCACACACACACCACAAACACACGCACACATCACGCACACACACACACCACACACATACACCACACACACACACACCACACAAACCCCACACACACACACCACACACACCACACACACACAAACCACACACACACAAACCACACACACACACACCACGCACACACACACCACACACACACACCACACACACCACACCACACACACCACACCACACACACCACACACACATACACCACGCACACACATCACACGCACACACCACGCACACACACCACACACATACACACACACACACCACACACACACCACACACACACAAACCACACACACACAAACCACACACACACCACACACACACCATACACACACACCACGCACACACCACACACACAAATACACCACACACACCACACAAACCCCACACACACACCACGCACACCACGCACACACACCTCACACACACCACACACACACCACGCACACACACCACACACAAACCACACACCACGCACACACACACGCCACACACACACCACACACACACACAAACCGCACACACACCACACACACACAAACCACACCACACACACACAAACCACACACACACACACACCACGCACACACCACGCACACACACCTACGAAGGCTACCGGCACTGTGGCACATGAGGAGGGTGTGGCTAGGACCACGCCCTGGCCGCCTTTGTCTCCCCCAGTGGCGATGCGTAACTACACACACCACACCGGGTAACTCATTCGAGGCTGAGTCGACCTAGGCGAGGCACAGGTCTCGACGGGTCCAGATCATGATTCGTCACCGACGTTGATTGCGTTGGGTTGGAATCGAACTCGGGTTGCCCGGGTCGAAGGGCAGCGTAGCGCTAACCACGACGCCACCGCTCCCCAAACATAGACAAAGGTCCCCCGTGTAGCCTCTAACAGACTGCAGGGGCAAGTGCTGCGAGTAGCGAGCAGCAGCAGCAGCTATGAAGGCTGCCGGCACTGTGGGCACACGAGTGGGTGGGTGGCCAGCACCACGCACGCCCGGCCGCCTTTGTCTCCCCCAGTGACGATGTTTGCTACACACAGCGCACCGGGTAACTCATTTGAGGCTGAGTCGACCTAGGGGAGGCCCAGGATCGGTTCAGATAATCGTCACACACACACACGTGTAACGTGATGTACACACGCGCCCGTTACTATATTTTTTTATTTTGACCCGCTCGCTCGCTCGCTCGCCCACCCGCTCGCTCACCCTCTTGTTCACCCGCTCGCTCGCTCACCCGCTCACCCACTCTCTCACTCGCTCACTCGCGCACTCGATCACCCACCTGCCCACCCGCCCGCTCACCCGCTCGCTCACCCGCTCGCTCACCCGCTCGCTCACTCACCCATTCACTTGCCCACTCACTCACCCATTCACTCGCCCACTCACTCACCCGCCCATTCACTCGCCCACTCACTCGCCCACTCACTCGCCCACTCACTCACCCACTCGCCCACTTACTCACCCGCCCACTCACCCGCTCACTCGCTCACCCACTCACTCACCCACCCATTCACTCGCCCACTCACTCGCCCACTCACTCGCCCACTCACTCACCCACTCACTCGCCCACTCACTCACCCACTTACTCGCTCACCCACTCACTCACCCACCCATTCACTCGCCCACTCACTCACTCACCCACTTACTCGCCCGCTCGCCCGCCCGCTCGCTCACCGCTGGTGAGCCGGTGAAGAATGCTCACCATCACCCAGCTTAGCTAATTACATAATCGGGCCTCTGCTTGTAAATCCATTGCCAGGCTAATGCCCCATCAGTGGTTACCCTTAACCTCGTCTGGCGAACTGCTCTCCCGACCCTTCCTACCCACAACTTTGTTGAATCTTGCCTGACCCAACGTGCTTCTGAGAAAGTAATGGTACCGAATAATGGCCATAGTGAAACAGTTTGGTGTTGAGATATGTTAAAGCACCAAACGGAATCCTTTTGCAAGGAATCCTGTTACTGCATTCAACACATTTACTCGTGGCGAAAACACGCAAACACAAACACGCTCTGACAATACGACGCGTCGTCTTTAATAATAATGTCACCAGAATGTTATTGCATCGTCTTTGAAACTCATTGGTCCACGCCGGAGAGAGCTTTCTTTGGAGCCGAGCCTCAACCGGTGTGAGACCAACGCCAAAAGGCGAAGACAGCACCAGGACAATGCCACTCGCAGAAGCATTGAGAGCTCGGGGCAAGCAGCTACATAATGGGAGCTCCCTTGCCAGAATCAAAATATCAGAGTAGGTGTCACCATATTCTGGGTTCTTTCGGTAAAGTCACCACGTAGAAGGGAAACAATGAAATAAATAAAAATATAATACAATTCTCACGACGTTTCGACTGCAACACAAGAAGCAATCATCATCGGGTGTGAAAACCACAGCAATAATTTTTTTTTAAAAAGTGGCGTGTTTTTTTCCAAATTTTGGCCTTTTTTTTCAAATTCTCTTGCTGTGGTTTTCACACCTGATGATGATTGCTTCTCGTGTTGCAGTCGAAACGCCGCGAGAATTTTAATTGTTTTGTATTTTTATTTATTTTTATTGTTTCCCTTCTACGTGGTGGTGACTTTACCGAAAGAACCAAGAGTATGAATCACCGCAGTCACGAAAGCTTTAATTCAAAATTTAAAATAGGTGTGACCCTTTCTGGCAAAACAATGAAACGGGAGTTGTGCTTCGATGTTAAAACACCAAACTGAACTCTTTTCGCAAGGAATCCTGTAACCGCAATTGACCACAATGACCGTGATCAGCATGCAGACAATAAACAAACTCTGCCTTTGAAACGCCGGGGACGAACGCCGCTGTTGAGACGAGGCTCAAAAGAAAGCCGCCTATGGTGTGGACCAATCAGTTTCAAGGACGATGCATGTACGATTGTATCGTTCTTTCGGTGAAGTCTTTGCCGAATGAGCCAAAGATGAATTCCCGTTTTGCAATTGTGGCCACAAGTATTGCGGTTAATTGCAGACATGATTCCTCGCGAGAAGGTTTCAGTTTTGGGGGGTTTGATCGTCTCAAAACGGCTGTGTTTTTTTTGCCGGAAAAAAAGGAGATGTGGGAGAACTGGAATCCCATACTTGGCTAAGGAGCTGGCGAGCGAATTTAAAACTAGAGGGGGGGTAAATGAAACGAGGTGTTTCAGGTGATGTTAGGAACCCAACGGGGGCTTTATATTAAAACCACAACAACAACAACAAAAATAAAAACAATGTATACATATAAAGCCGATTGATCGGTCAATTAAACGAAGCATACCACTTGCAATTAAAACACGTTTAGCTCGGTGTTGAAAAATAAAAACAGCACACACACACACTCACTCCTGATGTACCAGACTACCCATCTATCACGTACGGTCGGTGAGTTTGAGAGAGCGGGGGGCAGGGCAGAGGGGGGGCAGTGGGGGGGGGCAGTGGGGGGGGGCAGTGGGGGGGGTGCCCTGTTTTCAACATCGCCTCTCTTAACAAAACAAAAAAAAATCGCGTCTTAAGAGAACCGATGAAGTCTCGCCGTGCCGGACGGGACGTCGGGGGCCGGTGGAAAATTGCCAGCGGCAAGCCCCCCCCTGCCCCCGCCCCCCGCCCCCCGATCTCGCCACCACGGGATTTGTATTTTGTCATCTCTGGGGTTCCAATGTCGCCTCTTTTAAACAAAAATAAAAAAAACCTCGCCTCTAAGGGGAACCGATGATGGAGGCATCGGCGGTGGAGAGGGGCCCTGGGGAGCGGTGACTCCGTGGTTGGCGCACAGGCCCCCCGCCACGAACCCAGCGGGGGGGGGGGGTGGTTTCGATTCCCGCTCGCGGCCAGCGCCCGGGGCGAGGCCTTCGCCGGGCCCCGGGGCCCTCCGCCAAGGTGCGGCGACGGCGTTAACCGGCGGTGTTAACCGGCGGCGCGCCCGTAGTAGCCGGGCCCCGGGCCCTCCGCGTCGGCAACGGACGCCGCGTTCGTCGTCGTCGTCGTCGCCGTCGGCCCGCGCGCGGGACTGGACGTCGACGAGGGTTGGGGCGACGTTGCGGGCGACGGCCCTTCGGCAGGGGCTGCACATCGAGAGGCCCGAGTGGCGGCGTCGATCGGCTGCCTCGCGGCTCCCAATGGGGCCCCGTCGTGGCCCCGTCGAAGGCTCTGGCACGGCTCAACCCACGTGACACCGTCGCGGCTCCCCCCCCCACCTCCCCACCGTAGCTGCCGCCACCACGTGGCCGCCAATCGCGTGCCCGCCGCTGCCCCCACGTGGCCGCCCGCCGCTGCTACCACGTGGTGTCCACCACTGCCCCCACGTGGCCGCCCGCCGCTGCTACCACGTGGTGTCCGCCGCTGCTACCACGTGGTGTCCGCCACTGCCACCACGTGGCCGCCCGCCGCTGCCACCACGTGGTGTCCGCCACTGCCACCACGTGGCCGCCCGCCGCTGCTACCACGTGGTGTCCGCCGCTGCTACCACGTGGCCGCCCGCCGCTGGCACCACGTGGTGTCCGCCGCTGCCACCACGTGGCCGCCCGTCTAGGCGCAGCCGCAGGCCCGGATGACGAGCACGGCGTGCGGCTCCCCGTGCCGGGGGTGGAGAAGGCGGGTCTCCACCTCCACGGCCACGCAGTCCCCCGGGCAGTCGCGCGCGCTGCAACAAAGGAAAGGCAAAGATCCCCCGTATAGCCTCAGCAGACTGATGGGGCAAGTGCAACACCATCACCGACATCACCTTCATTACCACCACCATCACCACCGTCTTCATCACCACCGCCGACACCATCACAATTATCAACACCATCACCACCAACCATCACCACCATCATCATCACCACCAACCAACCAACCATCACCAGCATCTTCATCACCACCGTCGACACCATCACCATTATCAACACCATCACCACCAACCATCACCACCGTCAACTCCATCACCACTACTACCAACACCATCACCACCAACCATCACCACCATCATCATCACCACTATCAACACCATCACCACCAACCATCACCACCAACCATCACCACCATCATCATCACCACCGTCAACATCGTCACCATCACCACTACCAACACCATCACCACCAACCATCACCACCATCATCATCACCACCGTCAACATCGTCACCATCACCACTATCAAGACCATCACCACCAACCAACACCACCATCATCATCATCACCACCGCCACCACACCATCTTCACCAAAGACAAAGATCCCCCGTGTAGCCTCTAACAGGCTGTAGGGACAAGTGCTGTTAGCGAGTAGCAGCACCCTATGAAGGCTACCGGCACTGTGGCACACACAGAGGGGTGATGTGGCCAGCAACCACCACGCCCGGCCGCCTTTGTCTCCCCCACTGGCGATGTTTACACACACACACAGCACCGGGAAACTCATTTGAGGCTGAGTCGACCTAGGGGAGGCCCAGGACCGGTTCACAATCGCCGCTGTCGACTCGAGGTCGCTGGGTTCGTGGCGCAGTGCGCCAACCACTGCGCCACCGCTCCCCATACTTGGGCATCGTCCACTCACAAAGGCAAAGGTCCCCCGTGTGGCCTGCATCGACTTTTGGGGCAAGTTCCGTTCGTGAGTGAGTGAGTGAATGGGCGTATGATTGGGTGAATGAATGAGTGAATAAATGGGCGAATGAGTGAATCGAGTGAGTGAACGAGTGAGTGAGTGAATGAGTGAATGAACGAATGAGCGAATGAGTAGATGAATGAGTGAAAGAATGAGTGAACTAACATGTTAACAAATGAGTGGACGAGTGAGTGAACACAAGGGTGAATGAATGCATGCATGAGTGAACGAATGGGTGAGCGAATAAGTGAATGAGTGCATGAATGAGTGAACGAATGGTTGAATGAATTATTGAATGGGTGAGTTAACGAATGAGTAAATGTTTGAGTGAATGAATGAGTTAACTAATGAATGAGTGAATGAATGAGTGAGCGAACGGTTGAGGGAATGAGTTGGATGAATGAGTGAATGAGTCAATGTTTGAGTGAATGAATGAGTAAACGAATGAGTTAATGAATGAGTGAACGAACGGGTGAGGGAATGAGTTGGATGAATGAGTGAATGAGTAAATGTTTGAGTGAATGAATGAGTGAACGAATGAGTAAATGAATGAGTGAACGAACGGGTGAGGGAATGAGTTGGATGAATGAGTGAAGGAATGAGTGAATGAACGCGTGAACGAACGAATGAGCGAATGAGTAAATGTTTGAGTGAATGAATGAGTTACCGAATGAGTGAATGAATGAGTGAACGAACGGGTGAGGGAATGAGTTGGATTAATGAGTGAATGAGTAAATGTTTGAGTGAATGAATGAGTGAACGAACGGGTGAGGGAATGAGTTGGATGAATGAGTGAACGAGTGAACGAATGAGTGAATGAACGAGTGAACGAACGAATGAGCGAATGAGTAAATGTTTGAGTGAATGAATGAGTTAACGAATGAGTAAATGAATGAGTGAACGAACGGATGAGGGAATGAGTTGGATGAATGAGTGAATGAGTAAATGTTTGAGTGAATGAATGAGTTAACGAAGGAGTGAATGAATGAGTGAACGAACGGGTGAGGGAATGAGTTGGATGAATGAGTGAACGAATGAGTGAATGAACGCGTGAACGAACGATTGAGCGAATGAGTAAATGTTTGAGTGAATGAATGAGTTAACGAATGAGTGAATGAATGAGTGAACGAACGGTTGAGGGAATGAGTTGGATGAATGAGTTGGATGAATGAGTGAACGGATGAATGAGTGAACGAGTGAACGACTGCTCACCCGCACGTGGCGCCGGGGAGCGGTGGACAGGAGCCCACGCACTGCCCCACGTCGATCTCCTGCACCACGTGGGGGCACGGGGGGGGGCACAGAGGGGGGGCACAGAGGGGGGGCACAGAGGGGGGGCACAGAGGGGGGGCAGAGGGGGGGGGGCGCAGAGGGGGCGGGGCACAGAGGGGGGGGGAGGGTTAATGGACGCGTGGTGGCCAGCAGCACTTGCCCCAGCAGCCTGCGTGCGACTACCCGGGCGGTCTGAGTGTGTGTGTGTGTCTGTGTGTGTGTGTTTGTGTGTCTGTGTGTGTCTGTGTGTGTGTCTGTGTGTGTCTGTGTGTGTGTGTCTGTGTGTGTGTCTGTGTGTGTGTGTGTCTGTGTGTGTGTCTGTGTGTGTCTGTGTGTGTCTGTGTGTGTGTCTGTGTGTGTCTGTGTGTGTGTCTGTGTGTGTGTCTGTGTGTGTGTCTGTGTGTGTCTGTGTGTGTGTCTGTGTGTGTCTGTGTGTGTGTCTGTGTGTGTGTCTGTGTGTCTGCGTGTGTGTATGTGTCTCTATGTGTGTCTCTGTGTGTCTGTGTCTGTGTGTATATGTGTATCTGTGTGTGTGTCTGTCTGTGTGTCTGTGTCTGTGTGTATATGTGTATCTGTGTGTGTGTCTGTCTGTGTGTCTGTGTGTGTGTGTCTGTGTGTGTGTCTGTGTGTGTGTCTGTGTGTGTGTGTCTGTGTGTGTGTGTGTGTCTGTGTCTGTGTGTGTGTGTCTGTGTGTGTGTGTGTCTGTGTGTGTCTGTGTGTGTGTCTGTGTGTGTGTGTCTTTGTGTGTGTGTCTGTGTGTGTGTCTGTCTGTCTGTGGGTGTGTGTCTGTGTGTGTGTGTCTTTGTGAATGTCTGTGTGTGTCTGTGTGTGTGTCTGTGTGTGTCTGTGTGTGTTGTGTGTCTGTGGGTCTGTGTGTGTCTGTGTGTGTGTCTGTGTGTGTGTCTGTGTGTGACTGTGTG